>NC_141874.1:483546863-483851363 GCF_056163025.1 Triticum urartu | reverse complement strand
GATTTGTGTTAATATTATTCTCTCTATGGCAATATGTGGAAGCTTATTTTGCAGAGCCAGACACTACTCTCGGTGTTTACAATCTTCTATGAAGGACTTGGAGGAGGAACCCGCCTTGCAATGTCGAAGACAATTTGCGCGCCGGACTCGTCGCCATTGAAGCCTGGTTCAGGGGCTACTGAGGGAGTCCTGGATTAGGGGGTGTCCGGATAGTCGGACTATACCTTCAGCCGGACTCCTGGACTATGAAGATACAAGATTGAAGACTTTGTCCCGTGTCCGGAGAGGACTTTCCTTGGCGTGGAAGGCAAGCTTGGTGATGCGGATATTCAAGATCTCCTACCATTGTAACCGACTTTATGTAACCCTAACCCTATCCGGTGTCTATATAAACTGGAGGGTTGTAGTCTGTAGGCAAAAAAACTCCATACACAACAATCATACCATAGGCTAGCTTCTAGGGTTTAGCCTCCTTGATCTCGTGGTAGATCTACTCTTGTACTACCCATATCATCAATATTAATCAAGTAGGACATAGGGTTTTACCTCCATCAAGAGGGCCCGAACCTGTGTAAAACATCGTGTTCCCTGCCTCCTGTTACCATCCGACCTAGACGCACAGTTCGGGAGCCCCTACCCGAGATCCGCCGGTTTTGACACCGACAGCAACCGAAAAAGGTACTCCTCTTCCCTTATTCGTGCAAATCTTACGTCTCTACTTGCACGGTATTCATCCCATAGAAGACACTAGTTGACCGCTTCTTCTTGATACTAGATGTTCCTAGTAACTCATGATGCACAAGGTTTCTCCTCATATACTATTTCACCTTAGCTAGAGGTCCGTCGCCCCCCTGAATTTCAATTTTTGGCCAGTTGATTCCCAATTAACGGAAGCATTCCCCGGCGTAACAGGAGCTAGTACGCCTATTACGCCAAGGAAGCAGCGCCTTGGTGTTTATGTTAGGGGCGTGTGCGGCCTAGAGCTACTGGCGCCCGATCTGGAGGTCGGCCGGGATTAAAGGGATGGCCTGGGGGCGCTGCCAAGCACGGCGGTGGTGTGAGGTCGATGGGAGGGCGGGGCGGCGAAGGTAGGGGTCTGGGCCAGTGGTCCCTGGCGGTTCGAGAAAGATCGTCAACAGTGACTGGCGGGAGGTAGACGAAGGCCATCTGCCCGTTCCTTATAGATCGGACGGTTCATTAAAAAAATCGACTGACCTATTTATTTTCAGTCGACTGTTATCTTAGATATGACCACATGTGGTGGTGTGCTGGAGGAGTACCTGCATTTCCTGTGCTCATATATTACAAAATCATACGGAGTAGAATCTAATTTTGTTTGCCATGCAATGTTGTAGAGCTATCATATGTCTCCTGTCATTTATTTTTCAGCCACCTGCTATCTGCTACTTTTTAGAGTGCACTAGTTCTGCACACACTTCACCCTTACTCTCACTATTGTGTTTTTATGCAAGGGTATTTCAGACTCTGCTGCCATGAGAGAAGCCAAAAAGAAAAGAGAGAAGCCGCTCCAGCTTTGTATGCGGGTAGGCAAGACACGTTACAGCGCTATAAAGGGTGCAGTGTCAGCAGATGGAGACGGTAAACGTAGCTCTGGAGTTGATGACCTCGCTCGCAATGAACCACCATCCCAGGTGCTTGCTTTAACTTCGCGGTGTCATATGTGGTTTCATGTTCCATATGGTGTCTAGCTTGTATTCGAAAGACCGAAGTCGGTAAGATAAGGAAAGATATTTTTTTACATGAACCACCATCCTGTGAGCACCAGAAGACAAATAGCTAGTTAGGGCACTGGCCGAGCCAGTGACAAGCCCAGCAAAGATAGGCATCACCTGGAAGCCAACTAAAAAGCTGCGATGGTGGCGAAGCAGCCCGCCTCCCACCAGGCTCTCAGGTCCTAGATGATCATGCTCACCACTCCACCGGATGTCTAGCTTGTATTGCTTCCAATTTGGTTAAATTGCATCTGCTTAGCTTACACATTATACCTTTGAATATGACATGCCTTTCTGTTTTTGGTACATACTAGTACATCTGTGTATTAACCATGTTCTTACATCAAACTAATGTTCTTGTGTATTCCTCATCAATCACTTATGACGAGGCAGGCAGGCAAGGGGACTACTCCTCATTTAAAGAATGCAGCGTCAGCCTCCCGACATGATTCTCAAGAAACAGAAATGCTAGATGAAGATAGTGAACGTAGCTCTGTAGTTGATTACATCATTTCCCCTACACTAGCATCACAGGTGCTTGCTCTAACTTGGCAGCGTGATATGTGGTTGCATGTTGCATATGGTGTCTAGATTGTAATTCTTCCAATCTGGTTAAACTGCATGTGCTAGTCTGCTTAGCTTATACATTATACCTGTTAATGTGACATGCCTTCCTATATTTAGTACATAGTACATCTGTCTATTAAGCATGTCCTTACATAAAACTATTGTTTTTTTGTATCCCGCATCAATCAACATGACGAGACACCTTTAGTATATGAAGTGCGATATTAGTTGCATCTTTCATATGATTTATAGCATGCGCTGCTTCTAATTTGTTGAAATTCCATTTATGATGGGACGCTTTTAACCTGGCAGAGTCATATTGGTTGCATCTTTCATGTGGTGTCTACCTTGCATTGCTTCTTATTTGCTGGAATGGTTTCTTCTTAGTTTACACAAACAGTTGTGAACATGCCATGCCGTCCTGTTTTTCGTACATATTCCATCCTGGTATCATGTGTTTGCCTTACATCAAAGTAGTGATTGTCAGTATCATGCATGAATGAGTTCTGAAGAGAGAATTTTATTGCTTTTTATTGTCGGTTTTACTTGACAATTCAAAATCAATAAAGCGGAAGGAAGTTAGCAAGGCAGCGGATAAAGGTGCTCCTTCCGAACGGAGGGCCTCAACAGTTTCTACTCCTCCACACCCCCAAGATGATTTCCAAGACAACACATGCATAGACACTCAACAAAGCTGTGTTTATGATGAGCACGTCTCCCCTAGTGCAGCATCACCGGTGCTCCCTCTAACTTGGCACTGTTATATGTGGTTGCATGTTATGTGTGATGTCTAGCTTGTATTGCTTCTAATTTTGTTGAATTCCATCTGCTTACTTTACACATTATACTTGAATAAGACACGTGTTCCTGTTTCTAGTACATACAATATCTGTCTATCACACCATGTTCTTACATCAAATTACTACTGTTGTGTAACCTGCAACAATCACTTATCATAAGACACGTTTGACTTCGGAGTGTGATATAGGTTACATCTCACATTCTTTTCTAGCTTGTACTACTAATTTGTTGAAATGGCACTTATGACGAGACAGTTTTAACTTGGTAGAGTGATATTCGTTGCATCTTTCATATGGTCTCTAGCTTTCATTGCTTCTAATTTGTTGAAATGCCTTCTCCTTAGTTTAAACATCATAAGCTGTGAATATGCAATGGCACTAATGATGAGAGACCTCTAACATGGTAGTGTGATGTTGTTTGCATCTTGCATATGATTTATTTCTTGTACTGCTTCACATTTGTTTAAATGCCATTTATGATGAGACACTGTTAACTTGGCAGAGCGATATTTGTAGCATTTTTCATATGGTGTCTACCTTCCATTGCCTTGCTTCTAATTTACTGAAATGTCTTCTTGTTAGTTTACACATCATAGTTCTGGCTATCTCCTCCGTCCTGTTTTTCATACATATTACATCCTCCTATCATGTGGTTGTCTAACATCAAAGTTCAGTTCGTCTGCATCACGCATCAATTTCTTCTGAAGAACTAAACTGTTATTCGTTTATTTGTCGGCTTGACTAAACATGGCATAGAGAAAGAGGAAGAAACACAGAATGGCAGGGAATGAGAAGCGGATGAATCCTATAGATTCTACTGGCACTGATGGTGCAATAGAAGGTCAAAGTCCAGCGAAAAACTCTACAAACATGGCATCCCATGCTACACGAGTTGCAAAAAAAAGCCAAACAGAAACAAATAGCTGCCACCAAACAAGCAGAGACATCCCTAGTTCTTGCAACACCTACCACAATACTACCAGCTGCAACACTTACTCGTGCGTCAACTGAGCTAGCAGCACGTTCCCAAGCTCCCTTGCCACCTGACACTACTTCCCAAGCACTCTTGACACAAGACGAGTTGGCAATATCAGATGAACCTTGTGAGCTTCAACAGCAAGAAGGTAGTTGCTGGAGTCAAGTTACAGTTGCATGCTTCTTTATATGTAGTCTCATAGTTTGATGTACACTAACACTTCCGATGTTCGTTGTTGGACTAGCACCTAGGTGCAAGAGGAAACAAACATCAGGGATAATGCTCGATAGGTTAACTAAATCTAGAGGAGGAAGAACGGAGATCCGTTTTGAGGCATGTTTAAAAAGGCCACGTGATGCTACAGAGTCAGCCAAGTTAGTATCAGAGGCAGCGGTTGCCATTAGGTGTCATGTACGTATCCTCCAAACTTGGATTCAGTACAGGAATGACAAAGACGAAACCCAGTTCAACACCTTCCTTGACCATTTATCTGTAAGTATGGTTATGTATGGAAACTAGTAATATCGTCTTGCTCTGTCCCATACTTTCTAGGTTGCTGATAGTGAGACTCCCATAATTTTCAACAGATGAGGTTCAAGTTGGATAGCCAAGATGATGCAACCAGGCAAGCTTGCACCCATGTTTTCAAGTCTGCTCTACGACAGTATCGGTATAACTTGAGGAAAACTCATTTTGAAGGCAAGGCTAACAGTGAACTTCCCCAAACATCTCCAGTGGAAAATATATCGGATGAAGACTTGAGGGGCCTTGTTAAACACTGGTCTGATCCGAAGTATCAGGTACATTATAAATATGTGATCAGATCACATGTTGTAGTCCTATTTACGCATGTGCCACACAAATCTATCTTCTTGTAGGTGAACTGTTCAAAGAACAAGGCCAACCGTACGAAAGTGAAATTCCAACAGACGACAGGATCTCTTAGCTATATTGCACACTGCGAGGCTCTTGTAATTAGCTATTGTTTCACTCTTTTCGCTGTACCATATTATCAGATCTATATTGACTTGTTTGAAATGCAGAGGAAAGCCCGCAAGGACCAAAAAGTACATGAACCAAATGTTGTGGAAATCTTCAAGGACTGTCACACCAGCAAGAAGAAGGGCATGACTACACCAGTCAAAGCTGTAGTTGTAAGTCCTTAATCCTCATGGCTTTTAACTAGTACTTACTCTGACTTATTCCTTGAACTGCATGGTTTGCAGCCAATGTCTATTACTCTTTTCAATTTTATACACAATTGTCTTAGCGTATCATTGCACCTTACAAGGTTTAAAAGAGACGAGTGATGTTCCTTTGATCTTGACCCGTAATCTAGTTCCGTGCTGGACTTGCCCACACAACGTTACAATTGCCTGTTTGTCTGTTCTCATTTGTTTTGTGATATGAATGATGTCATACTATGCTTACCATATTATAAACTTTGTCTCTTTATCCTTAGCCCTCAATACAATGTGAAGAAATAGACAATACATTAGCGATGGTACATGGTCATATGTTTGGAACCTGGTTTTATTATGTACTTTGCAATGAAATACAACTAATATTTTACATGGGTTCACCAGAATAAGTTCTGTATATAGACCAAAGCTATTTTGTTTGGTTTTGCAGCCTCCTTAATATCTTCTGTTCTGGTACTACTAATGTAAAACCTCAACTTTTCAGCGAGCTATGGAAAAAATGGTGGAACCGCCCCCTTCTGAAGGTGGCGAGGCAACTATAACCGCAATGTCATCTCTTGCTGTAGTGGGTCAGTACCTGTCCACTAACAGTGCCAAAAGCACGTTCCTGCGTAATACTAGGTTGGTTGTTAAGGCAATATCATCCAAACTGCCTCATGATCAAGATATGCAAGCTCAAAGCAATGTTGTATTTGTGCTCCAGACACAAGTCCATTCCCTAATAGAGACCCTTTGTGAAACAAGGAGAAACATTGCTCAATGTCGTCAAGATATGCATGATTTTGAAACCAGACTATCAGACATTTGCTATGTTGTTCAGGAGCCTAGGGGAAATGAAGGCGAGGGTTATGGTGCTCCATCGGACAATACAGCATGAAAACATAACAGTCAGGTCAAATGAATTGAGCTTCTGAACTTCTGGTGCTGCATTTATCTGCTAGACTGTTAATTTTTATGCCAACCTTCCTTTTGTTATGTAGTTGTAATTTTTTTTGGTGCGATACAAAATTTATTCTTAACGTGCAGCCACCGGCTGAAGAAAACAGCAAGCCATTTTTGTATAGTCTAGGGTGTTCCCTATATTTGCACTGGTGGCGATCTTTGATGCCGAGTGGATGTAATCTATGCAATTGCCTTAATAGCCTAGCGTTAGTTTTGGCCTTATTTATTTCTTAGTCTTCTTTTTCCCTGGTTTGCTAGTGGCCGCAACTACCATGGGCCATATACGGGCCGTAGGATCCATGGGTCTCCTATGGGCCATCGATAAATGGGCCTGTAATCGGTGGGCCTCGGGCCGTCGGATAAATGGGTCTACATGAGCCATAATCGGGCGAAAATGGTATCGGCCCAGCACAGTAACAGGCCGTAGGACAGCAAAGGCTTAATCCTATCACAGGCATAACGGGTCGTTAATGGGCCAGAATATAGGACAGGCTGGAAACGGCGCAACGGGTTATCAGGCCAGAAACGGGCCGACTCTTGCCACGGGCCGAATTTGGCCCATTAGGGTAACAGGCCAGTAACGGGCCGACTCTTGCCATGGGCCGAATTTGGCCCATTAGGGGAACAGGCCAGTAACGGGCCGACTCTTGCCATGGGCCGAATTTGTCCCATTAGGGGAATAGGCCAGTAACAGGCCGGGGGTAATCGAGGGCCGAAAAGGAGCCCAAGAACATATGGGCCGTCAATAGGCCGAAAGCTAACACGGGCTGGAAATGGCCCATGTAAATCACGGGCCGTTAACGGGTATAAAGAAAATTACTGTTCATTATGGGCTAGAGTCACCGTGGGCCTGTAAAGGGCCGAAAGATACGAAGGCCTCATATGGGCCGAAAGACGTCGCGGGCCATACATGGGCCAAAAGTGAAATGGGCTGGTGTTATATTCGATGACCCACATGATGTTGTTGGGCCGATTTCCTTTAGGGCCTAATGGGCCATGAGTTAACGGGCCGTAAAATGGGCTATTTGCGAAGAGACCGTTAACAGGCTTTTCATGGGCCTGCCGGTTAACTTTTGACCAAGTCAAACAGGCCGGCTTTGTAAGCTAAATGGGCTAGTGGTGGGCCGTGGCACGTGTCGACATATCATAGGCGCCTATCTGACCCACTGACGAGCTGACACGTGTTTCGTCCGGCCAATAAGAATTTTACACGTGGAAATTTCCCATTGGTCGGGGCTGTTAACGGGTTATCGGATCCAAAACCCGACCCGATAGCTTAACGGCGTTCCGTTACGGTGGATGCTGAAGGAAATATGCCCTATAGGCAATAATAAAGTTATTATTTATTTCCTTATATCATGATAAATGTTTATTATTCATGCTAGAATTGTATTAACCGGAAACATAATACATGTGTGAATACATAGACAAACAGAGTGTCACGAGTATGCCTCTAACTGACTAGCTCATTGATCAAAGATGGTTATGTTTCCTAACCATAGAAATGAGTTGTCATTTGATTAAGGGGTCACATCATTAGGAGAATGATGTGATTGACTTGACCCATTCCATTAGCATAGCACTTGATCGTTTAGTTTGTTGTTATTGCTTTCTTCATGACTTATACATGTTCCTATGACTATGAGATTATGCAAATCCCGTTTACCAAAGGAACACTTTGTGTGCTACCAAACGTCACAACGTAACTGGGTGATTATAAAGGTGCTCTACAGGTGTCTCCAAATGTACTTGTTGGGTTGGCGTATTTCGAGATTAGGATTTGTCACTCCGATTGTCAGAGAGGTATCTCTGGGCCCACTCGGTAATGCACATCACTATAAGCCTTGCAAGCATTGCAACTAATGAGTTAGTTGCGGGATGATGTATTACGTAACGAGTAAAGAGACTTGCCGGTAACGAGATTGAACTAGGTATTGAGATACCGACGATCGAATCTCGGGCAAGTAACATACCGATGACAAAGGGAACAACATATGTTGTTATGCGGTCTGACCAATAAAGATCTTCATAGAATATGTAGGAGCCAATATGAGCATCCAGGTTCCGCTATTGGTTATTGACCGGAGACATGTATCGGTCATGTCTACATAGTTCTCGAACCTATAGGGTCCGCACGCTTAACGCTACGATGACGGTTATATTATGAGTTTATGTGTTTTGATGTACCGAAGGAGTTCGGAGTCCGGGATGAGATCGGGGACATGACAAGGAGTCTCGAAATGGTCGAGATGTAAAGATCGATATATTGGACGACTATATTCGGACATCGGAAAGGTTCCGAGTGATTCAGGTATTTTTGGGAGTACCGGGGAGTT
This sequence comes from Triticum urartu, assembly GCF_056163025.1. Lineage (NCBI taxonomy): Eukaryota > Viridiplantae > Streptophyta > Magnoliopsida > Poales > Poaceae > Triticum > Triticum urartu. The sequence goes on along the minus strand of NC_141874.1, from coordinate 483,842,807 downwards.
ACGGGAATTCGTATTGGGCCTTAATGGGCCATACGGGAAAGGAGAGAAAGGCCTCAAAGGGTGGCCGCACCCCTCCCCATGGGCTGGTGCGAATTGGACTAGGGAGGGGGGCGCCCCCTTCCTTCCTTCTCCTTTTCCCTTCCCTTTCCTTCTCTCCTACTCCTAATACTTTTAAGGGATCCTAGTTCTACTAGTAAAGGGGGAATCCTACTCCCTGTGGGAGTAGGACTCCCCTAGGGCGCGCCATAGAGAGGGACGGCCCCTCCCCTCCTCCACTCCTTTATATACGTGGCTAGGGGGCACCCCATAGACACAACAATTGATCTCTTGATCTCTTAGCCGTGTGCGGTGCCCCCCTCCACCATAATCCACCTCGGTCATATCGTAGCGGTGCTTAGGCGAAGCCCTGCGTCGGTAGAACATCATCATCGTCACCACACCATCGTGCTGGCGGAACTCTCCCTCAAAGCTCGGCTGGATCGGAGTTCGAGGGACGTCATCGAGTTGAACGTGTGCAGAACTCGGAGGTGTCGTGCATTCGGTACTTGATCGGTCGGATCGTGAAGACATACGACTACATCAATCGCGTTGTGCTAACGCTTCCTCTTTCGGTCTATGATGGTACATGGACAACACTCTCCCCTCTCGTTGCTATGCATCACCATGATCTTGCATGTGCGTTGGAAATTTTTGAAATTACTACGTTCCCCAACAGTGGTATCAGAGCCTAGGTTTTATGCGTTGATGTTATGCACGAGTAGAACACAAGTGAGTTGTGGGCGATATAAGTCATACTGCTTACCAGCATGTCACACTTTGGTTCGGTGGTATTGTTGGATGAAGCGGCCCGGACCGACATTACGCGTACGCTTACGCGAGACTGGTTCTACCGACGTGCTTTGCACACAGGTGGCTGGCGGGTGTCGGTTTCTCCAACTTTAGTTGAACTGAGTGTGGCTACGCCCGGTCCTTGCGAAGGTTAAAACAACACCAACTTGACAAACTATCGTTGTGGTTTTGATGCGTAGGTAAGAACGGTTCTTGCTAAGCCCGTAGCAGCCACGTAAAACTTGCAACAACAAAGTAGAGGACGTCTAACTTGTTTTTGCAGGGCATGTTGTGATGTGATATGGTCAAGACGTGATGAGATATAAGTTGTTGTATGAGATGATCATGTTTTGTTGAAGTTATTGGCAACTGGCAAAAGCCTTATGGTTATCTCTCTATTGCATAAGATGCAAGCGCCAAATAATTGCTTTACTTTATCGCTATGCGGTAGCAATAGTTGCAAGAGCAATTGTTGGCGAGACAACCATGTGACGACACATTGATATAGATCAAGATGATGGAGATCACGGTGTCATGCTGGTGACGATGGAGATCATGACGATGCTTTGGAGATGGAGATCAAAGGCACAAGATGATGATGGCTATATCATGTCACATGTTATGATTGCATGTGATGTTTATCTTTTATACATCTTATTTTGCTTAGTTCGGCGGTATCTTTATAAGATAATCTCTCACTAAATTATCAAGGTATAAGTGTTCTCCCTGAGTATGCACCGTTGCGAAAGTTCTTCGTGCTGAGACACCACGTGATGATCGGGTGTGATAGGCTCTACGTTCAAATACAACGGGTGCAAAACAGTTGCACACGCGGAATACTCAGGTTAAACTTGACGAGCCTAGCATATAATAGATATGGCCTCGAAACACGGAGACCGAAAGGTCGAGCGTGAATCATATAGTAGATATGATCAACATAGTGATGTTCACCATTGAAACTACTCCATCTCACGTGATGATCGGACATGGTTTAGTTGATTTGGATCACGTGATCACTTAGAGGATTAGAGGGATGTCTATCTAAGTGGGAGTTCTTAAGTAATATGATTAATTGAACTTAAATTTATCATGAACTTATTCCTGGTAGTATTAGCATATCTATGTTGTAGATCAATAGCTCGCGTTTAGCTTCCTGTTTTATTTTTGATATGTTCCTAGAGAAAAACTAAGTTGAAAGATGTTAGTAGCAATGATGCGGATTGGATCCGTGATCTGAGGTTTATCCTCATTGCTGCACAGAAGAATTATGTCTTTGATGCACCGCTAGGTGACAGACCTATTGCAGGAGTAGATGGAGACGTTATGAACGTTTTGCTAGCTCAATATGATGACTACTTGATAGTTTAGTGCACAATGCTTAACAGCTTAGAATCTGGACTTCAAATACGTTTTGAATGTCATGGACCATATGAGATGTTCCAGGAGTTAAAGTTAATATTTCAAGCAAACACTCGAGTTGAGAGATATGAAGTCTCCAACAAGTTCTATATATAAAAAGATGGAGGAGAATAGCTCAAGCAGTGAGCATGTATTCAGATTGTCTGGGTACTACAATCGCTTGAATCAAGTGGGAATTAATTTTCTAGATAAGATAGTGATTGACATAATTCTCTAGTCACCATCACCAAGTTAGTAGAACTTCGTGATGAACTATGATGTGCAAGGGATAACGGAAACGATTCCCAAGCTCTTCGTAATGCTGAAATCAACGAAGGTAGAAATCAAGAAAAATATCAAGTGTTGATGGTAGAAAAGACCACTAGTTTCAAGAAAAAGGCAAAGGGAAGAAGGGGAACTTCAAGAAGAACGGCAAGCAAGTTGCTGCTCAAGTGAAGAAGCCCAAGTCTGGTCCTAAGCCTGAGACTAAGTGCTTCTACTACAAAGGGACTGATCACTAGAAGAGAAACTACCCCAAGTATTTGGCGGATAAGAAGGATGGCAAAGTGAACAAAGGTATATTTGATATACAGATTATTGATGTGTATTTTACTAGTGTTCGTAGCAACCCCTCGGTATTTGATAGTGGTTCAGTTGCTAAGAGTAGTAACTCGAAACGGGAGTTGCAGAATGAACAGAGACTAGTTAAGGGTGAACTGACGATGTGTGTTGGGAGTGGTTCCAAGATTGATATGATCATCATCGCACACTCCCTATACTTTCAGGATTAGTGTTGAACCTAAATAAGTGTTATTTGGTGTTTGCGTTGAGCATGGATATGATTTGATCATGTTTATTGCAATATGGTTATTTATTTAAGTAAGAGAATAAATGGTTGTTCTGTTTACATGAATAAAACCTTATATGGTTACACACCCAATGAAAATAGTTCATTGGATCTCGATCGTAGTGATACACATATTCATAATATTGAAACCAAAAAAATGCAAAGTTAATAATGATAGTGCAACTTATTTGTGGCACTTCTGTTTAGGTCATATTGGTGTAAAGCGTATGAAGAAAATCCATGCTGATGGGCTTTTGGAATCACTTGATTATGAATCAGTTGATGCTTGCGAACCATGCCTCATGGGCAAGATGACTAAGACTCCGTTCTCCGGAACAATGGAGCAAGCAACAGATTTGTTGGAAATCATACATACTGATGTATGTGGTCCGATGAATATTGAGGCTCGCGGCAGGTATCATTATTTTCTGATCTTCACAGATAATTTGAGCAGATATGAGTATATCTACTTGATGAAACACAAGTCTGAAACATTTGAAAAGTTTGAAGAATTTCAGAGTGAAGTGGAGAATCATCGTAACAAAAATAAAAGTTTCTACGATATGATCGCAGAAGGAAAATATTTGAGTTACGAGTTTGGCCTTCAGTTAAAACAATGTGAAATAGTTTCACTACTCACGCCACTTGGAACACCACAGTGTAATGGTGTGTTCGAACGCCGTAACCATACTTTATTAGATATGGTGCGATCTATGATGTCTCTTACCGATTTACCACTATTGTTTTGGGGTTATGCATTAGAGACAGCTACATTCACATTAAATAGGGCACCATCTAAATCCGTTGAGACGACACCGTATGAACTATGGTTTGGCAAGAAACCTAAGCTGTTGTTTCTTAAAGTTTGAGGTTGCAATGCTTATGTGAAAAAGTTTTAACCTAATAAGCTCAAACCCAAATCGTAGAAGTGCATCTTCATAGGATACCCAAAAGAAAATGTTGGGTATACCTTCTATCACAGATCCGAAGGCAACATATTTGTTGCTGAGAATGGATCCTTTCTAGAGAAGGAGTTTCTCTCGAAAGAAGTGAGTGGGAGGAAAGTAGAACTTGATGAGGTAATCGTACATGCTCCCTTATTGAAAAGTAGTTCATCACAGAAATCTGTTCCTGTGACTACTACACCAATTAGTGAGGAAGCTAATGATGATGATCATGTAACTTCAGATCAAGTTACTACCGAACCTCGTAGGTAGACCAGAGTGAAATCCGCACCAGAGTTGTAACATCCCAAAATTCTAAATTTTGGAATGTTATAATAAATAGATAGATTTGATTGATTGTTTGATTGATTGTCTGAAAGTGAGTGAATTCGAAACTTTTTGAAAGTTAAATGAGATGGAATAAAATGAATTTTCCAAACTTTCACCTTTTGCATTTTGATCTCCGTGAATTCAAATTCTTTTCAAATACAAAACCCTAGAGAGAAGATGACATGACTTCTTCCATTATTTAAATGACAAGGGGTGTTGAAAATATTTGAATTTCATTTGGAAAATATTTCCAATTCTGAAACTTTATGCAACTCAATGATTTTCACGAGAGGAGATAAAAATGACTTCTTCAAATTATATGAAATATGAGTTGGGAGTTTCAAAGGTTCAAATTCAAAGTCTTTTTGAATTTATTTTCAATTTGGAGTTATTTCAGTTTTATTCAAATTAATTTTCTCCAAAAATAAAATATATGGAAAATAGGGTAACATGATTCCCTACATTAGAAAATTGGAGAAAAATTAATTTGAAATCATTTTGGTATTTTTAAAAATGATTTTTGTTGGTTTTTAATAGACCAGTAGCACTCTTTGATTTATCTAAATTTGTGTGGATTTTATTTGAAGTTATAAAAATGTTCACGTCGTACAAAATATTTTTCTGAAAATTCTGATATATAATATGCCTATATAAAATTTTCATTTTATTTTGTTATTCGGTTTTCCTTCTGTTTCTATTTAAACAAAACTGTACGTGCGGCCCATATTTATTTATCGCCTACATGCGCAGTATAGTAGCTTCTGGCGCCCCATTGTTTTTTTCTTAAGCCGAATTTTTTAAGAAAAAAAGGAAAAACTGCACTGCAGCGTGTGCGCGGCCAAACGGAGGCCTTTAGGCCCATCCGCCTCTTTTCTTCTCTGTTTCGTATATTTTCGTCTACGTTTAGTCCCACATTGCCTAGCCTTTGACCCCTAAGCCTCTTTTCCATCAATAAATATAGACCCATAGAGCCTCCAAAAATCATCCTATTCGGGTTAAATCAATATTTTGGTTTGACTAGATTCATTTAAGAAAAATATATTTCTCCTCTCCGGCGCGACTTCTCGAAATTGTCTCTTCCCTCCAAAGTTGTCTTTTCTCTGCCTTATAAAGGTATTTTTCTTTGTTTTTTTTCTTCTTATACCTCCGTAGTTTATTATTTTTAGACTAATATGATAAAATAATTAGATTATCAATTAGTCTACGTATTTATACATTAGACCCTAGCCCGTAGCTATTTTTTCTTCCGTAAAACAGCTTGGCCCTGATTTTTCAAATAGCATAACTTTTTACTCGTTTGTCCAAATCCAACGAAACCAATGCCCACTTCTTCGTTATGATCTCCTCTATCCAGTAATCCAACTCAAACATGTTTTTGAAAAGTTTAAAATTTGAATAATATCAGATTTGAATTCAAACTTCGTTTGATCATAACTTGAGTTTCGTAGCTCCGTCTGAGTTGATTCTTTTTGCAAATCGAAGCTCTTGACCTAAACTTTCTGATAAGGCCAAATTCACATAATTTTGGTACTGTTAGAAATTGTTTTATGTTGCAAGAGCTATTTTCTTGGTTTTGATGTTTTCCGAATCGACTTCTTCGATCTTTCTGGTCTTTTGAGTGATTGCTTATGTGTGGTTACTATTGCTTGCTTACGATAGATTGACTGGAGTGTGACGAGTAGATCTATCCAGAGTTTTGAGTGCGAATCATCTTCATCAACATTGCAGGCAAGTTCACACTTTGATCATATCCCCTTTCATACCCAGTTTTATTGCATTAGATCAATCCTCAAACATTGCATGATTAGGGTATAATTAAATTGTGGGATGGGAAGTAGTTGAGGTAGTACCTATTACCTGCCTATTATCAAACCCTTGGGAGTTACTTTTACGTTATGCTTACATTTTCTATGCTATGCTCGTAGTCGTGGATTGGGTTTTTTGAGAGTATTCATGACAGATGTGAGATTGTTAATTAATGGTTTACTTAAGGTGGCAACTTAAACACACATCTGGGTGGATTGAGGCACCTGGTTATTCCAAGACTGCATGTCTAGGCACCTGGGTAGACCAGGATTGCCTGTTTTTTATGGACCGCCACCCAGGCTCAAAGGGATCATGAGATTATTCATGCTAGAAACTTTCGTGTGCAGCCACAAGCTATTATGGGCTCTAGCATAGTTGATTAAGTCGTGCGAAATCTTACAGGGTAGACTAGCAGATGTAGGGGAAAGTAGGTGTAACGGTCTATCCATCGTAAGGTGCTAGCGCTTCTGAAAGACTATGTCTCGGTCATCTGTCTTCTCAAACACCATGTACTATGAGAAACCAAACGGAGGCGATCGAGTCTTGTGGGGAAAAGTGCGCAACCTCTACAGAGTGTATAAACTAATCATGATTAGCCGTGTCCCCGGTTATGGACGTCTTGAGTATCTAGTACCTGGATTATCATGTGAATCTCATCATGTTACTTTAAATTAATTTTGTTGGGTTTTTATGATGTTATTATTTGGGATTGAGAATGCTGTCAACCATTCTCAATGTTCAACAACCACCATGATAGTTAATTAATATGTATTCCTTTGCAATAGGGAAAATTGGCTTTTGGCAAAAACATTATAACCCTAGAGCCTTTCCACCAGCCAAATATGCATGTAGTGATAGCCTTTATTCATCATTATCCTCTGGTGTGAATTTGCCAGTACATTCAATGTACTGACCCTTTGTGGCTGCAACGTCTCATGTTGCAGGATATCTTACGACGAGTAAGTGATACGTTAGGGTTACGATTTCTACACTCAACTTTGCCGTTGGTGTTGATGGGAATCCACAACCTTGTTACTTCCGCTATTTTGGATTGAGGTAATAGTATCTTACGTTACTTATACATGTGATTTACCTCTGTTATAAATCCTCAAGTACTGTGTGTGTCAGCATACTGATCCAGGGATGACACTTCAGCACAGAGACTTGATCCATTCGGGTTGGGTCGCTACAAGATGGTATCAGAGCACATGTTGACTGTAGGACGTGACCCCTAGAAACTGGCAAGCCCATAGGAAATATTTTCTCTACAACTTTCGTTTCAAAAAGATCTTTTACCTCTCTTCTCTTCTGAGCTTATTCAAATATTACCTTTAGTGAGACCATACCCCTTTCCCCTTTTGACCACACGAAGTTTCGGCTGATGAGACCACTTCAAGAAGTACAAGATATCGGACAACTGAGACCATTCGGAATGAAGAGGATTTTACCATACATTATAATAATGGAAACTGCAATGGTTGAAGACTCCAAAGACTAGGAGAATTTGAAGGCCCTGTACAATTTCTAGATTTGTATGACCTAGGAAGGCACCCCTTATGGAACTTGGCAGACTATGGAAGCTGTCAATACCCGAGATCAAGGTGTATCGAAGAAAGACCGGAACATGGAGCATTAGAACTCGAAGTTTTGTCAAGGAAAACCCTAAGGCATGAGATATCAACTATGGAGAGATAGCTCATGGAAATGATAAGAGCAGAAACACGGTTATCCGCGATGTCATCGCACGCTGATGCTATTGTCACCGTGCTGAGTTAAGGATGCATTTATTTAGAATGGATTTGATGGAAGAAGGCTGATGGAGCACCTATTAGTAAGATGAAGTTTTAACCTTAGCCGGTGTATCACCAGGATCTGGACTAGTACATCAAGAAGTTTAAGGTGGAGCTCCATGAAGCCATATTAGACAAGGAGGTATTTCGTGAAGAACTCAGGAACCAGAAGCTGAAAGTAGCCAAGCTAGAGGAGCAAAACCTCGAGATACCGAAGATTCGTCAGGAACTAAAGGACAGTAGGACCATGGTTCACGCCAAGGATGTTGAAACCCAGAAGTTTGGAATGTAACTCTAGAAATATTAAAGGACGTCATGATAGACCTTGCGCCAACAGAGATGATCTGGCAAAAGAACTTGAGAAGGACAAGCATGATCGGAAGAAGCCATTGGAGGCATGAACAAGACTTGAAGAGTTTGATGACTTTGAAGATTTATTAACCTTTAGAAGACCCAACCCCTGTTATCTACCTACGTTAGATGCGACATTTGTGAGCTGTCATTTGTTTGATGTTTTTCCCGACAGCCACAAATAAAATCTGTCTTTTCAAAACTTTTGTTTGTATTGTGTGTATCCCTCTCTATCTCTCTTATCTCACCCCCAAATCCATGGACCCAATAGAGGATGAATGAAGATGAGCTTATATTTTATGGACTGATGAGTCAATTGGAGACGGACCAATGGATTCAGAACATGGAGGATCACATGGAGAATAACCCTATAGTTGGAAAGGATATGACCCAGCATGCTCTTCAGTGCTTTGAAAGAGGTGTTGCTACTTCGTGGAGGATGTACCAAACCATCAATGGATGGCAAGGAATAACCACTTGGAAAGAATTTAAGTTGACTTTGCCAAAGTCTCGGTTTGTGTCCCAGAAGTTGAAGACTTATGGAAAGGATATGAAGAAACCTTGTGCATGCAAGATTTGTGGAGAAATAGGACACACCCATAAAGAACACAAGGATGAATGCCCTAATTGTGAAGGAAGTCACCCAGTTGAAGAATGCCCAACTAGGCAGATTACTTGTTTCTTGTGTGAAGGGACTACCCACTATCCTGCTAAGTGTCACATTTACCCCATGGTACAATGAACCGTACAGCAGAAGAAAGAAGTAAAGAAAGGAGCCCTTATGGAAATTTTAGAAGAACCCGTGATGAAGGAAGATATGGAAGAAACACCTAAAGAAGACCCGAGTAAACCCTGCACTAAGTCTTGCTATTCATGTGGAGAAGAAGGTCACATCTCCCAAAATTGTTTGAATGGGGATCTAGTAGAATTCCCGACAGAGGAAGTAGAGTATGACCCACAAGAAATAGAAGCCATGATTGGCATGGAAAGGTCTAGGAAGAGAAGCAGATTGGATTCCAGGAAGGACCTGAGTCGTATCCCCTGTTACAGGTGCAGGGAGTCAGGGCACTACCTCAACAGTTTCCCAAAAAGGAAACCTCGATACTTGTCAGAAGTAATATGTTTTAGTTGTAATGGAGCAGGGCACTTTACCAGAGAATGCCCCAAGGAGAAGGAAACTTGTGCTAGATAGTTGAGTTTGCAACAAAAGAAACGGAGTAGTAGAAGTGAGAACATTTTCTTTTATATTGAGGTGTTGAGTTGAGACATGTAATGGAAAAGCGAGAGATTGTAATCACTTGAGAATGAATAAAGTTAGCATCGTTGGTACTGATATGGATTTTATGAGTTGTTACTCTATGAAGAAAATTTTTGGCCATTCTGAGGATATGAGAAATATGGTCTATGGAAGATTTGTGCATTTTAAGGGTGGTAGTACCCTGTAAGAACCGTTGACCCCTGGAAAAGATAAGGATACTCCACTGAGTGGATTTCAGACAAAATGAATACGAGTTTTGTCTCGATATGTGTGATGCCCCAAGAGTATGTGGGATGAAGTTGGAGACCGTCAGTTGTTGGACCAAATGTGATCAAGGAGTCAGAAGAGAATGTTAAGTTGATTCAAGATAGACTGAAGGTAGCTCAGTCCAGGCAGAAGAGTTATGTAGACTAAAAAACGCAAGGAGGTAGTCTATGAAATTGGAGACAGAGCATGTCTTCGTGTGACCCCTCTGCGAGGAGGTAAAAAATTTGTAGTTAAGTGAAAGTTAGCCCCGAGATTTGTAGGACCATACTAAGTTTTGGAGCGTATGGGAGAAGTGGCCAACAAGTTGGAGCCACTCGAAGGAATGTCAGGAGTTCAAGATGTGTTTCACATTTCCCAGTTGAAGAAGTGCCATGCAGAGATGGCCAATATTCCCCTGTAAGGACGCTTGACCCTGGAAAGGATAATGATGTTCCATGAAGTGGAATATGGACTTCATAAGTATAAGTTTTATCTCGGTATGAGGGATATCCCATGAGGATGAAGAGATAAATTACTATTGGATATAAAGGAGGTATGATGTAGGAAATATGGATCAATGGAAATTCCATGATGAGTCTGAGTAAACATGTCCTAGTTTGGTGCCAATAGAAGGAAGGAAGACAACACAATTAGATGGATTTAAGAATACTAGGAAGTTGGAAGTTGGAATAATGATCAGTTGCCCGATGATAAATTCAAAGACTACAAGTGATGAGATGGGCCATAACCCACATGCCCCAGGCCCTGCCAAGAAGCAAGCACACTCTTGCTGAAGGAAAAAACCCTGGAAGAGGATATGCCCTTATCAATAGACGATCTTATAGGAGTAACGCAAAACCTGAGAGTTGTGAAGAAACGATAGATGTTTGTCTGGCTTGCAGAATCTATGGATATATCCGAACTTCGTTCGTCGACAAGAGAAATTCTGCAATGCTTGTGAGGATGACCGAGTGTTAGTATGCGAGATTCGCTAAACTGTATACATGGTAATGATTTGGGTGCGGGATGGATTGATCACCATACCGACTTACTCTTATTGTTCGCCTTGCTATATGGGATGGTAAATCTGAGTGAATTACCTATAGTAGAGTGACGATGATCAAAACCTTGCTTAAATCTTAGAATGGTATAAGTATTTTCCCTTGTACAAGGCAGCTTTTGCCAACCGTAGGTTATACGGTGAGGAGAAACCATAAATTGTTGACCACCATGAGATATCAATTAGTTGTTTAGTACTGGCGCCAGACCCGTCAGCTAAGAAGACCCAGTCTCGGAATAACCTTACCAAGATAAAAGGACAAAAGAATTGAGGAAAAGGTTATGCCATTACCGAAAGAGCCCAGATAAGGAATTATCCTAAAGATCTAAGAAGACCGACACTGTTAACAATATGGATGAAGTATATGAGTTTTGATGAAACCGTAACCATGCTTCTAAGGGTGGTAGCACCCCAGACCCCAGAGACGATTGATGAAATTTTGAAGAGACCCCGAACCTAACCGATTTCTTTCTAACCACTCCGAATCTCGAGGACGAGATTCATTTTAAGGGTGGTAGGTTTGTAACATCCCAAAATTCTAAATTTTGGAATGTTATAATAAATAGATAGATTTGATTCATTGTTTGATTGATTGTCTGAAAGTGAGTGAATTCGAAACTTTTTGAAAGTTAAATGAGAGGGAATAAAATGACTTTTCCAAACTTTCACCTTTTGCATTTTGATCTCCGTGAATTCAAATTCTTTTCAAATACAAAACCCTGGAGAGAAGATGACATGACTTCTTCCATTATTTAAATGACAAGGGGTGTTGAAAATATTTGAATTTCATTTGGAAAATATTTCCAATTCTGAAACTTTATGCAACTTAATGATTTTCACGAGAGGAGATAAAATGACTTCTTCAAATTATATGAAATATGAGTTGGGAGTTTCAAAGGATCAAATTCAAAGTCTTTTTGAATTCATTTTCAATTTGGAGTTATTTGAGTTTTATTCAAATTAATTTTCTCCAAAAATAAAATATATGGAAAATAGGGTAACATGATTCTCTACATTAGAAAATTGGAGAAAAATTAATTTGAAATCATTTTAGTATTTTTAAAATGATTTTTGTTGGGTTTTAGTAGACCAGTAGCACTCTTTGATTTATCTGAATTTGTGTGGATTTCATTTGAAGTTATAAAAATGTTCACGTCGTAGGAAATCTTTTTATTTTATTTTATTTGAAAATCTTTTTATCTGAAAATTCTGATATATAATATGCCTATATAAAATTTTTATTTTATTTTGTTATTCGGTTTTCCTTCTGTTTCTATTTTTTTAAAAAAAAAACTGTACGTGCGGCCCATATTTATTTATCGCCTACATGCGCAATATAGTAGCTTTTGACGCCCCATTATTTTTCTCTTAGGCCGAATTTTGTAAAAAAAAACTGCACCGCAGCGTGCACGCGGCCAAACGAGGCCTTTAGGCCCATCCGCCTCTTTTCTTCTCTGTTTCGTATACTTTCGTCTACGTTTAGTCCCACATTGCGTAGCCTTTGACCCCTAAGCCTCTTTTCCACCAATAAATATAGATCCATAGAGTCTCCAAAAATCATCCGATTCAGGTTTAAATCAATATTTTGGTTTGACTAGATTCATTTAAGAAAAATATATTTCTCCTCTCCGGCCGACTTCTTGAAATTGTCTCTTCCCTCCAAAGTTATCTTTTCTCTGCCTTATAAAGGTATCTTTCTTTATTTTTTTTCTTCCTATACCTCCGTAGTTTATTATTTTTAGACTAATATTATAAAATAATTATATTATCAATTACTCTACGTATTTATACATTAGACCCTAGCCCGTCGCTATTTTTTCTTCCGTAAAACAGCTTGGTCCTGATTTTTCAAATAGCCATAACTTCTTACTCGTTTGTGCAAATCCAACGAAACCAATGCCCACTTCTTCGTTATGATCTCCTCTATCCAGTAATCCAACTCAAACATGTTTTTGAAAAGTTTAAAATTTTAATTAGATCAGATTTGAATTCAAACTTCGTTTAATCATAACTTGAGTTTCGTAGCTCCGTTTGAGTTGATTCTTTTTGCAAATCGAAGCTCTTGACCTAAACTTTCTGATAAGGCCAAATTCACATAATTTTGGCACTGTTAGAAATTGTTTTATGTTGCAAGAGCTATTTTCTTGGTTTTGATGTTTTCTGAATCGACTTCTTCAATCTTTCTGGTCTTTTGAGTGATTGCTTATGTGTGGTTTCTATTGCTTGCTTACGATAGATTAACCGGAGTGTGACGAGTAGATCTATCCAGAGTTTTGAGTGCGAATCATCTTCATCAACATTGCAGGCAAGTTCACACTTTGATCATATCCCCTTTCATACCCAGTTTTATTGCATTAGATCAATCCTCAAACATTGCATGATTAGGGTATAATTAAATTGTGGGATGGGAAGTAGTTGAGGTAGTACCTATTACCTGCCTATTATCAAACCCTTGGGAGTTACTTTTACGTTATGCTTACATTTGCCATGCTATGCTCGTAGTCGTGGATTCGGTTTTTTGAGAGTATTCATGACAGACGTGAGATTGTTAATTAATGGTTTACTTAAGGTGGCAACTTAAACACACATCTGGGTGGATTGAGGCACCTGGTTATTCCAGGATTGCCTGTCTAGGCACCTAGGTAGACCAGGATTGCCTGTTTTTTATGGACCGCCACCCAGGCTCAAAGGGATCATGAGATTATTCATGCTAGAAACTTCCGTGTGCAGCCACAAGCTATTATGGGCTCTAGCATAGTTCATTAAGTCGTGTGAACTCTTACAGGGTAGACTAGCATATGTAGGGGAAAGTAGGTGTAACGATCTATCCATCGTAAGGTGCTAGCGCTTCTGAAAGACTATGTCTCGGTCATCCGTCTTCTCAAACATCATGTAGTGCGAGAAACCAAACGGAGGCGATCGAGTCTTTTGGGGAAAAGTGCGCAATCTCTGCAGAGTGTATAAACTAATCATGATTAGCCGTGTCCCCGGTTATGGACGTCTTGAGTATTTAGTACCTGGATTATCATGTGAATCTCATCATGTTACTTTAAATTAATTTTGTTGGGTTTTAATGATGTTATTATTTGGGATTGAGAATGATGTCAACCATTCTCAATGTTCAACAACCACCATGATAGTTAATTAAAATGTATTCCTTTGCAGTAGGGAAAAATTGGCTTTTCGCAAAAACATTATAACCCTAGAGCCTTTCCACCAGCCAAATATGCATGTAGTGATAGCCTTTATTCATCATTATCCTCTGGTGTGAATTTTCCAGTACATTCAATGTACTAACCCTTTGTGGCCGCAACGTCTCATGTTGTAGGATATCTTACGACGAGTAAGTGATACGTTAGGGTAACGATTTCAACACTCAACTTTGCCGTTGGTGTTGATGGGAATCCACAACCTTGTTACTTCCGCTATTTTGGATTGAGGTAATAGTATCTTACGTTACTTATACATGTGATTTACCTTTGTTAGAAATCCTCGAGTACTGTGTGTGTCAGCATACCGATCCAGGGATGACACTTAAGCACAGAGACTTGATCCATTCGGGTCGGGTTGGTACAAGAGTGGTACGGTAATCCTGTTCTGGAGGTCATGTTACTTGACCATGACGAACCTACAAACTATGAGGAAGCGATGATGAGCCCAGATTCCACGAAATGGCTTGAGGCCATGAAATCTGAGATGAGAACCATGTATGAGAACAAAGTATGGACTTTGATTGACTTGCCCATTGATCGGCGAGCCATTGAGATTAAATGGATCTTCAAGAGGAAGACAGACGCTGATAGTAGTGTTACTATCTACAAAGCTAGAATTTTCGCAAAAGGTTTTCGACAAGTTCAAGGTGTTGACTACGATGAGAGTTTGTCACTCGTATCTATGCTTAAGTCTATCCGAATCATGTTAGCAATTGCCACATTTTATGAAATGTGGCAAATGGATAAACAAAAATACATTCCTTAATGGATTTATTAAAGAAAGTTTTGTCAATCCTAAAGGTGCTAACAAAATATGCAAGCTCCAGCGATCCATCTATGGACTGGTGCAAACATCTCAGAGTTGGAATATACGCTTTGATAAGTTGATCAAAGCATATAGTTTTATACAGACTTGTGGTGAAGCCTATATTTACAAGAAAGTGAGTGGGAGCACTACATCATTTCTGATAAGTATATGTGAATGACATATTGTTGATCGGAGATAATGTAGAATTATTCTGTAAAGCATAAAGGAGTGTTTGAAAGGAGTTTTTTCAAAGAAAGACCTCGGTGAAGCTGCTTACATATTGAGCATCAAGATTTATAGAGATAGATCAAGACGCTTGATAAGTTTTTCAATGAGTACATACCTTGACAAGATTTTGAAGTAGTTCAAAATGGAACAGTCAAAGAAAGAGTTCTTGCCTGTGTTACAAGGTGTGAAACTGAGTAAGACTCAAAACCCGACCACGGCAGAAGATAGAGAGAGAATGAAAGTCATTCCCTACGCCTCGGCCATAGGTTCTATAAAGTATGCCATGATGTGTACCAGACCTATTATATACCCTGCCCTGAGTTTGGCAAAGGAGTACAATAGTGATCTAGGAGTAGATCACTGGACATTGGTCAAAATTATCCTTAGTGGAATAAGGATATGTTTCTCGATTATGGAAGTGACAAAAGGTTCATCGTAAATGGTTACATCGATGCAAATTTTGACACTGATCCATATGACTGTAAATCTCAATCTGGATACATATTGAAAGTGGGAGCAATTAGCTAGAGTAGCTCCGAGCAAATCATTGTTGACATAGAAATTTGCAAAATACTTACGGATCTGAATGTGGCGGACCCGTTGACTAAACTCCTCTCACAAGCAAAACATGACCACACCTTAGTACTCTTTGGGTATTAATCACATAGAGATGTGAACTAGATCATTAACTCTAGTAAACCCTTTGGGTGTTGGTCACATGTCGATGTGAACTATGGGTGTTAATCACATGGTGGTGTGAACTATTGGTATTAAATCACATGGCGATGTGAACAAGATTATTGACTCTAGTGCAAGTGGGAGACTGAAGGAAATATGCCCTAGAGGCAATAATAAAGTTGTTATTTATTTCCTTATATCATGATAAATGTTTATTATTCATGCTAGAATTGTATTAACCGGAAACATAATACATGTGTGAATACATAGACAAACAGAGTGTCACTAGTGTGCCTCTACTTGACTAGCTCATTGATCAAAGATGGTTATGTTTCCTAACCATAGACATGAGTCGTCATTTGATTAATGGGATCACATCATTAGGAGAATGATGTGATTGACTTGACCCATTCCGTTGGCATAGCACTTGATCATTTAGTTTGTTGCTATTACTTTCTTCATGACTTATACATGTTCCTATGACTATGATATTATGCAACTCCCGTTTACCAGACGAACACTTTTTGTGCTACCAAACGTCACAACGTAACTGGGTGATTATAAAGGTGCTCTACAGGTGTCTCCAAAGGTACTTGTTGGGTTGGCGTATTTCGAGATTAGGATTTGTCACTTTGATTGTCGGAGAGGTATCTCTGGGCCCACTCGGTAATGCACATCACTATAAGACTTGCAAGCATTGTAACTAAGATGTTAGTTGTGAGATGATGTATTACGAAACGAGTAAAGACACTTGCCAGTAACGAGATTGAACTAGGTATTGAGATACCGACGATCGAATCTCGGGCAAGTAACATACCGATGACAAAGGGAACAACGTATGTTGTTATGCGGTCTGACCGATAAAGATCTTCGTAGAATATGTAGGAGCCAATATGAGCATCCAGGTTCCGCTATTGGTTATTGACCGGAGACGTGTCTCGGTCATGTCTACATAGTTCTCGAACCCATAGGGTCCGCACGCTTAATGCTACGATGACGGTTATATTATGAGTTTATGTGTTTTGATGTACCGAAGGAGTTCAGAGTCCGGGATGAGATCGGGCACATGACGAGGAGTCTCGAAATGGTCGAGACGTAAAGATCGATATATTGGATGACTATATTCGGACATCGGAAAGGTTCCGAGTGATTCGAGAGTACCGGGGAGTTTACGGGAATTTGCATTGGGCCTTAATGGGCCATACGGGAAAGGAGAGAAAGGCCTCAAAGGGTGGCCACACCCCTCCCCATGGGCTAGTCCGAATTGGACTAGGGAGGGAGGGCGCCCCCTTCCTTCCTTCTCCTTTTCCCTTCCCTTTCCTTCTCTCCTACTCCTACTACTTGGAAGGGATCCTAGTTCTACTAGGAAAGTGGGAATACTACTCCCGGTGGGAGTAGGACTCCCCTAGGGCGTGCCATAGAGAGGGCCGGCCCCTCCCCTCCTCCACTCCTTTATATACGTGGCCAGGGGGCACCCCATAGACACAACAATTGATCTCTTGATCTCTTAGCCGTGTGCGGTGCCCCCCTCCACCATAATCCACCTCGGTCATATCGTAGCGGTGCTTAGGCGAAGCCCTGCGTCGGTAGAACATCATCATCGTCACCACACCATCGTGCTGGCGGAACTCTCCCTCAAAGCTCGGCTGGATCGGAGTTCGAGGGACGTCATCGAGTTGAAAGTGTGCAGAACTCGGAGGTGTCGTACGTTCGGTACTTGATCGGTCGGATCGTGAAGACGTACGACTACATCAACTGCGTTGTGCTAACGCTTCCGCTTTCGGTCTATGAGGGTACGTGGACAACACTCTCCCCTCTCGTTGCTATGCATCACCATGATCTTGCATGTGCGTAGGAAATTTTTGAAATTACTACGTTCCCCAACAGATGCCACGTGTCGGTCACCCTTGACGAAAGCACTTCTGTGACGCGCGATTAATCGTCATGGAAGTGGACACTTCCGTGATGATAATTTCGGTAATGTCATGGAACACTTCTACGACAGCACAGGTATGACTATCTTGATTCTGTCATAAATTTGTCATGGATGTACATGCATGAAAAAAATGCGACCTACTGTGACAAACACGTATCATCATGGAAGTGTATTTTTTTGTAGTGCATACCTACCTATTATGGCATTTCCATAGCCATTCCGAGATATATTTCCATACAACTTTCCACCATCCCGTTTATCATGACACTTTCATCATTGTCATATTGTTTAGCATGATCATGTAGTTGACATAGTATTTGTGGCAAAGCCACCGTTCATAATTCTTTCATACATGTCACTCTTGGTTCATTGCATATCCCGGTACACCGCCGGAGGCACTCATATAGAATCATACATTGTTCTAGTATCGAGTTGTAATCATTGAGTTGTAAATAAATAGATGTGTGATGATCATCATTTAATAGAGCATTTTCCCAAAAAAGGCAAAAAGGCCCAAAAATGACAAGAAACAATGCTACTATCTTTTTCCACACTTGTGCTTCAAAGTAGCACCATGATCTTCATGACAGAGAGTCTCTTGTGTTGTCACTTTCATATACTAGTGGGAATTTTTCATTATAGAACTTGGCTTGTATATTCCAACAATGGGCCTCCTCAAGTGCCCTAGGTCTTCATGAGCAAGGAAGTTGGATGCACACCCACTAGTTTCTTTTGTTGAGCTTTCATACATTTATAGCTCTAGTGAATCCATTTCATGGCAATCCCTACTCCTTGCATTAACATCAATCGATGGGCATATCCATAGCCCATTGATTAGCCTCGTTTCTGTGAGACTCTCTCCTTTTTGTCTTCTCCACATAACCCCCATCATTACACTCTATTCCACCCACAGTGCTATATCCATGGCTCACGCTCATGTATTGCGTGAAGGTTTATAAAGTTTGAGATTACTAAAGTATGAAACAATTGCTTGGCTTGTCCTCGGGGTTGTGCATGATGAGAGCATTCTTGTGTGACGAAAATGGAGCATGAGTAAACTATATGATTTTGTAGGGATGAACTTTCTTTGGCCATGTTATTTTGAGAAGACATAGTTGCTTAGTTAGTATGCTTGAAGTATTATTATTTCTATGTCAATATTAAACTTTTGTCTTGAATCTTTCGGATTTGAATATTCATGCCACAATTAAGAAGAATTACATTGAAATTATGCCTAGTAGCATTCCACATCAAAAATTCTGTTTTTATCATTTATCTACTCGAGGATGAGCAGGAATTAAGCTTGGGGATGCTTGATACGTCTCCAACGTATCTATAATTTTTGATTTCTCCATGCTATATTATCTACTGTTTTGGACATTATTGGGCTTTATTATACACTTCTATATTATTTTTAGGACTAACCTACTAACTGGAGGCCCAACCCAGAATTGTTGTTTTTTGCCTATTTTAGGGTTTCGAAGAAAAGGAATATCAAACGGAGTCCAAACGGAATGAAACCTTCGAGAACGTGATTTTTGGAACGAACAAGATCCAGGAGACTTGGACCCTACATCAAGAAACCAACAGGGAAGCCACGAGGTAGGGGGCGCGCCTACCTGAAGGAAATATGCCCTAGAGGCAATAATAAAGTTATTATTTATTTCCTTATAATCATGATAAAAGGTTTATTATTCATGCTAGAATTGTATTAACCGGAAACATAATACATGTGTGAATACATAGACAAACAAAGTGTCACTAGTATGCCTCTACTTGACTAGCTCGTTAATCAAAGATGGTTATGTTTCCTAACCATGAACAATGAGTTGTTATTTGATTAACATGATCACATCATTAAGAGAATGATTTGATTGGCATGACCCATTCCATTAGCTTAGCACCCGATCGTTTAGTATGTTGCTATTGCTTCCTTCATGACTTATACATGTTCCTGTAACTATGAGATTATGCAACTCCCGTTTACCGGAGGAACACTTTGGGTACTACCAAACGTCACAACGTAACTGGGTGATTATAAAGGAGTACTATAGGTGTCTCCAAAGGTACATGTTGGGTTGGCGTATTTCGAGATTAGGTTTTGTCACTCCGATTGTCGGAGAGGTATCTCTAGGCCCTCTCGGTAATGCACATCACATAAGCCTTGCAAGCATTGCAACTAATGAGTTAGTTGCGGGATGATGTATTACAGAACGAGTAAAGAGACTTGCCGGTAACGAGATTGAACTAGGTATTGGATACCGACGATCGAATCTCGGGCAAGTAACATACCGATGACAAAGGGAACAACGTATGTTGTTATGCGGTCTGACCGATAAAGATCTTCGTAGAATATGTAGGAGCCAATATGGGCATCCAGGTCCCGCTATTGGTTATTGACCGGAGACGTGTCTCGGTCATGTCTACATTGTTCTCGAACCCGTAGGGTCCGCACGCTTAAGGTTACGATGACAGTTATATTATGAGTTTAGGCATTTTGATGTACCGAAGGTTGTTTGGAGTCCCGGATGTGATCACGGACATGACGAGGAGTCTCGAAATGGTCGAGACGTAAAGATTGATATATTGTAAGCTTATGTTCGGATATCGGAAGTGTTCCGAGTGAAATCGGGATTTTACCAGAGTACCGGGAAGGTTACTGGAACCCCCCGGGAGCTAAATGGGCCATGATGGGCCTTAGTGGAAAAGAGAAGAGGCAGCCATATGGTTGGCCGGCCCCCTCTCTCTCTTCCATGGGCTGCGCGCCTCCCCCTTCCCCTAGTCCTATTAGGACTAGGAGAGGTGGCCGGCCCCCTCTCTCTCTTTTCCCCCTCTGCGAATCCTATTCCAACTAGGATTGGGGGGGGGGGGGGAATCCTACTCCCAGAGGGAGTAGGACTCTCCCGGCGCGCCACACCTTGGCCGGCCAGCCTCCCCCCTCTAGTCCTTTATATACTGAGGCAGAGGCACCCTAGAACACACAAGTTGATCCACGTGATCTATTCCTTAGCCGTGTGCGGTGCCCCCAGCCACCATATTCCTCGATAATACTGTAGCGGAGTTTAGGCGAAGCCCTGCTGCTGTAGTGCATCAAGATCATCACCACGCCGTCGTGCTGACGAAACTCTTCCCCGACACTTTGCTGGATCGGAGTCCGGGGATCGTCATCGAGCTGAACGTGTGCTCGAACTCGGAGGTGCCGTAGTTTCGGTGCATGATCGGTTGGATCGTGAAGACGTACGACTACTTCCTCTACGTTGTGTCAAAGCTTCTGCAGTCGGTCTGTGTGGGTACGTACACAACACTCTCCCCTCTCGTTGCTATGCATCACATGATCTTACGTGTGCGTAGGAAATTTTTTGAAATTACTACGAAACCCATCAGTGGTATCAGAGCCTAGGTTATTTATGTTGATGTTATATGCACGAGTAGAACACAAGTGAGTTGTGGGCGATATAAGTCATACTGCCTACCAGCATGTCATACTTTGGTTCGGCGGCATTGTTGGACGAGACGACCCGGACCAACATTACACGTACGCTTACGCGAGACCGGTTCCCCCGACGTGATTTGCACATAGGTGGCTTGCGGGCGACTATCCCCGGTCCTTGCGAAGGTTAAAACGGAGTCTATTTGACAAACTATCGTTGTGGTTTTGATGCGTAGGTGAGATTGGTTCTTGCTTAAGCCCGTAGCAGCCACATAAAACTTGCAACAACAAAGTAGAGGACGTCTAACTTGTTTTTGCAGGGCATGTTGTGATGTGACATGGTCAAGACATGATGCTGAATTTTATTGTATGAGATGATCATGTTTTGTAACCGAGTTATCGGCAACTGGCAGGAGCCATATGGTTGTCGCTTTATTGTATACAATGCAATCGCGATGTAATGCTTTACCTTATTACTAAGCGGTAGTGATAGTCGTAGAAGCATAAGCTTGGCGAGACGATAACGATGCTACGATGGAGATCAAGGTGTCACGCCGGTGACGATGGTGATCACTACGGTGCTTCGGAGATGGAGATCACAATCACAAGATGATGATGGCCGTATCATATCACTTATATTGATTGCATGTGATGTTTATCCTTTTATGCATCTTATCTTGCTTTGATTGACGGTAGCATTATAAGATGATCTCTCACTAAATTATCAAGAAGTGTTCTCCCTGAGTATGCACGGTTGCGAAAGTTCTTTGTGCTGAGACACCACGTGATGATCGGGTGTGATAGGTTCTACGTTCAAATACAACGGGTGCAAAACAGTTGCACAAGCGGAATAGTCAGGTTATACTTGACGAGCCAAGCATATACAGATATGGCCTCGGAACACGGAGACCGAAAGGTCGAGCATGAATCATATAGTAGATATGATCAACATAACGATGTTCACCATTGAAAACTACTCCATCTCACCTGATGATCGGTTATGGTTTAGTTGATTTGGATCACGTAATCACTTAGAAGATTAGAGGGATGTCTATCTAAGTGGGAGTTCTTTAATTAATTTGATTAACTGAACTTAAATTTATCATGAAACTTAGTACTTGATTAGTATCTTGTTTGTTATGTTTGATTGTAGATAGATGGCTCGTGCTATTGTTCCGTTGAATTTTAATGCGTTCCTTGAGAAAGCAAAGTTGAAAGATGATGGTAGCAATTACATGGACTGGGTCCGTAACTTGAGGATTATCCTCATTGCTGCACAGAAGAATTACATCCTGGAAGCACCGCTGGGTGCCAGGCCTGCTGCAGGAGCAACACCGGATGTTATGAACGTCTGGCAGAGCAAAGCTGATGACTACTCGATAGTTCAGTGTGCCATGCTTTACGGCTTAGAATCGGGACTTCAACGACGTTTTGAACGTCATGGAGCATATGAGATGTTCCAGGAGTTGAAGTTGATATTTCTAGCAAATGCCCGGATTGAGAGATATAATGTCTCCAATAAGTTCTATAGCTGCAAGATGGAAGAGAACAGTTCTGTCAGTGAGCATATACTCAAAATGTCTGGGTATAATAATCACTTGATTCAATTGGGAGTTAATCTTCCAGATGATTGCCTTATTGACAGAATTCTTCAATCACTGCCACCAAGCTACAAGAGCTTCGTGATGAACTATAATATGCAAGGGATGAACAAGACTATTCCCGAGCTCTTCGCGATGCTGAAAGCTGCGGAGGTAGAAATCAAGAAGGAGCATCAAGTGTTGATGGTCAACAAGACCACTAGTTTCAAGAAAAAGGGCAAAGGGAAGAAGAAGGGGAACTTCAAAAAGAACGGCAAACAAGTTGCTACTCAAGAGAAGAAACCCAAACCTGGACCTAAGCCTGAAACTGAGTGCTTCTATTGCAAGCAGACTGGTCACTAGAAGTGGAACTGCCCCAAGTATTTGGCGGATAAGAAGGATGGAAAGGTGAACAAAGGTATATGTGATATACATGTTATTGATGTGTACCTTACTAATGCTCGCAATAGCACCTGGGTATTTGATACTGGTTCTGTTGCTAATATTTGCAACTCGAAACAGGGACTACGGATTAAGCGAAGATTGGTTAAGGACGAGGTGACGATGCGCGTGGGAAACGGTTCCAAAGTCGATGTGATCGCAGTCGGCACGCTACCTCTACATCTACCTTCGGGATTAGTATTGGACCTAAATAATTGTTATTTGGTGCCAGCGTTAAGCATGAACATTATATCTGGATCTTGTTTGATGCGAGACGGTTATTCATTTAAATCAGAGAATAATGGTTGTTCTATTTATATGAGTAATATCTTTTATGGTCATGCACCCTTGAAGAGTGGTCTATTCTTGTTGAATCTCGATAGTAGTAACACACATATTCATAATGTTGAAGCCAAAAG
The DNA here is from genome assembly GCF_056163025.1 of Triticum urartu. Classification (NCBI taxonomy): domain Eukaryota; kingdom Viridiplantae; phylum Streptophyta; class Magnoliopsida; order Poales; family Poaceae; genus Triticum; species Triticum urartu. Next base: position 483,819,217 of record NC_141874.1, on the reverse strand, counting down.
ATGCAGAGTTGATAATGAGAGTGCAACTTATTTGTGGCACTGCCGTTTAGGTCATATCAGTGTAAAGCGCATGAAGAAACTCCATTCTGATGGACTTTTGGAACCACTTGATTATGAATCACTTGGTACTTGCGAACCGTGCCTCATGGGCAAGATGACCAAAACACCGTTCTCTGGTACTATGGAGAGAGCAACAGATTTGTTGGAAATCATACATACAGATGTATGTGGTCCGATGAATATTGAGGCTCGTGGCGGATATCGTTATTTTCTCACCTTCACAGATGATTTAAGCAGATATGGGTATATCTACTTAATGAAACATAAGTCTGAAACATTTGAGAAGTTCAAGGAATTTCAGAGTGAAGTTGAAAATCATCGTAACAAGAAAATAAAGTTTCTACGATCTGATCGTGGAGGAGAATATTTGAGTTGCGAGTTTGGTGTACATTTGAAAAATTGTGGAATAGTTTCGCAACTCACGCCACCTGGAACACCACAGCTTAATGGTGTGTCCGAACGTCGTAATCGTACTTTACTAGATATGGTGCGATCTATGATGTCTCTTACTGATTTACCGCTATCGTTTTGGGGATACGCTCTAGAGACGGCCGCATTCACGTTAAATAGGGCACCATCAAAATCCGTTGAGACGACGCCTTATGAACTGTGGTTTGGCAAGAAACCAAAGTTGTCGTTTCTGAAAGTTTGGGGCTGCGATGCTTATGTGAAAAAGCTTCAACCTGATAAGCTCGAACCCAAATCGAAGAAATGTGTCTTCATAGGATATCCAAAGGAAACTATTGGATACACCTTCTATCACAGATTCGGAGGCAAGACTTTTGTTGCTAAATTTGGAAACTTTCTAGAGAAGGAGTTTCTCTCGAAAGAAGTGAGTGGAAGGAAAGTAGAACTTGACGAGGTAACTGTACCTACTCCCTTACTGGAAAGTAGTACATCACAGAAAACTGTTTCAGTGACACCTACACCAGTTAGTGAGGAAGCTAATGATAATGATCATGAAACTTCAGATCAAGATACTACTGAACCGCGTAGATCAACCAGAGTGAGATCCGCACCAGAGTGGTACGGTAATCCTGTTTTGGAAGTCATGCTACTAGATCATGATGAACCTACAAACTATGAAGAAGCGATGGTGAGCCCAGATTCCGCAAAATGGCTTGAAGCCATGAAATCTGAGATGGGATCCATGTATGAGAACAAAGTATGGACTTTGGTTGACTTGCCCGATGATCGGCAAGCAATTGAGAATAAATGGATCTTCAAGAAGAAGACTGACTCTGACGGTAATGTTACTGTCTACAAAGCTCGACTTGTCGCAAAAGGTTTTCGACAAGTTCAAGGGGTTGACTACGATGAGACCTTCTCACCCGTAGCAATGCTTAAGTCTGTCCGAATCATGTTAGCAATTGCCGCATTTTATGATTATGAAATTTGGCAAATGGATGTCAAAACTGCATTCCTGAATGGATTTCTGGAAGAAGAGTTGTATATGATGCAACCAGAAGGTTTTGTCGATCCAAAGGGAGCTAACAAAGTGTGCAAGCTCCAGCGATCCATTTATGGACTGGTGCAAGCCTCTCGGAGTTGGAATAAACGCTTTGATAGTGTGATCAAAGCATTTGGTTTTATACAGACTTTCGGAGAAGCCTGTATTTACAAGAAAGTGAGTGGGAGCTCTGTAGCATTTCTGATATTATATGTGGATGACATATTACTGATTGGAAATGATATAGAATTTCTGGATAGCATAAAGGGATACTTGAATAAGAGTTTTTCAATGAAAGACCTCGGTGAAGCTGCTTACATATTAGGCATTAAGATCTATAGAGATAGATCAAAACGCTTAATTGGACTTTCACAAACAACATACCTTGACAAAATTTTGAAGACGTTTAAAATGGATCAAGCAAAGAAAGGATTCTTGCCTGTGTTACAAGGTGTGAAATTGAGTAAGACTCAATGTCCGACCACTTCAGAAGATAGAGAGAATATGAAAGATGTTCCCTATGCATCAGCAATAGGATCTATCATGTATGCAATGCTGTGTACCAGACCTGATGTGTGCCTTGCTATAAATCTAGCGGGGAGGTACCAAAGTAATCCAGGAGTGGATCACTGGACAGCGGTCAAGAACATCCTGAAATACCTGAAAAGGACTAGGGATATGTTTCTCGTATATGGAGGTGACAAAGAGCACGTCGTAAATGGTTACGTTGATGCAAGCTTTGACACTGATCCGGACGATTCTAAATCGCAAACCGGATACGTGTTTACATTAAACGGTGGAGCTGTCAGTTGGTGCAGTTCTAAACAAAGCGTCGTAGCGGGATCTACATGTGAAGCGGAGTATATAGCTGCTTCGGAAGCAGCGAACAAAGGAGTCTGGATGAAGGAGTTCATATCCGATCTAGGTGTCATACCTAGTGCATCGGGTCCAATGAAAATCTTTTGTGACAATACTGGTGCAATTGCCTTGGCAAAGGAATCCAGATTTCACAAGAGAACCAAACACATCAAGAGACGTTCAATTCCATCCGGGATCTAGTCCAGGTGGGAGACATAGATATTTGCAAGATACATACGGATCTGAATGTTGCAGACCCATTGACTAAGCCTCTACCACGAGCAAAACATGATCGGCACCAAGGCTCCATGGGTGTTAGAATCATTACGGTGTAATCTGGATTATTGACTCTAGTGCAAGTGGGAGACTGAAGGAAATATGCCCTAGAGGCAATAATAAAGTTATTATCTATTTCCTTGTAATCATGATAAAAGGTTTATTATTCATGCTAGAATTGTATTAACCGGAAACATAATACATGTGTGAATACATAGACAAACAAAGTGTCACCAGTATGCCTCTACTTGACTAGCTCGTTAATCAAAGATGGTTATGTTTCCTAACCATGAACAATGAGTTGTTATTTGATTAACGGGATCACATCATTAAGAGAATGATCTGATTGACATGACCCATTCCATTAGCTTAGCACCCGATCGTTTAGTATGTTGCTATTGCTTTCTTCATGACTTATACATGTTCCTGTAACTATGAGATTATGCAACTCCCGTTTACCGGAGGAACACTTTGGGTACTACCAAACGTCACAACGTAACTGGGTGATTATAAAGGAGTACTACAGGTGTCTCCAAAGGTACATGTTGGGTTGGCGTATTTCGAGATTAGGTTTTGTCACTCCGATTGTCGGAGAGGTATCTCTGGGCCCTCTCGGTAATGCACATCACATAAGCCTTGCAAGCATTGCAACTAATGAGTTAGTTGCGGGATGATGTATTACAGAACGAGTAAAGAGACTTGCCGGTAATGAGATTGAACTAGGTATTGGATACCGACGATCGAATCTCGGGCAAGTAACATACCGATGACAAAGGGAACAACGTACGTTGTTATGCGGTCTGACCGATAAAGATCTTCGTAGAATATGTAGGAGCCAATATGGGATCTAGGTCCCGCTATTGGTTATTGACCGGAGACGTGTCTCGGTCATGTCTACATTGTTCTCGAACCCGTAGGGTCCGCACGCTTAAGGTTACGATGACAGTTATATTATGAGTTTAGGCATTTTGATGTACCGAAGGTTGTTCGGAGTCCTGGATGTGATCACGGACATGACGAGGAGTCTCGAAATGGTCGAGACATAAAGATTGATATATTGGAAGCCTATGTTTGGATATCGGAAATGTTCCGGGTGAAATCGGGATTTTAACGGAGTACCGGGAAGGTTACCAGAACCCCCCGGGAGCTAAATGGGCCATGATGGGCCTTAGTGGAAAAGAGAAGAGGCAGCCCTACATGGGCTGTGCGCCTCCCCCTTCCCCTAGTCCTATTAGGACTAGGAGAGGTGGCCGGCCCCCTCTCTCTCTTTTCCCCCTCCGCGAATCCTATTCCAACTAGGATTGGGAGGGGAATCCTACTCCCAGAGGGAGTAGGACTCTCCTGGTGCGCCACACCTTGGCCGGCCAGCCTCCCCCCCTCTAGTCCTTTATATACTGAGGCAGAGGCACCCTAGAACACACAAGTTGATCCACGTGATCTATTCCTTAGCCGTGTGCGGTGCCCCCAGCCACCATATTCCTTGATAATACTGTAGCGGAGTTTAGGCGAAGCCCTGCTGCTGTAGTGCATCAAGATCGTCACCACGCCATCGTGCTGACGGAACTCTTGCCCGACACATTGCTGGATCGGAGTCCGGGGATCGTCATCGAGCTGAACGTGTGCTCGAACTCGGAGGTGCCGTAGTTTCGGTGCTTGATCGGTTGGATCGTGAAGACGTACGACTACTTCCTCTACGTTGTGTCAACGCTTCCGCAGTCGGTCTGCGTGGGTACATAGACAACACTCTCCCCTCTCATTGCTATGCATCACATGATCTTGCGTGTGCGTAGGAAATTTTTTGAAATTACTACAAAACCCATCACTACCCCCCCAGGCGCGCCCTCCACCCTCGTGGGCCCCCTGTTGCTCCACCGACGCACTCCTTCCTCCTATATATACCTACGTACCCCCAAACGATCAGATACGGAGCAAAAACCCTAATTCCACCGCCGTAACTTTCTGTATCCACGAGATCCCATCTTGGGGCCTGTTCCGGAGCTCCACCGGAGGGGGCATCGATCACGGAGGGCTTCTACATCAACACCATAGCCCTTCCGATGAAGTGTGAGTAGTTTACCTCAGACCTACGGGTCCATAGTTATTAGCTAGATGGCTTCTTCTCTCTTTTTGGATCTCAATACAAAGTTCTCCCCCTCTCTTGTGGAGATCTATTCGATGTAATCTTCTTTTGCGGTGTGTTTGTTGAGACCAATGAATTGTGGGTTTATGATCAAGTTTATCTATGAACAATATTTGAATCTTCTCTGAATTCTTTTATGTATGATTGGTTATCTTTGCAAGTCTCTTCAAATTATCAATTTGGTTTGGCCTACTAGATTGATATTTCTTGCAATGGGAGAAGTGCTTAGCTTTGGGTTCAATCTTGCGGTGTCCTTTCCCAGTGACAGTAGGGGCAGCAAGGCACGTATTGTATTGTTGCCATCGAGGATAACAAGATGGGGTTTTCATCATATTGCATGAGTTTATCCCTCTACATCATGTTATCTTGCTTAAGGCATTACTCTATTCTAATGAACTTAATACTATAGATGCATGCTGGATAGCGGTCGATGTGTGGAGTAATAGTAGTAGATGCAGGCAGGAGTCGGTCTACTTGTCTCGGACGTGATGCCTATATACATGATCATACCTAGATATTCTCATAACTATGCTCAATTCTGTCAATTGCTCAACAGTAATTTGTTCACCCACCGTAAAATACTTATGCTCTTGAGAGAAGCCACTAGTGAAACCTATGGCCCCCGGGTCTATCTTCATCATATTAATCTTCCAACACTTAGCTATTTTCATTGCCTTTTATTTTATTTTGCATCTTTATCACAAAAATACCAAAACATTATCTTATCATATCTATCAGATCTCACTCTCATAAGTGACCATGTAGGGATTGACAACCCCTTATCACGTTGGTTGCGAGGATTTATTTGTTTTGTGCAGGTGCGAGGGACTCGCGCGTAGCCTCCTACTGTATTGATACCTTGGTTCTCAGAAACTAAGGGAAATACTTACGGTACTTTGCTGCATCACCCTTTCCTCTTCAAGGGAAAACCAACGCAGTGCTCAAGAGGTAGCACTCCTCATGGCGTCGGCTCATGCGGATCTTGTTCCGGGTCGTAGTTTGACTAGGGCGGCTCAAAGGCATAGACCGTTCGGAGATACGAAGGTCACCTAGATCTGAAACGTCTCGGTGTCGACTTAACACCGCGGCGGTGACTCGGATTGAGGCCCTAATCCCATCCAAGACGTACGTACATGCATAACCATTTTTTTGATTGATGCTCCATGGTTGAATTGTTTATTAGCAGTAGGTTCTGATTTGCCTTGTACTGGCACACTTCATCGGGCTATCGCTTTTCCTTTGTACATCACGAGGTGAGTCTGCGGTGGAGGCGCGGCTGGCGACTTGCGGCAGAGGCAAGAAAAAGAGAGCCAGAATCGCAGCTCAGGCAGGGCACAACAGCGGCTGAGAGACCTCGGCTGTAGTAGACAGGAACATCTCGACAGGGTGAAATCGATTGGTGCGGGGTACCCGGCCGTGCCCGGAAGCAGAGCCGACGGGTGCGGCAGAAGAGCGACGCGGCGGGTCGAGGCCGCCCAGCTATTGCCTTGTTTATTCAGCAAATATTCCCACAAAGAATCCGACCAGGACTGGTGACTTGCCAGTGTTTGATGTTTTTCTTAACACGCAATGATGGCTATTACAACACATACCGATTCTGCCTCAACGTATCGCCGGGTCATGATCATCCATCGCATTGCACGTAACCATAATTTTTCCTTGAACACAAACCTCACATATTGCCAGTGCATACCCTTTCAAATCGGTTCTTCTTCATTCAGAAATTTACGAACTTCTCGAAACCCTAGAAAGATCCCTCCAAGAACTCAACATCACCATGCGCAAGCCCCATGGTGGGCGACAACTGTCGTGGAAACGTCACGGCAGATGTCCTAGTGTGAGGACTTAGTCCTGAGGCCAATGCATCTATGCGGTAGCTTGAAGGGGTTGATCGGAATCGAGAGACACAACACGCAAGATGAAGATTTAGACAGCTTCGGGCCCCGGGAAACATCATCCGGTAACAACCCTACATGCTGTTTGTGGCTAGGTCTCATTATCATCATGAGGGAATCACCGTAACTCTGGCTCTCTTAGTTGTGTCTAGACTTAATGATTATTCAACCTCTCCCCCTTGGGGTGCCCTGCCCCTCCTTATATATGTTGAAGGGGAGGGTTACATGTAGAGTCCAACTCGGACTTAAGACTTAACTATTCTGACTTCTCTCCTTGGGCTTCTCTCTATGGGCTTCTTAACATTTTGGGCTTCTTAACTGTTGATTTAAAATCTGGCTTACCATCTGGCTTAACTGTCCGGCTTAACTGTCCGGCTGAACTGTCTGGCTTAACTGTCCGGCTTAACTATCTGACTTAACCGTCTGCTTAACTATCTGGCTTATATGACTGTGTCTGCTGGGTTACATGACTATGTCTGCCGGGTTACATGACTATGTCTTTCGGGTTACATAACTGTGTCTGCCGGGTTACATAATTGTGTCTGCCAGGTTACATAACTGTGTCTGCCGGCTTAACCTGCTTAACTGTTCCCGTTGACTTATAGTCTGCCAGGTCACCAATGAAACATTAAGTCCCAGCCGGGTCATATCTCTGTCCGGATCACACCGCAGGGTATATCCCCGACAAGTGCGATATCAATAAGAGAGGGCGGGGATGTCTATCTGTCTATGCACGTGCGTGTGAGAGATGGGTCGGGAGGTATGTAAGGATTATAAGGGAGATGATATGGTTGTGGTAAGCATGCGTAACTACATAGGAAGATCAACCATCGTGTGTCCGAGAAAGGGATAGACTTAACTAGTCAAGTAAGTCTATCGGTGCGTGGGGAAAAAGAATTATAGTCGACCTAGCTATATGTAGGGAGATCAGTATGTATACATGCATGCATGTGTTAGAAGCAAATAAGGTCCGGAGAGACAGACGGGGGGAGAGGGGTGCGGCTAGGAGGTGGTGCGAGAGGCCTAGTATGTCGAGGGGGGGGGGAGTGTGCGAGTATGAGATCGATGAAAAGAGGGGCGGGAGTGTGCACCTGCGTGGAACCATATTGGACATAGGGGGCATGGATGGTGAGAAGAAAAGAGGGGGAGTATGTGTTTGTGGTAGGCACACTTGGCTAGAGAGGTATATCGACCGGTGTGTGCCGGAAAGAAGGAGTCGGGGGACCTACACACACCGCGGGTGAAGGATCTAAAGAGAATAACGAACGTGCGCGATGGAGGGGACGCGTGCATGCATGATAGAAAATTAGTGCTAGCTAGCTACAAAGAGAAGAGGATCGTGAAGGTGTTAAAGATGAACATAGATCAGAATTCATTACAAAATGTGGATACGGATACTTGAAGAAGATATCATAATGTAGAACATTGATTATAATTTGGGCTAATGTGTGGCTTTTGCTGCTCAGGGCTAAATACTTGTCATAATGTAGGGGGCGGGGCACTATACTTTGTGTGATAAACACGTTGTACGTATGGAACATGGTTTAGATTATGAATATCTAGTTAGTACATCAAATGTACTATTATTTGGAATCAACATCAAGTGTATTCAAAAAATTGAATTCGAGTTCATATAGTACACATAGTTCATATCTATCTCTATAGTAATCATGTGGTGTGTTGTTAAGGTAATACACGAATTATGGTTGAAGTTGGCAACAATCATGATTGTAGATTCTTATTGAAATACATAAAAAATTCAAATTCAGTTCAAATTTCAGCGGTAGTATAGACATTTGGAATGCACTAAAATGTTGGCATGAGTAGGTTACATGCATTATACAGCTAGCAAAAAAATTTAATTGGACATAACATGGATCCATACTCCCTCCTTCTATTTATACAGCCAGCGAAAACTCCCTCCATCTCAACCCGCGCCTTGCTATCCCAAAATTACAATGCGCGCAAAAACTCCGACCTCCTGCGAAATCCCGACACGCGAAATGCCTGTGATACCCCTGAACCGAAAGAACCGCCTAGCTCAAATTGGTGGGGGGTACTTTCGTAACTTACCCCATATTTTGGACAAGCGCGTACCTAAGCCATGGTTCCCCCCTCCCATCGCCTCCTTTTCGCCATTCGAAATCCCAGGCCGCCATAACCTCACCGCTCTAGCCGCGAAACCCCACCCTCCTCCGTCCACCACCTCACCGCTGCAAAGCAGGAGCCTCTTCACCAACGATGTCGTCCATCATAATAGGTTGACGTCCTTCATCCACCTCCCCGAATGAGGATCCGTCGTCCATCCCGTCGTCCTGCCGGTTCAGTCGCCTCATCCTCCACCTCCAAGGAGTTGCTCCAATGATCGCCTCATCTATCGCGGCTGCTCTATCCCCACAACGCCGCCTTAACCTGCTCCACCGAAACCGCATCATCCTCACCGACTCCTTGGACGAAACCGAGGCCTACTCGGCACCACCAAAGAGGTTGTACACTCACCGCATCACACCTTCTCCTTAACTCGACATACCGGCATCGACGGTGCTCCATCCTGCACCCCCATGGAGCGGCTACCTCGAAGTCGGCGCCGCGGGCGACATCTCCCCGGCGGCTCTCCCCAGTGCGAGGCCCCTTCGGCACCAGCCGGTTCTGCTGCTGCTGCTCCGGCTGTCGCCCGGTCGCTCGCGCTGCTGCTGCTGCTCGGGCTCTCGCTCGCTTGCCCAACTGCTGCTGCTCCGGATCTCGCTCGCTCGCGCTGCTGCTGCTGCTCCGGCTCTCGCTCGCTCGCTCACGCTGCTGCTGCTGCTCTCCCCCTCGCTTGTGTTGTTGCTCTACTCCGATTTAACTACACTTCAGTCGACTAAATCGACTTTTGGGTCAGTCGATTTTCAAGGGGTGGGGGGTCTCGCCGGAGTTAAGAAAGAACCACCCGCAGCGGGGAGGGGGCTCGCCAGAGAGGTACCCCACTATCTATCTTAGGGTTCTGGGTGTGGTGCTGCTCGTCGGCGGTGATGGGGCGGTGGCGTGGGGATCGCCGAAGAAAAAAGCTTGGCGTGGGGGGGGGGCTAGAGGGCTGGCCGGGGCGGCGGCGGACCGGCGGTGGGGAGTTGTTTCGAGGCGGCGAGGCGGTGGCGGACCAGCGATGGGGAGTTGTTTCAGGGCAGCGAGGCGGCATGGGGTTCGGCCGGTGGTGGCTGGCGGCTCAGGGGGGATGCATGTTGAAGATGAACTGCAGGCCCTCCCTAAACTATCCCATGTGAAGTGCCACTATGCTACCATTGCGTTCAGTTTTGACAGTAACATTCAGATTCCACAGTAAATTTCAGTTTTGACAGTTAAGTTCAGGACTAAAAGTTTTTACCTCATCTGTTGTAATCAGGTGGTTTTTGGTGATGTAAATTTTACATCTATCACTTTTTGGTAATGCATTTTACATCATCTATTGGAGATGCTATTAGAATCCCACTTGAGATTAACGATGTTTGTCTTGTGCTGCTTTAGCCTTGACGTCTCATGGCTCACCGGAGCTGCTCCAATGACGGAACGGTCCATCATAGCAGAGCAGTGTCCTGGATGCCGTCTACAGATTCCTCAGATCTTCCTCCACACCTCCGACAACCACCTCCGCCTCAACTTCTTCAGCGACCAACCCAATGATGCTGAGGTTGACACGGCTACGACAAAGAGGTTGTACACTTGTCGCATCACTTATTACTCTACATTCATGTCAAGTTCAGAGCCACCTCTGCCTCAACTTCTTCAGCGACCAATCCTACGCATGAAAACAAGACCAATTGCATTAGTGGCAAAATAACATTCTAATTGTACATGCTTTCATATGGTTTCACTTTATTTTGGCCATGTTTCTTTGCATTCCTCTGCTCCTCCAATTCCTGTGAACCAAACACCCAAGTTGACAGAAATCATGTGTTCACAAATGCTTTGTTTCCCATGTGCATTCCTATCCTATTCCGGTGTTTTTCCTCCTATCCCTGCGTTTTTAGAATCATGCAAGCCTAATGAGCCCTTACAGAATTACTTCAGTTACAGGTAGGTGTCGAAGAAAACTTTGTGTGGTTTGTCCTGCTCCTGCCGCGACGTTGTCCACCTCACCTGAGCTGCTCCATCGACAAAAGCATCCACCAAACCAGACATCACGACTCCTGGCCGTCTTTCTCCGCCTCAGATCTCCTTCCCTGCCGCCGGCACCCACCGCAACGGCATCACCATCATTGACTCAGCAGATGAACCTGAGGAGTACACGAGTCCACAAGACAGGTCGCACTCTTTTGTTTCTGCTTATGTTATGCATTTCTTAATATTACCTGCTACTTTATTGTCCTGTTCACCTCTTAGACTCCAAGTCAGGTCCAAATTGATGTTCAAACTTGAGTTCTAAATTAGTTGCAGGGCACATATCGAGGCAGGAATGAATAGTATCTCTGTCTAATATCTGGTTCACCTAGGGTATGCCTATGTTGTTCATCCTGGGTGGGAAACAAATAGTAAAGCAATCATCATCTGTTTTTTTATTAAATTAAATCAATCATCAGCCTGCTATCATTAGTTTTGGATCCATCCACTGGTTGTTACCATTACTGTAGATTTCTGCATGCTCTCCTTACATAATCTCACTATATTTTTTTGTATGCATGTCAGATATTGTACACAGTCATGCTGAACATGTAGAGAAAAAGAGAAGAGTTTTGCGCCGCAATACAATGTCATCAGACATCGCTCCATGGTGGGTTCAATGGCAAAGCCTCCCCCCTCTCCAGATTGTAATCCAGAGGAAGATATCAGTTCTGAGGCGGATTCAGACACAGCTGACAACTCCTATTTACCCCCAAGGTGTTTGCTCTAATTTGGCATGATGATGTTAGTCATATCATGCATATGTTGCCTTGCAGTGCCTACTTTCGACATCATATATGTCATTTGTTTAGTTTAGACATGTTCTATAATGCCACCTATTTAGTTTCAATATCATATATGGGAATTATGCAGTCTCGTGTCTTTTAGCCAGCCATAATATATGTGAAATGTGCAATGCCATCCTGTTTAACTAGGCATCATATATTTGAATGATATCTAGCCCATCCTTTTCTTCATTAAATTTCCATTTGTCGACAATGTTTGTACATTAAACTACTCTTCCTGTGAATCAGCCATTTGAGTGGGTGATGGAAAAATCTGGAGTGAAAACAAGGCCTTCAGAGCAGACTGTGCTACCTATCGAAGCAGATCTCTTGCTGGGTCCCTATAGCTCCCCAGAGATGGATTCAGAGGCAGATAACCAGTCCTATTCCCCCACTGAGGTGTATGCTCTAACTTGGTACGGTTCTACTACTCATATCATGCATATGGTGTCTTGCATTGCATAGTTTAGACATCATATACACAATATTCAACACCATGTTCTTAGTTCAGACATCATATATGAGAATGCCCTCCTCTTAGCATATAAATCACATATGTGAATTAAATCATGCGATCCTGGTTACTTAGATAACATGTATGTGAATTATGTCATGCGATCCTATTTAGTTAGTCATCATATCTTTGAATTATGTTATGCTATGCTATCCAGTTTAAATAGACATAATATATGTGAAATTATGCCATGCTACCCATTTTAGTTAAACAATATACATGTCAATTATTTAATGCCCTCTTTTTTCCACACTATCTATTGCATCTGTCTCTCATACAATGTCTGTACCTTCAACTATGTTTCCTGTTTATCAGCCATTTGAATTGGAGTGGGTGAGGCAGTATCTAGCGGAGTAAAAACACGGTCTTCAAATAAAATAGTGCTACCTCTTGGTGGAGATAGCACCCCGGCTGTACATGCACGAGAACCATCCCTACCACACATATCCCAGACTCTCGCAGATTTTACCCCTACTACGATGGACAGAGAACCAGCTTCACCCAATCTAACACCAACCCCAGCAGATAGTAACCCAGTTCATGTTGACACAACACCATCTCCACCATAGAGCTCCCAAACAAGAGCAGTTAGTAAGGCAACTCCATTGCCCAAAGCGCCAGTACTACCACGGTGAACCCCAACTCCACCAGTTAGTACACCTATTCCTGTGGAGGTAGCACAACCAGCCATTCATAGTTTAGCATCTATTGCATTTGATGTTGTTAAATCCTATGTGCGTATCTTCCCATCATGGAAATATTATACTGAAGATGAAGGAAAATGCCAGTTGCAGGTGTTTGTCTAGGAGTTATGTGTAAGTAATGTTATTCATGGCAATTACTTTGCTTTGTCCCATACACTCTACCTCCATGATGGTTGTAATACATCAAATTTACCCATTTTTCTCTATAGAGAAGGACCGATTTGGAAACTCAGGATGAGGTAACCTGTGCTAATACCTCTGGTATCTTCAAGAATGCTTGGTGGCAGTATCGGAATTACCTTAAGAAAATGTACTTCACTGGCAAAGAAACTCATCAAATTCCCTTATGTTCTCCAAAGACACATTTACTGGACGATGACCGGGAATGCCTTGTTCTTTACTGGTCCCAAACCAAGAATGTGGTAAGGTCTATGAGCTCATTTTATTTTAAGTACTATATGCTTGCGTCTTACTGTGCTCTGTTCTTGTAGAACAAGTGCTTAAACCTAAAGAACAACTGTTCTCATTTAAGATTCCATTGCTATCGTGCATACTGCTTTGCTCTTGTATCACTGTATTTACTCATACAAACTTATTTTTAAATTGAACTATCCAATGGAAACTCCAATGGAACAACATGTATGTTTACGCATGTTTCTTTAACAGGTTTGCTCTTATAAATAGCTCTGTCGATTTCAATTTCAATTGTGTATACAGTTGACTTCTCATATCATGCACATTACTAGCATCATAACAGGGCCAATAGTGTTGTTGTACATGTAGACCCGTGGTACCCATCTGAAATCTTGTTGTGCCGTTTAGTTTCCCACGCTTTGTATTCTTTTACTGCTGCTTTCTCTTGAACTGATATGATTTGAACCATGTCTCTATTTTGATTTGGCAAGAGAATGCAATGACCATAGGACATAGATATATGTTTGTTTTATGCTTTTATAATGCACTACTTGGCAATAGAAGACTTGGTAGTTTAATCTTGTCCACCTTACTAATGAACTGGTTCACCGAAATGAGTTTCATATACTAGTACATGCTAAACATGTTATGTGTCTGCTTGTTTCTTCTTGTAGAATGCTGATAGAATATTGGGGAAGAGTGCCTTCTTAAGCAATGATAATGGAAGAAATGCAGACAAGGTTCAGGATCGTGAGACATCCTTATTGTACTCCAACAAAGCTGATAAAACAGCTAAGGAAAACTATCTTGAAGATAGTGAGGCAGTCCCAAAGTCCTGTCTTGGTTTACTGTTCGAGTTACTAGCCACTACCGCTTGCACAAGCTATTCAAACTCACTGTTTGAATCAGTTCGGTTTCTTGAGTCTCAACTACAAGCTGAAAGACATCGATCAGCTGTGCTGCGACAAGAAGTGGAAGGACTGCGAAAGTCCCTGGAGCATTCAGATGCATACTTTCTGGTGCAACAGCAAGCGTTGGAGGATTTTAGCGCAAAACATGACAAAGCTAATAAGCTTTCTAATCTTATTGCCAGCATGGTGGATACCCAGGATAACGTTTCTTGAGCTCTTCTGAAGTTGTTTCAGTTATGGACTTGTTTTGCTTCCGCGTTTATTTGCACCGGTGGCCAATTTTGACGGCCAGTGGATGTAATATGCTGCTTTGTTCCCTATATTTGTACTGGTGGTGAACTTTGATGCCTAGTGGATGTAATATGCGTAATATTTGTAATAGGCTAGCATTAGTTGCTTGCTTATTTATTTCCTTATTGTCTTGTTTAGTTGTTTGCTTGTGGTCACTACAGTTCTTTTTCTATGTTTTTCTAGTGGCCACAATAATCTATTTTTGGTAACTAGGCCACAATAATCATGGCAACACACGGACTATTGTAACCATGGGCCTCCTACGGGCCGTAGGATCCATGGGCCTTCTACGGGCCGTAGGATCCATGGAATTTCTACAGGCCTTATGATCCATGGGCCTTCTACGGGCCGTAGGGTCCATTGGTCTTCTACGGGCCGTAGGATCCATGGGCCTTCTACGGGGCTTATAATAATTTTGCCAAACATGGGTCGTACTATTCATGGACCATAACAGGCCATTAATAGGCCGTATTTGATAACACTATGAAAACAGCCCAACGGTTAACGGGCCACAAACCGGCCGAATGTAAACACGGGCTGAACTTGGCCCACAAACGGAACAAGCCAGTAACGGACCGTAACTAACCGAATTCTAGAAATGAGCCCAAGAATAAATGGGCCCTTAGAAGGCCGAAAGTTAACACGGGCTTGAAATGGCCGACGGAATAATGGGCCGTTAATGGGTATAAAGTGATACACTGTTCATTATGGGCCAGTTTCATCTCGGGCCTTTATTGGGCCCAGAGTTATGAAGGGCCTCATATGGGCCGAAAGACATCATGGGCCATACATGGGCCGGAAGTAACAACGGGATGGAATCATATTGGACGTCCCAGATGAAGCTACTGGGATTAATTCCGATAGGCCGTAACGGGCCGGGAGTTAGCGAGTCATAAATGGGCGATATACGAACAAGCCGTTAATAGGCTTTCCCTGGGCCGGCCCATTACTGTTTCACCAAGTCAACCAGGCCAGCCTTTTCACCGGAATGGGCCTCTGTTGGGCCGTGCCACGTGTCCATGTATCATAGGTGCCTCCTGTCCAATGAATGGATGACGTCTATCCCAACGGCGAGCCAACATGTGTTTCCTTCGGCCAATGACAATTTTACACGTGGAAAATCGTCATTGGTCCGGGCTGTTAACGGGTTATCGGATCCAAAACCAGATCCGATAGCATAACGGCGACCCTTTATGGTGGATTCACATGTCGGTCACCCTTGATGTAAGCACTTCCATGACACATGATTTATCGTCATGGAAGTTGACACTTCCATGATGATAATTTTGGTAATGTCATGGAACACTTCTATGACAGCACAGGTATGACTATCTTGATTCTGTCATAAAATTGTCATGGATGTACATGCATGACAGAAAACGTGACCTAATGTGACAAACACGTATCATCACGGAAGTGTCTTTTTTTGTAGTGCAAGATAGGAAAAATTCCTAAGGATTAGAATCCTCCAAGAGAATCCTTTGAATCAAAGAAGCCCTTAATCTATGTTATGATTCATGGAATTGTGCGTTGAAAAGCATGAAGTAAAAAAATCAAATAATGGCAATTCAACTAGAAAAAAAGTTTGGGAAGTTATGATACAGAAGATTCTAGAACAAAGGAGAAGCACATGTGTTTTGAGGTTTGTGCATTATGCTTGAGTTCAACCATGGAGTCTGCTAGATTGTACATGTGGCAAAATCCGGTGGGGGCTAGAAAATGGTGCGAGGGTCCAAGTGGAGGGAGACTATGAAGGAGTGCACATGTGTGAGATCAATATTTAAAGAGAGGGGCGAGAACGTGCGCTGTTGCGCGCAGTGGCGGAGTCATGAAAAATAAATGATCTAGGGGGCCAAGCATTGCCAATCCTTTACGAGGAGGGCCAATTCATGAACTTAAACCATTTAGAGAAACATCGATCGTTGCACATGCACGTGAGAGATAAAGAATGCCCGATATGATGGAGAGGGGGAGGTGTGTGTGTGTGTGTGCATGCATGGGAGACCGACCTGAAGAAAAAGATTGCATGTGTGTGATGGATAATGCCGACTAGTAGTGTGTGTGTGTGTGCATGCATCCACGGGAGAAAGTTAGTAGTACAATTATAAAGAGAAGACGACTGTGTGGATGTAAAAGACTAGGTGAGGTCATGATCAATGTAAAGTTGAATTCAAATATTTGAATAAGAGATCATGATGTTTGAAACCCATGCATGCCTGAATATAACTAAGATATGTGCGATCTGGTTTGGAAACGAGTATGTTGTACTATATACACATTGAGCAAGGTCAGACTGATTTGAATTTGAGATACCGATGGGAGACATCGTTTGGCCACATTGCATCCTTGCATGGACACACTATTCTAACTGTAGTTGGTGGTTGGCTTTCGCATCACATATCTATATCTATACCCCTATATTTTATATTATATATTTTTTATATATTGTGAGGATAACTTTAACTTTGAAATATGGTCATTGGATGAAGCAAATCCGATGGTGCAGAGACGACACATTTGAGAACTACTGGCCGTTGGATATCATATAGATTCCACCAGACTTTGCCACATGTACAATCTAGAAGACTCCATGGTTGAACTTAAGCATAATGCACAAACCTCAAAACACAAGCACTTCTTCTTTGTTCTAGAATCTTTCTTATCAGAATTACCCAAATGTTTTTCTACATGATTTACCATTATTTGTTTTTTACTTTATGCTTTACAATGCACAATTCCATGAATCTTAAAATAGATTAGCTTTCTTATAAAAACTAGATGATTTTGAATGAAATGAACTATAAGAATTAAACGAACATCTACATCATGCATATATGACTCAAAGCTTACATGCTATAATGTGGTATTTATTCATAATGTGGTATTTATTCATAATTTGGTTGCCAAATCTCATGCGTGCAATGCGTGTGTACCTTACCAGTCTAAATGGTGTTTGTGTGTGTTGTGCGTGTTAAACACAACATATGTAGTATCATACATGGTTTAGATTCCGAACATCTAGCTAGAGCATACATGTACTATGATTTGAATTCAACATAAAATGGATACATATGTTTGAATTTGAGATTGTATGTACACGTAGTTCATATTTATATAGGAATTTACTTCTCCTATATTCATGTCATGTGTTGTGAAGATAATATTTAGATGGTTGTATAACTAACCCGAGTACAATCCCATTCAAACATGGAAAATGTACTCAAATTTAATTAGTCCATATGCTAGACAACACACATTGTTTTTTTATTGTTGAGGGAAGTGCAAATTGTTTTGGTACTGTACACGTTATGTTTGTTGTCCCGATTCTTTTTGTTTTTGTTGTTGTATTTGAATGCATTTCTAGTAATATAGTAAAACGGGACATGGCTCTCTCTAGTGATGAGGTGTGAATTGTTTCTTTGGCTACACGTTAAGCTTGTCCTCCCGAAATTTCAAGCTGTGCCTTGTTATGCCGAAATTTCAAGCTAGCATCTCGGTCTATCGTGCTGCAAAACTCCCACCTCTTCAACCCGCGCCTCGTTACTGCGAAATATTTAAGATATATGTTTGTCTCATTGTGCTCCGAAAACTCCCTCCATCTCAACTGAAGGAAATATGCCCTAGAGGCAATAATAAAGTTATTATTTATTTCCTTATAATCATGATAAATGTTTATTATTCATGCTAGAATTGTATTAATCGGAAACATAATACATGTGTGAATACATAGACAAACAAAGTGTCACTAGTATGCCTCTACTTGACTAGCTCGTTAATCAAAGATGGTTATGTTTCCTAACCATGAACAATGAGTTGTTATTTGATTAACGAGGTCACATCATTAGTTGAATGATCTGATTGACATGACCCATTCCATTAGCTTAGCACCCGATCGTTTAGTATGTTGCTATTGCTTTCTTCATGACTTATACATGTTCCTATAACTATGAGATTATGCAACTCCCGTTTACCGGAGGAACACTTTGGGTACTACCTAACGTCGCAACGTAACTGGGTGATTATAAAGGAGTACTACAGGTGTCTCCAATGGTACATGTTGGGTTGGCGTATTTCGAGATTAGGTTTTGTCACTCCGATTGTCGGAGAGGTATCTCTGGGGCCCTCTCAGTAATACACATCACATAAGCCTTGCAAGCATTGTAACTAAGATGTTAGTTGTGAGATGATGTATTACGAAACGAGTAAAGAGACTTGCCAGTAACGAGATTGAACTAGGTATTGGATACCGATGATCGAATCTCGGGCAAGTAACATACCGATGACAAAGGGAACAACGTATGTTGTTATGCGGTCTGACCGATAAAGATCTTCGTAGAATATGTAGGAGCGAATATGGGCATCCAGGTCCCGCTATTGGTTATTGACCGGAGACGTGTCTCGGTAATGTCTACATTGTTCTCGAACCCATAAGGTCCGCACGCTTAAGGTTACGATGAAAGTTATATTATGAGTTTATGCATTTTTATGTATCGAAGGTTGTTCGGAGTCCCGGATGTGATCATGGACATGACGAGGAGTCTCGAAATGGTCGAGACGTAAAGATTGATATATTGGAAGCCTATGTTTGGATATCGGAAGTGTTCCGGGTGAAATCGGGATTTTACCGGAGTACCGGGAGGTTACCGGAACCCCCCGGGAGGCATATGGGCCTTAATGGGCTTTAGTGGAAAGGAGAAAGGGGCAGCCCAAGGTGTCTGCGCACCTCCCCCCTCCCCTAGTCCTATTAGGACTAGGAGAAGGTGGTCGGCCCCCCTCTCCCTCTTTCCCCCTCGGGGAATCCTAGTCCAACTAGGATTGGGGGGGGGGAATCCTACTCCCGGAAGGAGTAGGACTCCTCCTGCGCCCTCCTCCTGGCCGGTGCACCTCTCCCCCTTGGCTCCTTTATATACGGAGGCAGGGGGCACCTCTAGACACACAAGTTGATCCACGTGATCTATTCCTTAGCCGTGTGCGGTGCCCCCTGCCACCATATTCCTCGATAATACTGTAGCGGAGTTTAGGCGAAGCCCTGCTGCTGTAGTACATCAAGATCGTCACCAGGCCATCGTGCTGATAGAACGGTTCCCCAACACTTTGCTGGATAGGAGTCCGGGGATCGTCATCGGGCTGAACGTGTGCTCGAACTCGGAGGTGCCGTAGTTTCGGTGCTTGATCGGTTGGATCGTGAAGACGTACGACTACTTCCTCTACGTCGGTTCAGCGCTTCCGCAGTCGGTCTGCGTTGGGTACGTAGACAACACTCTCCCCTCTCGTTGCTATGCATCACCATGATCTTGCGTGTGCGTAGGAAAATTTTGAAATTACTACGTTCCCCAACAGTGGCATCCGAGCCTAGGTTATTTATGTTGATGTTATATGCACGAGTAGAACACAAGTGAGTTGTGGACGATACAAGTCATACTGCCTACCAGCATGTCATACTTTGGTTCGGCGGTATTGTTGGACGAGACGACCCGGACCAACCTTACGTGTACGCTTACGCGAGACCGGTTCCCTCGACGTGCTTTGCACATAGATGGCTTGCGGGCGACTGTCTCTCCAACTTTAGTTGAACCAAGTATGGCTACGCCCGGTCCTTGCGAAGGTTAAAACAGAGTCTATTTGACAAACTATCGTTGTGGTTTTGATGCGTAGGTGAGATTGGTTCTTGCTTAAAGCCCGTAGCAGCCACGTAAAACTTGCAACAACAAAGTAGAGGACGTCTAACTTGTTTTTGCAGGGCATGTTGTGATGTGATATGGTCAAGGCATAATTTTTATTGTATGAGATGATCATGTTTTGTAACCGAGTTATCGGCAACTGGTAGGAGCCATATGGTTGTCACTTTATTGTATGCAATGCAATCGTGATGTAATGCTTTACTTTATTACTAAATGGTAGGGATAGTCGTGGAAGCATAAGATTGGCGAGACGACAATGATGCTACGATGGAGATCAAGGTGTCGCGCCGGTGACGATGGTGATCATGACGGTGCTTCGGAGATGGAGATCACAAGCACAAGATGATGATGGCCATATCATATCACTTATATTGATTGCATGTGATGTTTATCTTTTTATGCATCTTATCTTGCTTTGATTGACGGTAGAATTATAAGATGATCTCTCACTAAATTATCAAGAAGTGTTCTCCCTGAGTATGCACCATTGCCAAAGTTTGTCGTGCCCAGACACCACATGATGATCGGGTGTGATAAGCTCTACGTCCATCTACAATGGGTGCAAGCCAGTTTTGCACACGCAGAATACTCAGGTTAAACTTGACGAGCCTAGCATATGCAGATATGGCCTCGGAACACGGAGACCGAAAGGTCGAGCGTGAATCATATAGTAGATATGATCAACATAACGATGTTCACCATTGAAAACTACTCCATCTCACGTGATGATCGGTTATGGTTTAGTTGATTTGGATCACGTAATCACTTAGAAGATTAGAGGGATGTCTATCTAAGTGGGAGTTCTTAAGTAATTTGATTAATTGAACTTAAACTTATCATGAACTTAGTACCTGATAGTATCTTGCTTGTCTATGTTGATTGTAGATAGATGGCTCGTGCTGTTGTTCCGTTGAATTTTAGTGCGTTCCTTGAGAAAGCAAAGTTGAAAGATGATGGTAGCAATTATACGGACTGGGTCCGTAACTTGAGGATTATCCTCATTGCTGCTCAGAAGAATTACGTCTTGGAAGCACCGCTGGGTGCCAGGCCTGCTGCTAGAGCAACACCAGATGTTATGAACGTCTGGCAGAGCAAAGCTGATGACTACTCGATAGTTCAGTGTGCCATGCTTTACGGCTTAGAATCGGGACTTCAACGACGTTTTGAACGTCATGGAGCATATGAGATGTTCCAGGAGTTGAAGTTAATATTTCAAGCAAATGCCCGGATTGAGAGATATGAAGTCTCCAATAAGTTCTATAGCTGCAAGATGGAGGAGAACAGTTCTGTCAGTGAGCATATACTCAAAATGTCTGGGTATAATAATCACTTGATTCAATTGGGAGTTAATCTTCCAGATGATTGCGTCATTGACAGAATTCTCCAATCACTGCCACCAAGCTACAAGAGCTTCGTGATGAACTATAATATGCAAGGGATGAACAAGACTATTCCCGAGCTCTTCGCAATGCTGAAAGCTGCGGAGGTAGAAATCAAGAAGGAGCATCAAGTGTTGATGGTCAACAAGACCACTAGTTTCAAGAAAAAGGGCAAAGGGAAGAAGAAGGGGAACTTCAAGAAGAACAGCAAGCAAGTTGCTGCTCAAGAGAAGAAACCCAAGTCTGGACCTAAGCCTGAAACTGAGTGCTTCTACTGCAAGCAGACTGGTCACTGGAAGCGGAACTGCCCCAAGTATTTGGCGGATAAGAAGGATGGCAAGGTGAACAAAGGTATATGTGATATACATGTTATTGATGTGTACCTTACTAGAGCTCGCAGTAGCACCTGGGTATTTGATACTAGTTCTGTTGCTAATATTTGCAACTCGAAACAGGGACTAGGGAATAAGCGGACACTGGCAAAGGACGAGGTGACGATGCGCATGGGAAATGGTTCCAAAGTCGATGTGATCGCGGTCAGCACGCTACCTCTACATCTACCTTCGGGATTAATATTAGACCTAAATAATTGTTATTTGGTGCCAGCGTTGAGCATGAACATTATATCTGGATCTTGTTTAATGCGAGACGGTTATTCATTTAAATCAGAGAATAATGGTTGTTCTATTTATATGAGTAATATCTTTTATGGTCATGCACCCTTGAAGAGTGGTCTATTCTTATTGAATCTCGATAGTAGTAATACACATATTCATAATGTTGAAGCCAAAAGATGCAGAGTTGATAATGAAAGTGCAACTTATTTGTGGCACTGCCGTTTAGGTCATATCGGTGTAAAGCGCATGAAGAAACTCCATACTGATGGACTTTCGGAACCACTTGATTATGAATCACTTGGTACTTGCGAACCGTGCCTCATGGGCAAGATGACGAAAACACCGGTCTCCGGTACTATGGAGAGAGCAACAGATTTGTTGGAAATCATACATACCGATGTATGTGGTCCGATGAATATTGAGGCTCATGGCGGATATCGTTATTTTCTCACCTTCACAGATCATTTAAGCAGATATGGGTATATCTACTTAATGAAACATAAATCTGAAACATTTGAAAAGTTCAAAGAAATTCAGAGTGAAGTTGAAAATCATCGTAACAAGAAAATAAAGTTTCTACGATCTGATCGTGGAGGAGAATATTTGAGTTACGAGTTTGGTGTACATTTGAAATACCGTGGAATAGTTTCGCAACTCACGCCACCCGGAACACCACAGCGTAATGGTGTGTCCGAACGTCGTAATCGTACTTTACTAGATATGGTGCGATCTATGATGTCCCTTACAGATTTACCGCTATCATTTTGGGGTTATGCTTTAGAGACGGCCGCATTCACGTTAAATAGGGCACCATCAAAATCCGTTGTGACGACGCCTTATGAACTGTGGTTTGGCAAGAAACCAAAGTTGTCGTTTCTTAAAGTTTGGGGCTGCGATGCTTATGTGAAAAAGCTTCAACCTGATAAGCTCGAACCCAAATCGGAGAAATGTGTCTTCATAGGATACCCAAAGGAGACTGTTGGGTACACCTTCTATCACAGATCCGAAGGCAAGACATTCGTTGCTAAGAATGGATCCTTTCTAGAGAAGGAGTTTCTCTCGAAAGAAGTGAGTGGGAGGAAAGTAGAACTTGACGAGGTAACTGTACCTGCTCCCTTACTGCAAAGTAGTACATCACAGAAAACTGTTTCAGTGACACCTACACCAGTTAGTGAGGAAGCTAATGATAATAATCATGAAACTTCAGATCAAGATACTACTGAACCTCGTAGATCAACCAGAGTAAGATCCGCACCAGAGTGGTACGGTAATCCTGTTCTGGAATTCATGCTACTAGATCATGATGAACCTACGGACTATGAAGAAGCGATGGTATTCCGCAAAGTGGCTTGAAGCCATGAAATCTGAGATGGGATCCATGTATGAGAACAAAGTATGGACTTTGGTTGACTTGCCTGATGATCGGCAAGCAATTGAGAATAAATGGATCTTCAAGAAGAAGACTGACGCTGATGGTAATGTTACTGTCTACAAAGCTCGACTTGTCGTGAAAGGTTTTCGACAAGTTCAAGGGGTTGACTACGATGAGACTTTCTCACCTGTAGCGATGCTTAAGTCTATCCGAATCATGTTAGCGATTGCCGCATTTTATGATTATGAAATTTGGCAGATGGATGTCAAAACTGCATTCCTGAATGGATTTCTGGAAGAAGAGTTGTATATGATGCAACCGGAAGGTTTTGTCGATCCAAAGGGAGCTAACAAAGTGTGCAAGCTCCAGCGATCCATTTATGGACTGGTGCAAGCCTCTCGGAGTTGGAATAAACGCTTTGATAGTGTGATCAAAGCATTTGGTTTTATACAGACTTTCGGAGAAGCCTGTATTTACAAGAAAGTGAGTGGGAGCTCTGTAGCATTTCTGATATTATATGTGGATGACATATTACTAATTGGAAATGATATAGAATTTCTGGATAGCATAAAGGGATACTTGAATAAGAGTTTTTCAATGAAAGACCTCGGTGAAGCTGCTTACATATTAGGCATTAAGATCTATAGAGATAGATCAAGACGCTTAATTGGACTTTCACAAAGCACATACCTTGACAAAGTTTTGAAGAAGTTCAAAATGGATCAAGCAAAGAAAGGGTTCTTGCCTGTGTTACAAGGTGTGAAGTTGAGTAAGACTCAATGCCCGACCACTGCAGAAGATAGAGAGAAAATGAAAGATGTTCCCTATGCTTCAGCCATAGGCTCTATCATGTATGCAATGCTATGTACCAGACCTGATGTGTGCCTTGCTATAAGTTTAGCAGGGAGGTACCAAAGTAATCCTGGAGTGGATCACTGGACAGCGGTCAAGAACATCCTGAAATACCTGAAAAGAACTAGGGATATGTTTCTCGTATATGGAGGTGACAAAGAGCTCATCGTAAAAGGTTACGTTGATGCAAGCTTTGACAGTGATCTGGACGATTCTAAATCGCAAACCGGATACGTGTTTACATTAAACGGTGGAGCTGTCAGTTGGTGCAGCTCTAAACAAAGCGTCGTAGCGGGATCTACATGTGAAGTGGACTACATAGCTGCTTCGGAAGCAGCAAATGAAGGAGTCTGGATGAAGGAGTTCATATCCGATCTAGGTGTCATACCTAGTGCATCGGGTCCAATGAAAATCTTTTGTGACAATACTGGTGCAATTGCCTTGGCAAAGGAATCCAGGTTTCACAAAAGGACCAAACACATCAAGAGACGCTTCAATTCCATCCGGGATCTAGTCCAGGTGGGAGACATAGAGATTTACAAGATACATACGGATCTGAATGTTGCAGACCCGTTGACTAAGCCTCTTCCACGAGCAAAACATGATCAGCACCAAGGCTCCATGGGTGTTAGAATCATTACAGTGTAATCTAGATTATTGACTCTAGTGCAAGTGGGAGACTGAAGGAAATATGCCCTAGAGGCAATAATAAAGTTATTATTTATTTCCTTATAATCATGATAAATGTTTATTATTCATGCTAGAATTGTATTAACCGGAAACATAATACATGTGTGAATACATAGACAAACAAAGTGTCACTAGTATGCCTCTACTTGACTAGCTCATTAATCAAAGATGGTTATGTTTCCTAACCATGAACAATGAGTTGTTATTTGATTAACGAGGTCACATCATTAGTTGAATGATCTGATTGACATGACCCATTCCATTAGCTTAGCACCCGATCGTTTAGTATGTTGCTATTGCTTTCTTCATGACTTATACATGTTCCTATAACTATGAGATTATGCAACTCCCGTTTACCGGAGGAACACTTTGGGTACTACCAAACGTCGCAACGTAACTGGGTGATTATAAAGGAGTACTACAGGTGTCTCCAATGGTACATGTTGGGTTGGCGTATTTTGAGATTAGGTTTTGTCACTCCGATTGTTGGAGAGGTATCTCTGGGGCCCTCTCGGAAATACACATCACATAAGCCTTGCAAGCATTGTAACTAAGATGTTAGTTGTGAGATGATGTATTACGGAACGAGTAAAGAGACTTGCCAGTAACGAGATTGAACTAGGTATTGGATACCGACGATCGAATCTCGGGCAAGTAACATACCGATGACAAAGGGAACAACGTATGTTGTTATGCGGTCTGACCGATAAAGATCTTCGTAGAATATGTAGGAGCCAATATGGGCATCCAGGTCCCGCTATTGGTTATTGACCGGAGACGTGTCTCGGTCATGTCTACATTATTCTCGAACCCGTAGGGTCCGCACGCTTAAGGTTACGATGAAAGTCATATTATGAGTTTATGCATTTTGATGTACCGAAGGTTGTTCGGAGTCCCGGATGTGATCATGGATATGACGAGGAGTCTCGAAATGGTTGAGACGTAAAGATTGATATATTGGAAGCCTATGTTTGGATATCGGAAGTGTTCCGGTGAAATCGGGATTTTACCGGAGTACCGGGAGGTTACCGGGACCCCCCGGGAGCCATATGGGCCTTAATGGGCTTTAGTGGAAAGGAGAAAGGGGCAGCCCAAGGTGGCTGCGCACCTCCCCCCTCCCCTAGTCCTATTAGGACTAGGAGAAGGTGGCCGGCCCCCCTCTCCCTCTTTCCCCCTCGGGGAATCCTAGTCCAACTAGCATTGGGGGGGGGGGGGAATCCTACTCCCGGAAGGAGTAGGACTCCTCCTGCACCCTCCTCCTGGCCGGCGCACCTCTCCCCCTTGGCTCCTTTATATACGGAGGCAGGGGGCACCTCTAGACACACAAGTTGATCCACGTGATCTATTCCTTAGCCGTGTGCGGTGCCCCCTGCCACCATATTCCTCGATAATACTGTAGCGGAGTTTAGGCGAAGCCCTGCCGCTGTAGTACATCAAGATCGTCACCATGCCGTCGTGCTGACGGAACTGTTCGCCGACACTTTGCTGGATCGGAGTCCGGGGATCGTCATCGGGCTGAACGTGTGCTCGAACTCGGAGGTGCCGTAGTTTCGGTGCTTGATCGGTTGGATCGTGAAGACGTACGACTACTTCCTCTACGTCGGTTCAGCGCTTCCGCAGTCGGTCTGCGTTGGGTACGTAGACAACACTCTCCCCTCTCGTTGCTATGCATCACCATGATCTTGCGTGTGCGTAGGAAAATTTTGAAATTACTACGTTCCCCAACATCAACCCACGCCTTGCTATCCTAAAATTACAACGCGCGCAAAAACTCCCACCGCCTGTGAAATCCCGACACGCGAAATGCCTGTGATACCCCTGAACCGAAAGAACCGCCAAGCTCAAATCGGTGGGTGTACTTTCATAACTTACCACACATTTTTGACAAGCGCGTGCCTAAGCTATGGTCCCCCCTCCAATCGCCTCCTTTTCGCCATTTGAAATCCCAGGCCACCATAACCTCTCCGCTCCAGCCGCGAAACCCCACCCTCCTCTATCCGCCACCTCACCGCTGCCCAGCCGGAGCCTCTTCCCCGGCGATGTCATCCACAGCAACACCTTGACGTCCCTCATCCACCGTACCGGGTGAGGATCCGCCATCGATCTCATCGTCCCGCCGGTTCAGCCACCCCGTCCTCCACCTCCAAGGAGCTGCCCCGATGTTCCCCTCATCTTTCGCGCCACCTCCATTCCCACACCGCCGTCTTCAGCTGCACCACTGGAAGAGCATCATCATCACCGTTTCCTCAGATGATCTGAGGCCTAATCGGCACCACCAAAAGAGGTTGTACACTAATCGATGCATTTTCTTCTTGATTCGATCTCATGGTGCTGTCGATGCTCCGCATCGAGCAGACATGGCGCGGCTCCATCCACGGCGGGATCGCCGGCCACTTCTTCCACGGCGTGGCTCCCTCGGCGGTGATGTCCACATCAGTAGGAGTTGCTGCTGCTTTAGGTCTCGCTCGCGCTCTGCTCTGCTCTTGCTCTCGGTCCCCTGCCTGGTCTGCTCTTGCTATTGCTCTTCCTCGCACTGCTGCTCTCGCTCTTGCTCTTGCTTGCGATGCTGCTCCGATTGGGCTACACTTCAGTCGACTGAATCGAGTTTTGGTTCAGTCGATTTTCAGGGGGTGGAGGGGGGCTCGCCGGAGTTAAGGAAGAACCAACTGCAGCAGGGAGGGGGGCTCACCGGAGAGGTACCCAACTATCTATCTTAGGGTTCAGGGAGGGGCGGTGGTAACCGATGGTGGTGGGGCGGTGGCGTCGGGATCGCCGGAGAAAAAGCTCGGGAACGGGGGTCCTAGAGGGATGGCCGGGGCGGCGGCGGACCGGCGGCAGGGAGTGGTTTCGGGGCGGGCGGGGCGGTGCACCGCGGGCCGCAAGCGGCAGGGGGCGGCGGTTTGGCCAGTGATGGCTGGCAGCTTAGGGGGGTGGAGGTTGAAGATGAACTGCTACATGCCAGCTGCCCCGGCTCTTGCACGCGCTGCTGCTACTGCTTTTGTGCTACTAGTGCGTTTAGTTTTAACAGAAAAATTCAGTTTCGACAGCAAAATTCAGTTTCGACAGTTAAGTTCAGTTTTGATAGTTAAATTCAGTTTTGACAGTTACGTTCAGAGATGAGCGGCTGATGTATTCTACATCTAGCACGTTGTGGTTATGTATTTTACGTCATCTATTGGAGATGCTATTAGAACTCCACTTAGGTTAACATTGTCTCTCTTGTCCTGCTTCAGCCTCGGCATCGTACAGCTCATCCGAGCTGCTGCAACGACGAAACCCTCCATCACAGCAAAGCAGTACCCCGGGCTCCATCTCCAGATGCCTAAGATCTTCTTCCCCTCCTCTGACAGCCAAGTCAGCCGGAGCATCCTCACCGACCAACCCAATCATGCTGAGATCGACATGGTTTTGCCAAAGAGGTTGTACGTTTGTTGCATCTCTTATTTACTCTACATGTTATATATATTGTCCACTGAGCACACGTAGTAATGTGAAATACGATTATTTTATCCTAGTCTATGACAAGCAGTGAGGTACCAGGCAACTTAGCTATCCGTGATGGACTCTCTTGAACGCCATCATTATTTATCTCTGCGTGTTTGAGCTATGCATTTGTCGATGGGCCTGGGAGTTGAGCTAGTAGGGCAGTGGCCTCGGTCCAAAGTAGTAGAAGTAGCACAAAAACATTTTTTTGAGTTTAGGCTTTTCCTTGCTCAAGCCTTCCTACTAGAATCGCCAGTGCTTGAAAGGAAAAGTGAAGGGAAAACATAGGAATTGGAAAGTTTCCTATGGTACTACTATTCATGCATTTGGTTCAAAGGAATGGAGCAAAGGAAAACTATAGGATTTGTTCCTTTAGTGTCTCCTTGAAAGAAAAACCGTAGGAATTTTAATTTCCACTTGTCCGCCTTTTCAAATTCGTATTCATGAAGCACAATACTAAGAGAGAGTAGCATATAGCATTATAACCGTACATTTTCTTGTGGTTTGACTTAATCTCAGCATGCTTCTTTACATCCTATGATCTTTCAATTCTTGTGAACCAAACATCCAGATAGGAAGAAATCCTGTGTTTTTATATTCTCTATTTTGCACGTGCATTCCTATCCTATTCATGTCTATTTCCTATCCCTGCATTGTTAGAATCCTCAAATGCAAACAAGTCGTTACACAATTACTTCTGTTATAGATATGTGTCAAATAAAACCTTGTGTGGTTTGTCCTGCTCCTGTTGCGATGTGTTCCACCCCAGCTCAGCTGCTCCAACAACAGAAGGGTTCACCACAGCAGGGATCCACTCTCCAGACTGTCTTTCGCCGCCTCAGATTTTCTTCCCCGCCGCCGGCAGCCACGACAACTGCATTACCATCATCAACTGAGCAGACGACCTCGAGGACTACACGGGTCCGCAAGAGAGGTCGCACTCTTCTGTGTCTGCTTACGTTATGCATCACTTAATATGATGGCATGCTACTCTATCATCGTGTTCACCTATTAGACTCCGAGTCAGGTCCATACTAATGCTTAAACTTGAGTTTTTAAATGGTTGTGGATTACATATTGCGGAAGCAATCAGTACTATCTGTCTACTATCTGGTTAATCTTGGGTGTCTACTATGAGTTTCATGTTGGGTGCAAACAAACATTAAAGGAGTCATTATCTGTATTTTTAACTAAAGCTATTATCTGCCTGCTATCATTGGTTTTAGGTCTATCCATAGTTTGCTACCAGCACTCTGGATTTGTGCATGCACTCCTTAAATAATCTCAGTGTGTTTTATTCCTATGCATGTCAGTTATTGTACACAACGGAACTGAACATCTAGAGCAAAAGATATGAGCCTTGCGTGGTAATAAAATTTCATGCATACGTCGCTCCATGGTGGGCGCAAAGGAAGCCCCCCTCCACCCATTTCGGATTGTAATCAAGAGGAAGATAACTGTTCTGAGGGGGATTCAGAAGGAGAAGACCACTCCTATTTACCCCCTGAGGTCTTCGCTCTAACTTGGCATGCTGATGTTGGTAATATCATGCATATGGTGCCTTGCATTGCTTACTTTATACATCAAATATGTCATCTTCTTAGTTTAGACATGCTTTGTGTGAATGCCATCTGTTTAGTTTCTTTATTGTATATGTGAATCATGCAATGCCATCTTGTTGAGCCAGGCATCATATATGTGAATTTTGCAATGCCACCCTGGTTAGCCAGTCATCTTATATGTGAATTATATCATGCCATCATTTTTTATTACATGTTAAATTTGTCAACAATTTTAGTACATTCAATTACTCTTCCTGTGCATCAGCCATTCGGCGCGGTCATGGAAAAATCTGGAGTGGAAACAAGGTCTTCAGAGCAGACAATGCTGTCTGACAAAGCTCATGTCTTGCTGGTTACAGATAGCTCCTCAGAGGAGGATTTAGAGACAGATGACCAGTCCTATTTCCCCCCTCGAGGTGCATGCTCCAACTTGGCAGGGTTATGCTGCTCATATCGTCCATATGGTATCTTGCATTGCTATATCATTTGCTTAGTTTAGACATGCTTTGTGTGAATGCCACATGTTTAGTGTCTAATTACAATATATGTGAATTATGCAATGCCATCTTGTTGCAAGACATCATATATGTGAATTATGCAATGATATCTTGTTGCAAGGCATTATATATGTGAATTATGCAATGCCATGTAGTTTAGCCAAGCGTCATATATGTGAATTATATCATGCCGTCCTTTTTTAATATTTCTCGTTGCATTTGTCGACAATGTTTTTATATTCAACTGCTCTTCCTGTGCATCAGCCATTTGAATTGGTGATGGAGAAATCTGGAGTGGAAACAAGGTCTTCAGGGCAGACAATGCTACCTACTGAAGCAGATATCTTGCTGGTTACAAATAGCTCTTCAGAGGAGGATTCAGAGGCAGATGACCAGTCCTATTATCCCCCTGAGGTGTATGCTCAAACTTGGCAGGGTTACATTACTCATATCATGCATATGTTGTATTGCAATGCTTAGTTTTTACATCATATACACAATATTGAATGCCATCTCCTTAGTTGACACATCATATATGCGATTGCCCTCTGCTCACTTGCTTAGTATATAAATCATATATTTGAATTATATCATGCCATGATGTTTACATAGACAGCATGTATCTGAATTATGGCATGCCAACCCATTTTCTAAAGACATAATATAGTTATATCATCTCATCATGTTTACATAGTCATCATATTTTGAATTATGTCATTCTATCCGTGAATTATATCATGCCATCATGTTTCCAGCGACAGCATGTTTGTGATTTATGGCATGCCAACCACTTTAATAGACACATCGTATAGTTATATCGTGTCATCCTGTTTACATAGTCATCATATTTTGAAGTATGTCATTCTATCTAGTTTAGTTAGCCATCATACATGTGAAATTATGTCATGCTATCATGTTTAATTAGCCATCATATATGTCAAACTATGTCATGTTATTCTGTTTGGTTAGAAAACATAAATGTGAATTATTTCATGCCCTGTTTTCTTCCCTACTGTCCATTGCACCTGTCTATCTTACAATGTCTGTACATTCAATTACTTTTCTTGTTTATCAACCATCTCAATTGGAGGGGGTGATGGCAGTATCCGTGGGAGTAAAAACACGGTCTTCAGAAAAGATCGTGCTACCTGTCAATGCAGATAGAACCATGGTTCTACTTCCCCAAGACTCAGGCAGATTGTAACCCTACCCAGTTGGACAGAGAACTAGCTACACCCCTTATAACCCCAACCCCAGGAGATAGTAACCCAGTTCCAGTTGACACATCACTGTCTCCACCAGAGAGCACCCAAACACGATCAGTTAGTAAGGCAACTGCAGTGCCCAAAGCACGAGGACCACCACTCCGAACCCCAAGTCAACGCTTAAAGCAGAAGAAGAATTGTTCTCAGGTCAGGTTGCATAGCTATGGCTCATACTACTTTGGTCTTGCATCACTGTATTTACTCATACCAACTAATTTCAAATTTGAAGGATGCAACTGAAACTCCAATGGCGCAACAGGTATGTTTTAAACCTGTTTCCTTAACGTGATTGTTGTTGTAACTTGCTCTATGTTGATTTCAGTTTCAATTGAATAAACAATTATGTTCTCATGCCATGCACATTACAAGTGTTGTTATTGCTGTGTAGTTTCCCACACTTATACTCTGTCTATGCTGCTTTGTATTAAATAGATATGATTCAAACTGTCTCTATCTTGATTTGGCAACATAAACTAGAATGATATAGACCATACAATGACCATACTACATAGATATATGTTTGTTTCGTGCTATTATCCTGTCCACCTTACTACTGAATTGGTTTACCAAAATGAGTTTCATATACAACATGGTAAACCTGTGATGTGTTTGTTTGTTTCTCTTTTAGAATGCGGATAAAATATTGGAGAAGAGTACCCCGTTATGCAATGGTCAAGGAAGTAATGCAGATAAGGTTCAAGATAGTGACACATCCCTGTTGATCTCCAAGAAAGCTGATAAAAACTATATTGAAGACCTAAGGCAACCCCAAAGTCATGTCTTGATGTAGTGTTCGAGTTACTGGCTACTACTGCTGGCACCAGCTCTTCGAACTCGCTGCCTGAATCAATTCAGCTTCTTGAGTCTCGACTTCAAGTTGAAAGACATCGATAAGATGTTATGCGACAGGAAGCCGAAGGACTGAGGAAGTCCCTGCAGAATTCAGATGCATACCTTATGGTGCAACAACAAGTGCTGGAGGATTTAAGCGCCGAACAATAGAAAGTTAATAAGCTTACTAAGCATCTTGCCAGCATTATGGGTACCCAGGATATTGTTTCTTGAGCACTTC
The DNA here is from genome assembly GCF_056163025.1 of Triticum urartu. Taxonomy (NCBI): domain Eukaryota; kingdom Viridiplantae; phylum Streptophyta; class Magnoliopsida; order Poales; family Poaceae; genus Triticum; species Triticum urartu. The sequence goes on along the minus strand of NC_141874.1, from coordinate 483,786,315 downwards.
TGAAGTGGTTTCATTGTTTTGCTGCGGCGTTTATTTGCACTGGTCACGAACTTTGACAACCAGTGTATATGATATGCAGCTTTGTTCCTTATATTTGCACTAGTGGTGAACTTTGATGCCCAGTGGATGTAATATGTGTAATAGTCGTGATAGCCTAGTGTAAGTTGCTTGCTTATTTATTTCCTTGTTGTCTTGTTTATTTGTTTGCTTGTAGTCAGTGCAGTTCTTTTTCCGCGGTTTGCTAGTGGCCGCAATAACCTATTTTTTAAAACTAGGCCACAATAACCATGGGCTACATATTTACTGTATTTACCATGGGCCTCCTATGGGCCATAGAAACAATGGGCCTTCTAAGGGTCGTAGCATCAATGGGCCTTCTACGGGCCGTATGATCGATCGGCCAAACATGGGCCAATAACAGACCGCATTATGGACCGTAAACGGGCTAGATTTGAAATCATCCTTTCATGGGCCAACCATAACGGGCCGTCGTTAATCGGCCGTATTTGATGACGTTACAAAAACGGCCCAAAGGATTAACGGTCCGCAAACGGGCCAATTGTAACCATGGGCTAAATTTGGCCCACAAGAAGAAAAGGCCAGTAACGGGCCATAAGTAATCGAATGCTGGAAATAAGCCCAAGAATAAATCGGCCCTGAGAAGGCCGAAAGATAACACGGGTTGGAAACGGCCCAATGGAATAATGGGCCGTTAATGGGTATAAAGCGGTACACTATTCATTGCGGGCCAGATTCACCACGGGCTGTTAATGGGCCAAGAGTTACAAATGGCCTCGTATGGGCCGAAAGATATCATGGGTCGTACATCGGCCAGAAGTTACAACGGGCTGGAATCATATTGGACGGCCTAGATGAAGCTACTAGGCTTAATTCTGATAGGCCGTAACGTGTCGTGAGTTAGCGGGCCGTAAATGGGCTATATACGAACAGGCCGTTAACAGGCTTTTCGTGGGCTGGCCCGTTACCTTTTGACCAAGTCAAACGGGCCGGCCTTTTCACCGAAATGGGCCTCTGTTGGGCCGTGCCACGTGCCGACGTATCATAGGCGCCTCCTATCCAATGAATGGATGACATCTGTCCCAATGGTGAGCCAACACGTGTTTCCTCCGACCAATGACAATTTTACACGTGGAAAATCCTCTTTAGTCCGGGCTGTGAACGGGTTATCGGATCCAAAACCGGACCCGATAGCGTAACGGCGACCCGTTACGGTGGATGCCACGTGTCGGTCACCCTTGACGAAAGCACTTCTATGACGCGTGATTTATCGTCATGGAAGTGGACACTTCCGTGATGATAATTTTGATAATGTCATGGAACACTTCTACGACAGCACAGGTATGACTATCTTGATTCTGTTATAAAATTGTCATGGATGTACATACATGACAGAAAATGTGACCTACTGTGACCAACACGTATCATCACGGAAGTGTCTTTTTTGTAGTGGAGGTTGTGCGCCACCTCATTGGCGGGGTGGAGCCACCGCTCACCGCAGATGGTGCGAGTGCAACACACAAACCTGTAGAGTGCAAGCTTCTCATCGATGAAGCACGTATCCTCCAAGACCATGGTTGCGATGGCCTTCTCGCTCGCCTGCTTGCCGAAGATCTGGCCCTCCACGAGCCGGTGCTGTTTGAGGTGTTGTAAGTTGTACTGCTACTCATCCTGCAGCATCTTGAACATGGAGACCGATGGAGCCACCTGCTCCTCCCCTGCCATGAAAGCATTGAAGTGTGCCTGTGCTATGGTGAATCCCATGACTGGAGCGGGTGCCTGATCCTCGTTGTACATATCCTCCATTGCCCGCTCCTCATCATTCCATCTCTCCTCCCGTGAGCTGGAGGCATTCTTGCCTCAATGCGGTGCGCACACTCGTCTTCCCAGTCATGCATAAGCTCCGCGGTCTCGTGTCGGTGACGCCACGAGAGCTTCTTCCACAACACACATTCAGTCTTGGTCGTTGTGTCGACAATCGTGGAAGGAGGAGGAAGGGGAGCAGTGGTGCACCGGCGGAGGTCAGATGAAGGTAGATGGGACTCAGACGTGGTGCAGGTTTGTGTCGGTCAGGCGAAACACAATTTAATTAGCGGGCGCCCAGGCAAGCGGAGCAATGTCTTGAATACGCCGACCAGGTGGGGGAATGACTTCTCGTTCGTCGTGCCAGCGTGAATGTTGGCCAGATGGACAGATTGTAGCCTGCTTGAATGCCATAGGAATTTGTCTCGTAGCCCATCCGGTCATGCTCAATTTGAACTGATATGAACGCAGCGCTGAGAGCGAGCGGCGGGCCAGACCTCTGAATCGATGTGTATTCAGCGCCATTAGGCTGGCATGCGCCAGTGACCGATCAAGTCCGCTTTGGACCAACATGAATGCGGCGCGAAGAGCGGAGTAGCGGTTGGAGTAGGAAAAGACAGATGATTTTGTGTGGGTCGGGGTGTCGGACGCCTACATGACGGAGGTCTGGACACCCGGATACCTCCCCCAACATTGCTTCCGGTTTACAGAAAGCCGGACGTGTGGGCCTGTCCGCGAACATTTGATGGACGACGTTGGAGGGCACGAACTGTAGAAACCGCACAGTCCCGACATTTACAGACGGTTTGATGCACAACGTTGGAGATGTCCTAAGTACATGGCAAATTTGGCATCGGAAAAGCCCTAAGTAGCACACGTGCTCTACTTATATTCTGCCAATATTCTTTGCAACTTAACAATTGTCATGGGCCTAGAATAATTTTGTGGAATCCAATAAAATATGTGTTATACTTAAAATTATATATTTTTTTTTCTACACTTCCAAAATAATACAGATGATGCTCTCAAGTTTGAAAGGCAACCATGTGTTAGTTCTGGTAAAAAAGCATAGTCGAACCCTCAAAATTTAGCCCTTCAAAAGCTGTTTCAAATCTTAACTCCTCAATAAAAAGTGCTTCCTAGCTTAACTCTTAAAGGTTAACCCCCTAAAAAATATTCTGCATATTTTAAACACAAATTTAAATTATACAATTTCATAATTGAATAAAGGTAGCACATCATACATAGCACAATTAGATGGTTTATTACCACCTAGCATACTTTAAACTACATAGCATATTTTAAACTACATAGCATAATTAGACAACTTTAAATTGGTCATCATTGTTGAAGATATCGTCCCAATTCACGCCGGAGTAGGAAAGCCAGAGGGTCCGGCCTCATCGGCGTTGTTGCCACGCTTCTTGGGCTCGAACCACTCTTGTTTCGCGGCGACTAGCTCCAGATTCTTCCCGATGGGCTAAGCCATATAGGTCTTGTCGATAGCTCGGCCTCGAGCTGATTAAATTTCAAGCAGTCTTAAACCTCCTCGGCGCGAGAGACCACTCTAGCGGGAGGCTCGATTAAGTCCGGGGCGGGGCCATAGATGGGAAATTACCTTCGCCCGGGCGAGTAGCGGCAGACCACACGCCGCCTGCAACGTGGACTGGTATGTGCCGAGCCACCGCTTCTCCACATGTTCGAATTGTGGATCTCCATTGCCGAATCGCCCTAGGCCGCACGCCGTGGTACTTCTTCGGCAGCAGCGATGACAGAGACATGGATCTCGAGCGGGCGGGGGCGGCGGGTACTCGGGTGGTTGCGCCGACCCGTTCCGGACGAAATGCGGATACGGGGTGGCCCTCCTCATCGACGAGCTCATGGTAGCAAATGTGGCTAGACTCATCGATTCACGTGACGTCAGTAGGCGCTCGTCAATCAAAATGTGGCACGAGGATGGCGGGGGCTGCACGGTGGCCGAAGGGGGAAAGGAAAGTGGCGGAAGTAAGAAGGTTGGTGCCTGCGTGGAGGCAGCCGAGCCAGGGAGAGCGACATCCAAGCCACGGAGGAAATCTTTTTTACTGAGAAGTGGCTTCGGCTGCTCAAATTTGAGGCACAACCGATATACCGCATTCTTTTTTTGAGAAGTTAAACTGGATGAGAGTTTGGCTATTGTTGCCATGAACATGTCTATGCATGTTAGGCCCTATTTGGCAAAACACCACTCCTCCAGGACGGAGCGGAGTGCGCGGAGCGCCGGGTTAGCAGCTCCTAAATTACAATTACATGTCGCTCCGCTCCAGAGCGGAGAGGGGAGGGATTCCAAACAGACTCTCAGTCCTACAAATTCGTCTGTGTCATCAATCGTCGTTGGCTTTTCCTTTTCTTTGCAGGAGCATAAACTCCTGTAAGACTTGCGATTCCAGTACACAGGTCGATGCAGAGGCGACATCCATTTCGGTTAGGTTCTTGTGAGTGCGGCATATAGGCCAGCGTTGAATTTTTTTAATTTAGTTCACAGTTGCTGTTTCTTCGTCATTCCACTAATTGTCACCGCTCCATGTCCTGGCTTCACGGCGGCGGCATTAAATATTCAACAGAATCTGTTAACCGTTGAGATGTGATCGACACCCGATACAGGGATCGCTTGCCATCTATTCGCACCGCACCAGGGTTTCAGAATGGCATTCAAGACCGATCCGTCCCGACGTGATCTCGCCACCAAACCAAATGCAAACCGTTGGAGAAAACATAAACACCTTCGTCCTGGTCGGACGCAGCGGCCACAGCTCCACTACTTCCTCTCCGGCATCTACTTAAGAACTGCAAAGGTTTTTCTTCCGACAAAGAATTGCAAAGGTGAGCTTACTTCTTCTTCTTCTGCAAAGGTGAGCTTACTTCTGTAGCCCTTTCCCCTTCTGCTTTGCTGAATCCAGAACCAAGAGAGACATGACGCTGGATGGTGGGCGCAGCCGTTCCTGAGCCGAGGTGTATCTTGATGTGCAGAAGATGCCGACGTTGTGCATCACGGTGGACATGGGGTGCAGCCGCTGCACTGCCAAGATCCAGAGGGTCCTGTCCACCATCCAGGACCGAGGCAAGTTTGTCATCGAGAAGATCGTGTACGAGGATAACAGGGTGCTCGTGTCGGGGCCCTTCGACGCCGACAAGCTGACATGCAAGCTCTGGTGCAAGGCCAGCAACGTCATCAAGAACATTGAGGTCGTCAAGCCGCCGGTGGTAGCCAAGCCGAAGGACGACCCTCCCAAGCCAGCCCCGTGCAACCAGCTGGTGCCGTACGCGTATCCGCTGCCGTACCCGCTGCCGTACCCATCGGCGTGCCCGTGTGGCTGCGCTACGTCGTACTGCGAGTGCCACTCCAAGCCACCTCCTCCGGCACCGGCGCCGGCGCCCACGTGCCAGTGCCCGGCGTGGTCATCTTGCCACTGCCACACCTACCCGCCGTACCAGCAGCCCATGCCCATGCCGTGCACGCCGATGGTCATCTGCGAGGAGAGCCCGCCCGCCTGCACCGTCATGTAACTGCGACACGGTGTGCACCATCTCTTCGAAGCCTCCATGTATCCAGTCCATGAGTGATTTGTTTGTAATTCTTTCAATATATTTCCTTAAACGTCTTCGAGCTTAATGATTTCTGTCGAATAAGTGAGCGTTGTATATATGTTGCTTAAGGAATCAGGAATTCCCAAGCAGCCTAGAGCAATTTTCACCTTGTTCAAAGATCCTTTACTCTTAGAATTTGGAAATACAATGCCTTGTTTTACTTTTATATAAAGTGTAACGGATTTCTTTCACCACTTAAATTACAATGCCTACCTAGGCCGACTGATCTAAATTCGGAGAGCCTGAATCTGGAGGCTGTTGATCTTCATGGCATTGATTCTGACATCCCCGAGGAGGAGGTTAAGGCGGCCATTGATGCTATGACAGGTAACAAGGCCCCGGGACCTAACGGCTTCACGGTCATTTTTTTTGAGAGATGTTGGCACATCATTAAAGATGATGACATGGGTTATCGAACAGTTCAGTAACCTCCAAACGATAAACCTACACTGGCTTAACTCAACCAACATTGTGCTATTGCCAAAAAAGGATGGGGCGGAGTTGATTGGGGATTTCCGCCCCATTAGTCTATGCTACTGGTAAGATCATAGCCAAGGTGCTGGCAGTCCGTCTTTCCCCATTGATGAACAACTTTGTCTTCAATAAACAAAGTGCTTTCAATAAGAGGAGAAGCATTCACGACAATTTCATGTATGTTAGAAATCTAGCAAGGCCGCTACATAAACACCTTCCCTTGTCTGCTCTTCAAGCTAGACATTCGGAAGGCCTTCGACTCGGTGCGATGATGGTACATCCTTGACCTGCTACATCGTCTGGGCTTTCCGCACCGCTTCCAGGAGTGGCCGGCGGCTCTACTTTGCACTTCCTCTTCGTGCGTTCTTCTTAATGAAGTTGCCGTGCCTCCCATCTACCATGGCCGCAAGATTAGATAGGGGTACCCCCTCCCCCTTCTCTTTGTCCTGGCAATTGACCCACTTCAAGGGGTTCTGGACGCCTCTACGAGACACAACCTCTTGCACATGGTCAGAGGACGATGCCCAGCTGTTTGTACCTGACTTTACGTGAATGACGCGACGGTCTTTCTCACGTCGACAAAGGAGGATATACACAACCTTGCTATAATCTTAAATCATTCGCCGAGGTTACCGGTCTGGCCACCAGTTTCGAGAAGAGCTATGTGGTTGCCATCCGTTGCCGCCAGTTAGACCTTGATGAGATCCTCCATAGCATCCCTGCCGTTCGCACGTCCTTCCCATGAAGTATCTTGGGCTCCCCCTCTCCATCTGGCAACTGAAGACGGTGGATTTCCAACATCTTGAGGATAAGGTTGTTGCAAGACTGCCTCCCTCGCAAGGAAGAAACATTACCACGGATGAATGTTCAAACTGGTGAAGTCAGCGCTCACTTCTCAAGTCATCTACCACATCACACCACTTGTGATCCCCTCTAGTGTCCGACAAAGTGTTAACAAGATTGAGTGTGCCTTCCTGTGGTCAGATGGAGAGAAAACTACCAATGCGAAATGCAAATTCAACTGTGAAACCATCTGCCGCCCTATTGACCTTGGTGGACTCGGTATCCTGCATTTGGGCAAATTTGCGAGGGCTCTCCGCCTGCGATGGCCTTGGTTGGAATAGAAGGATACCACCAAACTGTGGGTGGGCCTCGGGAACCCGTGAAACGAGGTGTACATCGACCTTTTCTATGCCTCCACTGTCATTTCCGCCAGTAATGGAGGCAAGACGCCATTCTGGGATGCCCTATGGTTACAAGGGAAAAACCAAAGCATATCGCCCCCTCATTTTTGTCGCCGCCCATGGAAGAGGTGGGTGGTGCGGGATGCACTACGGGACCTTGCTTGGGCCCGTAGTGCAGCCCGTAATATTATCGAGTTTGTAAACCTCTTGATCAGACTAGAGTAGATCACTCTCCTTGAGGATGTTGACGATGACATATCATGGAAATTTGAGGCAAATGGAGAATACTCGCCTGCTTTCGCGTGTAGGGCCTAATTCTTTGGGTCCACGTCGACTACCATGAACAAGACCATCTCGAAGGTTTGCCCCCCTCAAGTCAAGTTCTTCTCTTGGTTGGCGATGCAAAGCAGGAACTGGAGGGCCGACAAATTAGAAATAAGGGGTTGGAAAATTGTGGTCTTTGCACCCTTTGCTGGGCCGGCCAATGAAACTTCCGTCCAACTGTTCTACAAATGCTGGTTCACGTTGAGGGTTCATCGGATGGTCAAGGAGTGATTCACTAGTGGAGAAATGGCTACCCACAACTTTAATTGTCAGCGCCCTTTCTAATCACAAATAGTGGTGGCGTTGGCATATTTGGTACAACACCTTTATATAGTTAGTGCTCACGTTGCTATTTTTCCAACACAACACAAATTTGTGGGCCCATTTGTACTGACCAGGCACAAGCTAATGCTGGCGTTGTATTTCAGTCAACACCGTAGGTAATTAGTTTAGTGCTGGTGTGCTACGCCACAAATAATTTTGAATCTTTTTTATTATTTTGAATCTTTTTATTATTTTGAATCATTTGTATATTTTTATTATTTTGTATCTTTTATTATTGTTTTGTATCTTTTATTATTATTTTGAATCTTTTATAATTTTGAGTCTTTTATTAATTTGAGTCTTTTTATTATTTTAAATCCTTTACAATTTTGAGTCCTTCATTAATCAGAATCTTCTATTATTTTGAGTCCTTTTCTTATTTTGAATTTTGAGGCTTTTTATTTTTTTGATGATTTAATTATTTTCCGGACGCGGGCCTATTCGGCCTAGCCCAACATTGCGTTCGACATGGCTGGGTCAAAACCTAGGGGGGGCGGGCCCCTCGCCCCACTCGACACCTCTTTATCTCGATCCCATTTTGTTCTCGCCGCCAACTTCTTCGACCCACTTTTGCCGACGGTGATTTCGACCAATTTCGGTGTGCTCCGGTGCTCTACTATTTCTTCTAGCCCCCCTATTGCTGACATAGATCTACACCTCCCCTCTCATGGCCATTGCATGAATTTTTTGTCTCTTTTTATTTGAACCCAAATGTTAAGGTTTCGACGATGACAACATGCAAGAGTTAGGCGATGGCGATGGAGATGCGGGCGGGTGATGACGCACATCAGCTCCTATCCTCGATGAGTATGTTACTTTCGATTTGTTTGCTTGAATCTTGGCACTATAAAAGATTAGCTAGGTTCATTCTAGTTTTAATTAATGGGCTTTGAGAGTGCCAAAAAATGGTTAGAAAAAATCGTTGATAGTGCCAAAATGTAAAATATGACATTGCCAAAATGTAAGCTTTGAATGTGCCATACTAGAAACATTGAAAATGCTAAAATGTAAACCTTTACAATGCCAAGATGTAAGCTATGAATGCGCCAAATTGAAAACTTTTAGAGTGCCAAAATGTAAACTTTCATAGCGCCAAAATGTAAGCTATGAATGTGCCAAACTGAAAACTTTGACAATGCCAAAATGTAAGCTATGAGTGACAAAATGTAAACTTTGCCAGTGCCAAACTAGTGTTGATCCAGGTCATGTATTCCTTCAGTTGCATTCATATACTCTAGTTCATACTAGGCTTAAGTAGTGTTGATTGGTAATGTTGTGTTGAAGACTTGATATAATATGCAGAAAATTGCTAGTGTTTTGGGTTTGATTCATATGACTAGTAAATAGGTACTACACTTGATCTTTGTCAATGAAAGAGCATGTCAATTGAGTAAAAAATGCCATGGTATATTGAATTTGCCATGAAATGTATAGTAAAAATGTCTTTATGTGATATACACTTGTAAAACTGCCATGTGAGGTTAATTCCTTATCATATGTTGTCATAGTTTAGTTGGTCCTAGCTGTAGTTTTCATGGATGACTTATTATTTTGTAGTTGGCACCGATGAGTACATTCAATAGCCACTGTAGGTCTTCTTGTAACTTCGCAGCGTATGCCGACGGAGGCGATGCAAGCAGCAACTGAGTAAGATTCCAAACACATCCATGACCATTGCAAACACAAGCATATCTAACCATTCATGATGATTGCAAACACATGCATATCTAGCAATTTCAAACACTGGACTTGGTAGGGATACATACCAATTTCGACACCCATCGAGGAAAAGGTGTATGATGTGGACATGCTCAACCGTCAACTTCTAGAGTCTCGTGAAAGTACCATCTAGGCCCTGAAGGAGATGAATGTTTCACTAAAGGCAGAGAGGGATCAACTAATCGATGAGAAGGCTAATCTATTCAATAAGACTTAGGCTGAAGGAGCAGAGGGATCAGCTGATTGAGGAGAGAGGTCAGCTAAAGAAGGAGAGAAAGGTCCTCATGGCCGAGAGAAATGAGCTTAAAATGGAGAAAGCTCATTTTAGAAAAGAGGGAGAAAAAATAGGTACAAGATTCGACAGATGGAGGCAATCCTTGATCAAGAAGTGTGATCGACCGCCTAGGCTATGGATGTTGTAGTTTATAAGTTGAACAGCTTGTTAAGTTTAATTACTTTAGTTCTTGAATTGCTAAATATTATGTAGTTTGTTGAGTTTATGAGTTCCTATCTAGTTTGTTAAGTTGAACTTGTTGATGCACCAATATATATTAAATTAATTGATGGATTACGCAGCTGTATATCTTTTTTATAAACGAAAAATCTTATTGGTGGCATGGCGCCAACAAGGCATGTTTGTGGTAACATATATTTACCGTTAGTGTGACATGCCATTAGCACAACCGTTAGTGTGACATGCCATTAGCACAAAAATACTGCTGACGCTGCTCCAACACCACCAGTAAATTTCATCACTGGCGCCATATTGGGGGCACTGGTACCCAACGCCAGCAAGGCCAGTTTTGCCGTGTCATAGCTAGGCTTTTATGAACTAGTGGTTGGGCCTAGGTACGCTCAAGATTAATAGATGGGCGACGGAAGGCAACACGAAGAGTTGGTAGACCAATATGTTCAAGCCCAATACTGCAAACTGATAACCCACAAGTATAGGGGATCGCAACAGTTTTCGAGGGTAGAGTATTCAACCCAAATTTATTGATTCGATACAAGGGGAGCCAAAGAATATTCTCAAGTATTAGCAGCTAAGTTGTCAATTCAACCACACCTAGAAACTTAATATCTGCAGCATGGTATTTAGTAGCAAAGTAATATGATAATAGTGGTAACGGTAGCAAAAATAATATTTTTGGGTTTTATAGTGATTGTAATAGTAGCAACGGAAAAGTAAATAAGCGAAGAACAATATATGAAAAGCTCGTAGGCAATGAATCAGTGATGGATAATTATGTCGGATGCGATCAATCATGCAACAATTATAACATAGGGTGACACAGAACTAGCTCCAATTCCTCAATGTAATGTAGGCATGTATTCCGAATATAGTCATACGTGCTTATAGAAAAGAACTTGCATGACATCTTTTGTCCTACCCTCCCGTGGCAGCTGGGTCCTATTGGAAACTAAGGGATATTAAGGCCTCCTTTTAATAGAGTACCGGGCCAAAGCATTAACACAAAGTGAATACATGAACTCCTCAAACTACGGTCATCACCGGTAAGTATCCTAATTATTGTCACTTCGGGGTTAACGGATCATAACACATAATAGGTGACCATAGACTTGCAAGATAGGATCAAGAACTCTCATATATTCATGAAAACATAATAGGTTCAGATCTAAAATCATGGCACTCGGGCCCTAGTGACAAGCATTAAGCATAGCAAAGTCATAGCAACATCAATATCAGAACATAGTGGATACTAGGGATCAAACGCTAACAAAACTAACTTGATTACATGATAAATCTCATCCAACCCATCACCGTCCAGCGAGCCTACGATGAAATTACTCACTCATAGCGGTGAGCATCATGAAATTGGTGATGGAGGAAGGTTGATGATGACGATGGCGACGGATTCCCGTCATCGGAGCCCCGAACGGACTCCAGATCAGCCCTCCCGAGAGATATTAGGGCTTGGCGGCGGCTCTGTATCGTAAAATTCTCTCTGATTTTTTTCTCCCCGAACACGAATATATGGAGTTGGAGTTGAGGTCGGTGGAGCGTCAGGGGGCCCATGAGGCAGGGGGAGCGCCCAGGGGGTAGGCGCGCCCCCACCCTCGTGGACAGGGTGTGGGCCCCCTGACATGGATTCTTCTTCCAGTATTTTTTATATATTCCAAAAATAATCTCCGTTGATTTTCAAGTCATTCCGAGAACTTTTATTTCTGCACAAAAATAACACCATGGCAATTCTGCTAAAAACAACATTAGTCCGGGTTAGTTCCATTTAAATAATGCAAATTAGAGTCCAAATCAAGGGCAAAAGTGTTTTGAAAAGTAGATACGACAGAGACATATCAACTCCCCAAGCTTAAACCTTTGCTTGTCCTCAAGCAATTCAGTTGATAAACTGAAAGTGATAAAGAAAAAATTTTACAAACTCTATTTGCTCTTGTTGTTGTAAATATGTAAAGCCATCATTCAAGTTTTCAGCAAAAATTATGAACTAACCATATTCACAATAACATTTAGGTCTCATGTTTACTCATATCAATGGCATAATCAACTAGCGAGCAATAATAACAAATCTCAGATGACAACACTTTCTCAAAACAACCATAATATGATATAACAAGATGGTATCTCGCTAGCCCTTTCTGAGACCGCAAAACATAAATGCAGAGCACCTTTAAAGATCAAGGACTGACTAGACATTGTAATTCATGGTAAAAGAGATCCAGTCAAGTCATACTCAATGTAAACTAATAGTAATGGATGCGGATGACAATGGTGCTCTCCAACTGGTGCTTTTTAATAAGAGGATGATGACTCAACATAAAAGTAAATGGATAGGCCCTTCGCAGAGGGAAGCAGGGATTTGTAGAGGTGCAAGAGCTCGATTATGAAATAGAGATGAATAATATTTTGAGCGGTATACTTCCATTGTCAACATAACAACCGAGAGATCTCGATATCTTCCATGCTACACACATTATAGTCGGTTCCCAAGCAGAATTGTAAAGTTTATACTCCCCACCACCAACAAGCATCAATCCATGGCTTGCCCGAAACAACGGGTGCCTCCAACTAACAACAATCCTGGGGGAGTTTTGTTTGCAATTATTTTGATTTGATTTGAGCATGGGACTGGGCATCCCGGTGACCAACCATTTTCTCATGAATGAGGAGCGGAGTCCACTCCTCTTGAGAATAACCCGCCTAGCATGGAGGATACAGACAGCCCTAGTTGATACATTGTAACACCCACAACACGGCTATATCTCCCACGTGTCGGGGCACGACTTAGAGGCATAGCCTCATGGTAGGCATGTCGCAAGAGGGCTAATCTTTACACATCCCATGTACTAAATAAGAAAGGGATAAAGAGTTGGCTTACAATCACCACTTCACACAATATATAAATATAACATACATCATCCATAATACAATCAAGGTCCGACTACGGAACCAAAAAAAGAAAGACAACCCCAAATGCTAGATCCCCGATCGCCCCAACTAGGCTCCACTACTGATCATCCGGAAAAGAAACATAGTAATGGCCCGAATCCTCGTCGAACTCCCACTTGAGTTCGGTTGCGTCACCTGCACTGGTATCATCGGCACCTGCAACTATTTGGAAGTATCTGTGAGCCACGAGGACTCAGCAATCTCACACCCGCGAGATCAAGACTATTTAAGCTTATGGGTAGGAAAGGGGTAATGTGGTGGAGCTGCAGCAAGCACTAGCATATATGGTGGCTAACTTACGCAAATAAGAGCGAGAAGAGAAGCAACGCAACGGGCGAGAAGCTAGAAGTGATCAAGAAGTAATCCTGAAACAACTTACGTTCAAACATAACACAAGAACCATGTTCACTTCCCGGACTCCACCGGAAAGAGACCATCACGGCTACACACGCGGTTGATTCATTTTAATTAAGTTAAGTGTCAAGTTCTCTACAACCGGACATTAACAAATTCCCATCTACCACATAACCGCGGGCACGGCTTTCGAAAGTTCAAAACCCTATAGGCGTGTCCTAACTTAGCCCATCACAAGCTCTCAAGGTCAACGAAGGATATTCCTTCTCCCAGGAAGACCCGATCAGACTCAGAATCCCGGTTACAAGACATTTCGACAATGGTAAAACAAGACCAACAAAGCCACCCGATGTGCCGACATCCTGATAGGAGCTGCACATATCTCGTTCTCAGGGCAACACCGGATTGTCCAAACTTCCGGTAGGCCAGCCCAGAGTTTCCCCTAGTGGCCACCGGCGGCTGACAGGTTCGGACCAACACTTAGACAAGCACTGGCCCCGAGGGGGGGTTAAAATAAAGATGACCCTTGAGTCTGCAGAACCCAAGGGAAGGTGATAGGTTGTTAGGAAAATGCAAAACCATGGTTGGGCCTTGCTGGAGGAGTTTTTTTCAAAGCAAACTGTCAAGGGGTTCCCATAACACCCAACCGCGTAAGGGACGCAAAATCAAGGAACATAACACCGGTATGACAGAAACTAGGGCGGCAAGAGTGGAACAAAACACCAGGCATAAGGCCTAGCCTTCCACCCTTTACCAAGTATATATATGCATTAAAGTAAACAAGATATAATAATGATATCCCAACAAAATCCATGTTCCAACATGGAACAAACTCCATCTTCACCTGCAACTAGCAGCAGTATAAGAGGGCTGAGCAAAAGCGGTAACATAGCCAAACAACGGTTTTCTAGGAAAGTTGGGTTAGAGGCTTGACATGGCAATATGGGAGGCATGATAAAGAAAGTGGTAGGTATCGCGGCATAGAAATAGAGCGAGCAGCTAGCAAGCAAAGATAGAAGTGATTTCGAGGGTATGGTCATCTTGCCTGCAAAATTCTCAGAGTTGACGAAAGCTTGATCCTCATTAGCGTACTCAACAGGTTCCTCGATCATGTACTCGTCTCCCGGCTCTACCCAAGGCAAGAACACAAGAAAAAGGACCAACAATCAATCACAGTGAAATGCACAAGCAACATGATGCAAACACATGGCATGACATGCGGGATGTGATTTGCAATGCATATGCGTGCTTCGGAAGGGAAAGACTGAACCAGGCATCAACTTGGCAAACCAAGTGTGCCGCTAGAAAGATAAGATGATTTCGGTCGAAATCGATATAAAGAACACCGGAAACGGAGGCACGGTTTGCAAATGGCTAGCACAACAAGAATGGCACAATTCTGCGATTAACAGCACGATGCCATCTAGAATGCAACAAGATACTAATCTACTACACTCCAACATAGCAACAAAGCATATGGCAGTGATCTACTCAAGATGCTTGACAAAACATGAACACTGAGCTATGGCTAAATCATACAAGAGCAGGTTCAAACAAGCATGGCAAAAGTGCAAAAGATATCAGCATCACAGACTTAGTGAAAATACTAACATGTCAGGAATAACATCAGGAAGCCATGCTTAGAGCAAGCAAACAGCATGCTACAGGAACATATCATAGCAAGCAAAGGCATGGCATGAATCTAATAAATTCGTAGAACAAAAGTCCCTTACTGATCATGAGCCAAAAAGGCACAGAAGATATGATGGCACCCATGTAAACACAGCAAGTTTTATTAACAGTTTCAGACTTAGCAGAAAACAGAGCATGGCATAAACAGAATTATGAAGGCATCTTTGTGAGCTCAAAACACTCACCACAAAGCCTTGCATTACAAACTAAGCATAGCAATAGCAAGAATACATGTTCATGAAGCTAACCATGGCAAGAGCAAGTTCATAGCATGCATGGCTCACTAACAACAACCATGGCAAAATTGATTAACATGTAAACAATCCGCCAGGAACATTTTATAGCAAAAGTAGAGCAAGATTAAGACATGCTAGGGCACTCCATAATTGCAAACAGGGGCACAGATGGATAGAGAATAACCATATGTCCAAAACATCCTTACTTAAGATACTCAAACAAAGCATGGATCTCACTGTAGCATCATGTTTACATAGCATAAAAATAACAGCAGGCACAAGACTTAGCAAAATCCTAAGTCCCTGAAATCTACAAGATCACGAAGGCTACTTTGCATGCTTGTGCTAGTCACCACCAAGATCACAAAAAATACATGGCAAGCACCCCTGTAAATATGGCATGGCATAGATCAAAACTCATGTAGAGCTCATGCCCATATGAAGCACACAACAAAAGTGACAAAAATGACAAATCCTCATACTCTGATAAGTAACAGCACATAAAAATTTATAGCACTCTTGCATCAATGATTAGGGCGTCAAGATGGACTCCAACAAGCATGTCACGATGGGATGAAATGAAGAGCACATCATGATTAACATTTTGATATATCATGCGCATAAAATGGAGCTACGGTCATGGTGTTATGATGCAATGAACAGGGCATGAAAAATAGCACAGAAAAGGACTTAGACGAAATTAGACCTCGAGGGGGAAAAAGTCAACGGCAGCGGATCTCGCCAGGGTCTCACCGGAGATGGCCAGAGAAGGTTGGGGAAGCCGGATCCGGGGCTCCCTCGGCCGGATCTCGATGGATCCAGGCTGGAGCATGACCAGGAGGCAACGGACGGCGAGGTAGAAGCGCGGGGCGGCGCCATGCCGGGGTGGCGGAGCAGGCGCGGGTCGCCGGTGGCGCGGGGCATGCGGGCGGCGCGCGAGGCGGCGGTTGGCGGTGGCGAGCAGGGAAAAGGCGACGGTGGCGCAAGGCTGCGGCGGGCGGAGGCGTGCCACGCGGTCGGGCGGGGCCGGTGCCGAGCGATGGCGCAAGGGCGGCGGCGGCCGGCGCCGAATGGTGAGGCGGCGGAGGCGCGAGGCGGCGCCGCAGGGGAGACCCGGGCGGCGGAGCGCGGGGGCCGATCCGGGCTTTGGCGGCGGCGGTTCAGGCCCGTGTGGGCCCGCGATGGGCTCCACGGGCCGGCGGCACAGGGACGATGGTGGAGGACAGGTGGCGGCTCCGGATTCGCTGAGGGGGCTATGCGGCATGTCCGTCGGTGGGAGGAGCAAGAAGCTAGGGTTTTAGACTGTGAATTTGGACGAGGTGCACATATTTATAGGTTGGAGGAGGTAGGAGTGTCCAAATGAGGTGTAGTTTTCGACCACGCGATTGTGATCCGATGACGGAGGACATGGGAGTGGTTTGGAAGGGTTATTGGGCCGTTTTGGAGGGGTGTTGGGCTGCAACACACACAAGGCCTTTACGATACCCCGGTTAACCGTTGGAGTATCAAATGGACTCCAAATGGAACGAAACTTGACAGGCGGTCTACCGGTGGTGTACCAAGGTCTCTTGAAAAATCTCGGTCCATTCCGAGAATGTTTAACACCCACTCACGAAAAGAGACAAAAGGGAAACGCCGTGCACGTGGGAGTGTCGGATTGCAAAATGGACAACGGGGAAAATGCTCAGATGCATGAGACGAACACGAATGCAAATGCGATGCACATGATGACATGATATGAGATGCATGACATGAACAAAAGCAAAACAAAGGCAAAAACCCAACCATGAAGGGAATCTCATATCGCATCTCCAGAAAAGGCAAGAGTAGGAGTTACAAATATGGAAAGTTGTATCCGAGGCGTTACATACATGAGCTATTCGAGCATACAAAACAGAATGTTTATTTGAAGGTTTAGAGTTTGGCACATACAAATTTACTTGGAACGGCAGGTAGACACCGTATATAGGAAGGTATGGTGGACTCATATGGAATAACTTTGGGGTTTATGGAGTTGGATGCACAAGCAGTGTTCCTGCTTTGTATAAGTGAAGGCTAGAAAGAGACTGGGAAGCGACCAGCTAGAGAGCGACAACAGTCATGAACATGCATTAAAATTAATCAACACCGAATGCAAGCATGAGTAGGATATAATGCACCATGAACATAAATATCGTAGAGGCTATGTTGATTTTGTTTCAACTACATGCGTGAAAATGTGCCAAGTCAAGCCACTCGAATCGTTCAAAGGAGGATACCACCCTATCATACCACATCATAACCATTTTAATAGCATGTTGGCACGCAAGGTAAACCATTATAAACTCCTAGCTAATTAAGCATGGCATAAGAAACTACAATCTCTAATTGTCATTGCAAACATGTTTCCTTCATAATAGGCTGAATCAGGAACGATGAACTAATCATATTTACAAAAACAAGATAGGTCGAGTTCATACCAGCTTTTCTCATCTCAATCAGTTCATCATATATTGTCATTAGTGCCTTTCACTTGCACGACCGAATAGTGTGGATAATAATAATAGTGCACGTGTGGACTAAGCTGGAATTTGCAAGCATTCAATTCAAGAGAGAAGACAAAGGTAATTCTCTGTTAGATCTACAATAATGCATATAAGAGCCACTCAACATTTTCATTATGGTCTTCTCCTCTCGACCCCCAAAGAAAAGAAATAAAACAAAACTATTTACACGGGAAAGCTCCCAACAAGCAAAAGAAGAACGAGAAATCTTTTTGGGTTTTCTTTTAATTACTACCACTACAGGCAAGGAAAGTAAACTAGTTAAAAGCTACAACTAATTTTTTTTGTTTTTTCTTAAGGTTTTTCAAACACACAAGAAGAAAGCTTAAAAAGAAAATAAACTAGCATGTATGATACAATGAAAAAGTATGAGCACTGACAACTGGCATGAGTGTGTGAACATGAATGTAATGTCGGTGAGAAATACGTACTCCCCTAAGCTTAGGCTTTTGGCCTAAGTTGGTCTATGCCCATGGATGGCTTGGTGAATATCCGAAGTTGAAGCTGGGGTCGTACTGAGATGCATCAGCTACTTCCTGGAGAGCTGCATCTTGGAGGCGGGCTGCCTCCGTCCTCCTCTCGTACTTGTACGCCTCCTCCCTGGTTATAACATATCTCTTTTTTGCCTGAAAGTCAAAGAAAGCAGGAGCAGGGAGAGTGATGTGATAGGTGCGTTGTCTGTCAAAGATTAGTCAGTACTGGAGGGACTGATTGTTCCTCTCAGCGAACTGATGATGAACCATAGCATCATAATCTAAATAAGCAGGAGGCAACTCAATATCATATCCACGAATGGGTATCTCAAGAAAATCAGCTAAACGGGTTGCATAAATTCCACCAAAGAAATCTCCATTAATTTTATTATTATGCAACCTACATGCAACAATGGCCCCCAAGTTATATTGTCTATCTCCTAATACAGCACTCTTGAGAACACTAAGATCTGGCACACACATGTGACATGCCTCATCCTTACCATTTATGCATCTACCTATAAAGAGAGCAAAATAATGTATAGCAGGAAAATGAATGCTCCCTATGGTAGCTTGGGTGATTTCCCTAGATTCCCCCACAGTGATACTAGCAAGAAAATCCTTATATTCAGATTTACGAGGTTCACTAACATTACCCCACTGTGGGAGTTTACAAGCAGTATTAAAATCTTCTAAGTCCATGGTATAAGATTTATCATAAATATCAGACAAGACAGTTTGAGAATTGCGTGATGATGTAAATTCAAACCTTCTCACAAAGGAATCAGTGAGGTAGTAGTACTAATGGCACTTATCTGCCTCAAAGCTCTCAAGATCAGTGTTACGCAGATATGCGTGAAATTCCTCCTTGATTCCTGCTCGAACCATGAAGTTCTTTGACGGCCATTCACAAGGCCGCACTTGAGCCTCCCTTGGTAGTTCATTGTCTGGCTCGTGTATTGCGGGCATGGGTCCTTGTTTCCTTGAGGTACCACCATGGTACATTTTCCTAAGAATATTTCTTCCTCTGAAAAATTTCTGAAATTTTTAGTAATTCAAAAATAAAAGTGAACCAAACTCAACAAGATTGATAGTAACTACTCCTACAAGTGCCTAGAGGCTATATCATGCATTAAAACTACTTTTGACCACATAAATTTGACATGCAAGCTCAAGAACAGGGTCACCTAAGCAGCAAAAATTTGCAACAAATAAAGCACTAGAACAAAAACTAATTGGACCATTGGAGGAGTCACATACCGAAGAACAATCCCCCAAAGCAGTTTTGTGAGAGGAACTTTGAGCAAGGAGATCGAAAATGGCAGCAAGATGAGCAAGAACTCGGGTTTGAATTGGCTAGTGATTTTTTCTGGAGCAAGACGAAGTGTGTGGGTGGAAGGATAAGTGGAGGGGACCCATGTGGGGTCCACGAGGCAGGGGCGCGCCCAGGGGGGTGGGCGCGCCCTCCACCCTCATGGGCACGTGGCTGCTCCCCCTGCTGTGTTCTTAGTGCCTAAAATCCTCAAATATTCTAGAAAAAATATATTTCATTTTCAGGGCATTTGGAGAACTTTTATTTCTGGGGTATTTTTTATTGCAAGGATAATTCAGAAAACAGACAGAATATACTATTTTTGCTTTATTTAATCTAAATAACAGAAAATAAAAAGAGGGTACAGAGAGTTGTGTTTTCTGACTTCATCCATCTCATGCTCATCAAAAGGAATCCACTAACAAGGTTGATCAAGTCTTGTTAACAAACTCATTCCGAATCGCATGAAACCGGAGAAATTCCGAACAACACTAGGTTACCTCAACCGGATATGCACATCCCCAACAATAAGAATATCATATTTCTTCTTAACAGTAGGAAGAGGAAATTCAAAACCTCCAATAGTAATAGTTGAAAATTTTCCAATAGAATTGATACTGTGGACTTGAGGTTGTTTCCTCAGAAAGTGTACCGTATGCTCATTACCATTAACATGAAAAGTGACATTGCCTTTGTTGCAATCAATAACAGCCCCTGTAGTATTCAAAAAGGGTCTTCCAAGAATAATGGACATACTATCATCCTCGGGAATATCAAGAATAACGAAGTCCATTAAAAGAGTAACATTTGCAACCACAACATGCACATCCTCACAAATACCGACATGTATAGCAGTTGATTTATCAGCCATTTGTAAAGATATTTTAGTAGGTGTCAACTTATTCAATTCAAGTCTACGATATAAAGAGAGAGGCATAACACTAACACCGGCTCCAAGATCACATAAAGCAGTTTTAACATAGTTTCTTTTAATCGAGCATGGTATAGTTGGTACACCGGGATCTCCAAGTTTCTTTGGTATTCCAACCTTAAAAGTGTAATTAGCAAGCATGGTGGAAATTTCAGCTTTCGGTATTTTTATTTTATTAGTAACAATATCTTTCATGTAATTAGAATAAGGATTCATTTTAAGCATATCAGTCAAACGCATACGCAAAAAGATAGGTCTAATCATTTCAGCAAAGCGCCCAAAATCCTCATCATCCTTTTTCTTGGATGGTTTAGGAGGAAAAGGCATGGGTTTTTGAACCCATGGTTCTTTTTATTTACCGTGTTTCCTAGCAACGAAGTCTCTCTTATCATAACGTTGATTCTTTGATTGTGGGTTATCAAGATCAACAGCAGGTTCAATTTCTACATCATTATTATTGCTAGGTTGAGCATCAACATGAACATCATCATTAACATTATCACTAGGTTCATGATCATTACCAGATTGTGTTTCAGCATCAGAATTAGAAATATCATTGGGATTCTCAGGTGTGTCAACAACAAGTTCACTAGAAGCATGCAAAGTCCTATCATTTTTCTTTTTCTTCCTCTTAGAAGGACTAGGTGTATCAACATTAGTTCTCTGAGAATCTTGCTCAATTCTCTTAGGATGGCCCTCAGGATACAAAGGTTCCTGAGTCATTTTACCCCCTCTAGTCATAACTCTAACAACATTATCATTTTTCTTATTATTTAATTCATTGAGCAAATCATTCTGAGCCTTAAGTACTTGTTCTACTTGAGTGGTAACCATAGAAGCATGTTTACTAATAAGTTTAAGTTCACCTTTTAACTCTAGACATATAATCACTCAAGTGTTCAAGCATATCAGCATTGTGTTTCAATTGTCTACCAACATAAGCATTGAAGTTTTCTTGCTTAACCATAAAGTCATCAAACTCCTCCAAGCATTGGCTAGCAAACTTAGTAAATGGGATTTCACATTTATCAAATATATATAGAGAATTTATCTTTACTACCTGTGTCAGGTTATCAAGACCATGTATTTCTTAAATAGGTTGTAAATTCTTAACATCTTCAGCTTTAATACCTTTTTCTTTCATAGATTTCTTTGCCTCTTGCATATCTTCAGGATTAGAAATAGAATACCCCTTTTCTTTGGAGTTGGCTTAGGTGTTGGTTCTGGAAGTGTCCAATTATTTTCATCTGTCAACATATTATTCAATAGAAATTCAGCTTGATCAACAGTTCTTTCCCTGAAAACACAACCAACACAACTATCCAGGTGGTCTCTGGAAGTATCGGTTAGTCCATTATAAAAGATATCAAGTATTTCATTTTTCTTGAGAGGATGATGAGGCAAAGCATTAAGTAATTGGAGAAGCCTCCCCCAAGCTTGTGGGAGACTCTCTTCTTCAATTTGCACAAAATTATATATTTCACTTAAAGCAGCTTGTTTCTTATGAGCGGGGAAACATTTAGCAGAGAAGCAATAAATCATATCCTGGGGACTACGCACACAACCAGGATCAAGAGAATTAAACCATGTTTTAGCATCACCCTTTAATGAGAACGGAAATAACTTAAGGATAAAGTAATAGCAATTTTTCTCATCATGAGTAAAGAGGGTGGCTATATCAGTTAATTTAGTAAGATGTGCCACAACAGTTTCAGATTCATAACCATACAAAGGATCAGATTCAACCAAAGTAATTAACTCAGGGTCGATAGAGAAATCATAATCCTTATCAGTAATAAAGATAGGTGAAGTAGCAAAAGCAGGGTCATATTTCATTCTAGCATTCAAAGACTTTTCTTTAAGCTTAGCTAATAATTTCTTAAGATCAGATCTATCATTGCAAGCAAGAAAGTCTCTAGCAGTTTCTTCATCCATAACTTAACCCTCAGGAACAACAGGCAATTCATATCTAGGGGAGAATCTTCATCATCACTTTCATCAATATTATTAGTTTCAATA
Organism: Triticum urartu; assembly: GCF_056163025.1. Classification (NCBI taxonomy): domain Eukaryota; kingdom Viridiplantae; phylum Streptophyta; class Magnoliopsida; order Poales; family Poaceae; genus Triticum; species Triticum urartu. The sequence goes on along the minus strand of NC_141874.1, from coordinate 483,763,855 downwards.
ATTTCATTCCCTCTAACCCTAGCAAGTTGTTCATCAAGAAATCACCTAGTGGCATAGTAGTATCAAGCATAGAAGTATTTTCATCATAAATATCATGCAAAGCAGAAGTGGCATCATCAATAACATGCGACCTATCGGAATCAATAGCAGCAGTAGGCGTCACAAGTTTACTCAAAACAAAAGGTGAATCAAGTGTAGAGCTAGATGACAGTTCCTTACCTCCCTTCGTAGTTGAGGGAAAAATCTTGGTTCTTTGATCTTTCAAGTTCTTCATAGTGATAAGTAGATATAAATCCCAAGTGACTCAAAGAATAGAGCAATGCTCCCCGGCAACAGCGCCAGAAAATAGTCTTGATAACCCACAAGTATAGGGGATCGCAACAGTTTTCGAGGGTAGAGTATTCAACCCAAATTTATTGATTCGACACAGGGGGAGCCAAAGAATATTCTGAAGTATTAGCAGCTGAGTTGTCAATTCAACCACACCTAGAAACTTAATATCTACAGCAAGGTATTTAGTAGCAAAGTAATATGATAGTAGTGGTAACGGTAGCAAACGTAATATTTTTGGGTTTTATAGTGATTGTAATAGTAGCAACGGAAAAGTAAATAAGCGAAGAACAGTATATGAAAAACTCGCAGGCAATGGATCAGTGATGGATAATTATGTCGGATGCCATCAATCATGCAACAATTATAACATAGGGTGACACAGAACTAGCTCCAATTCCTCAATGTAATGTAGGCATGTATTCCGAATATAGTCATACGTGCTTATGGAAAAGAACTTGCATGACATCTTTTGTCCTACCCTCCCGTGGCAGTGGGGTCCTATTGGAAACTAAGGGATATTAAGGCCTCCTTTTAATTGAGTATCGGACCAGAGCATTAACACAAAGTGAATACATGAACTCCTCAAACTACGGTCATCACCGGTAAGTATCGCGATTATTGTCACTTCGGGGTTAATGGATCATAACACATAATAGGTGACTATAGACTTGCAAGATAGGATAAAAAACTCTGATATATTCATGAAAACATAATAGGTTCAGATCTGAAATCATGGCACTCGGGCCCTAGTGACAAGCATTAAGCATAGCAAAGTCATAGCAACATCAATCTCAGAACGTAGTGGATACTAGGGATCAAACCCTAACAAAACTAACTTGATTACATGATAAATCTCGTCCAACCCATCACCGTCCAGCGAGCTTACGATGGAATTACTCATGCACGGCGGTGAGCATCATGAAATTGGGGATGGAGGAAGGTTGATGATAACGATCGCGACGGATTCCCCTCTCCGGAGCCCTGAACGGACTCCAGATCAGCCCTCCTGAGAGAGATTAGGGCTTGGCAGCGGCTCCGTATCGTATAATGCAATGAATCCTTCTCTCTGATTTTTTTCTCCCGGAACACGAATATATGGAGTTGGAGTTGAGGTCGGTGGAGCGTCACGGGGCCGACAAGGCAGGGGGCGTGCCAGGGGGTAGGCGCGCCCCCACCCTCGTGGACAGGGTGTGGGCCCCCTGACATGGATTCTTCTTCTAGTATTTTTTATATATTCCAAAAATAATCTCCGTTGATTTTCAGGTGTCATTCCAAGAACTTTTATTTCTGCACAAAAATAACACCATGGCAATTCTACTGAAAACATCGTTAGTCCGGGTTAGTTCCGTTCAAATCATGCAAGTTAGAGTCCAAAACAAGGGCAAAAGTGTTTGGAAAAGTAGATACGACGGAGACGTATCACAAACCAAAAGGCTATGGCTTCCCTAACAATGCTTGCCTCCTGGGTTATTCCGAGATGGTAGAGTGTTTCGAAAGAAATCCACGCCACCTTCTACATTCTTAAGCTCATCAAGGATGAGGCAAGGCTTTGCAGCACGACAAGAGCTAGGCATCTGAGCACCATTGTGCCACGAGAGTAGTCCCTCCTTTTTTGAGTTGGTGTTAGTGATGTATTTTCTCTCTCTCATGGGATATGATGTGGAGCCAGTGTGATGTACTTTGAATTCTTTCCATTTCTTAATTAATGAATAAGGCAAATATTTTGCCTCGGTTTCATTTTTTTTACAAAGTTAACAACCGAGACTAGTTAGCAGATTGGTATCATTGTTTTTTTTTAAATCACTACCAGGAATGTTGCGAAATCACACTATTTTTCCTATATATTTTTGAGAATCTCAAAATCATACTGATGACCAGACAATGCTACTTTGAGTGTAAATCTAACTAATAAGACCCATCTGTGAAGGGTTGAGGACCGGTGTGGCAGCCCATATCCCTATATGCGTATACGTAGGGCCCACCTTGTTGTTGTCATTTTGTTTCCCAAACTCTTTCTCTCCCAACCAGCCCTGCATTGCATTCTGCCTAGGGATAACCATTTTCTTTCTGGGAGCATATGCCTCGGGATGAATAGTCAATTCAAAACAAACAGTAAGTAAAATTTAAGAATTCTAATTATTTTGTGTGTAGATGTTCATGTTAGTGTAAGAAGTGTGATTTTCAATTTTCATGTGAAACAAGGTAGTAGTGCTTTTTTGGTGAAAAATTAATTAATTATAACATTTGATGTTCGACTTGCTTTTTTTATGCAAAGATCAAAATGCTTAAGCTTTCCACCTAAAATTTTGCAGGTAGCAATTGAGTGTGACAAGGAAGTCTATTTTTTGTGATATTTACAAAATAAAATTTGTGTGCAAGAGCATATGCTCCTAAGAGCTGAACTAGATTTATGCACCTATCTATAGGTTATTTATTCAATGTAGTCAAAGGCCGATCATACTCTGCACCCTTAGTTAGCAACTGATACGCTCGCATGAAGGCCTTCGCGTAAAGAAAAAAATAGATGCCCTATGTCATCATTGAGGGAGTCCTGGATTAGGGGTGTCCGGATGGCTAGACTATACCTTCAGCCGGACTCCTGGACTATGAAGATACAAGATTGAAGACTTCGTCCCATGTCCGGGAGGGACTTTCCTTGGCGTGGAAGGCAAGCTTGGCGATACGGATATTTAGAACTCCTACCATTGTAACCGACTTTGTGTAACCCTAACCCTCTCCAGTCACTACTAGGGAAAAGCCTATACACAGAATTTTACCAGTAGCGCTGTACAAAATCAAGCACTGCTGCTACTTAGTAGTAGCACGCGTAAATAAAACCGCGCTACTGCTATGACTTTAGCAGTAGCGCGTACTAGCGAAAAGCGCTGCTGCTACGTTTGAACTGGGCGCACATGGCTAGCCCAACCTAGCAGTAGCGCGTATAATGGCCCAACGCTACTGCTAATCGCTATAGCTGCAGCGTGTATTCCAGAATGCGCTGTAGCTAACGTAGCAGCAGCACCCTTTCTGGAACGTGCTACTGGTACTTCTAACTTAACCACGTGGTTCGTCCTTCCCCACGGCCACTTCATCCCCCAAATCAACTCCACTCTCGTCGCCGCTCGGCCGCCGCGCGCTCTCCCCACGCCACCCCCGACCCCAGATTCAACGTCGGCCCCGCCCCCGACCTCAACGCCGCCCGGGACGCCGCCCCGACCCCGACCTCAACGCCGCCCCGGATGCCGCCCCCGCCCCCCCGACCTCAACGCCGCCCCGGAGCCCCGACCACGACCTCGACGCCGCCTGCCCCTCCCTCGTCGCAGGCACCCGAGGTGAGCACGCCTGCTCCTCCCTCTCCCCTACCTCTGCCTAGGGTTTCTACCTCCATCAAATTAGTTAGGGTGGAAACGAATCGGATGCGGATGCGGCTCAAATGTGTTAGGGTTCATGTAAGGGTGGAAACGAATCAAATTTCTAAGATGAATCATAAAACGAGTAAAATTTGACCACTTATTTCACTTTATAGTTGGAACTAGTTAGTAAGAACTAGGTACTAATTAGGTACTAGAATATTTTTATTTATAGTAAGTTTATTTTTAGTAAGAACTAGTTGAATTAATAGAACTAGTTAGTAAGAACTTCTTGCTATTTTTTTAGTTAAAGCAATTTTCCCGCATCGACGTGGACGATGCCTATCCCGCATCCTCGTCGTCGAGTCAGCGGACGACAACACCTGCTTGACCAGATGGGCCATGTCCGGGACTGGGCTCCGCCGGGGTGGTACTGGGAGGCGCTACCTACCGGGGGTGCAGGTTGGTGAGGAGCCAGCCTGTTGTTGACCCGAACCTTCTTTGGTGGCGGTCGCGTGGGCCAGGGACGGTCCAGAGGCTCGAGGACTCCGCGGAGGTGGTGCGTCACCGTGTCAGTGAGGAGGACGCGCACGTCCGTCGCTACTTGTTTGCGTTGGAGCACAGGTTCTCCAATACCTGGCAGGTTCTCTAGGGATCTCACTGGAGCTATGATCCCGTGATGGTTCCTTCTCTGTGGGTGTCCACCGCCCGCGCCGATACCCGTCGTGTGCTGGGGTTTTAGTTGTACTAGTGATGTTATATGTATGACACTATTCGGGATGTATTAGTGATAATATTCGACGATGTACGGATGCATGAGATGATTTACTTTTGCTTATTGAATGCATGCTAATTTGAGTCTTATAAGATATTTTGAAATGTATATCTTGTGTTGCTCAATATCCAAGTGGCCGGTCATGTTTGCAGGTTACACCTCCGAGTGGCCTATGTTTTGCCGAAGTGTTGATTCATTTCCGTTCCGGCAAATTTCAGGCGCTCGATATATCCTATTTTAGCAAAGGTCATGCCGGATTTTTCCGTGAATTTTGGCATGACTTTTGCCAGAATATGTAGGAAATATCGAGTGCCCCGGATTTATGTGTTGAGTATCCTGGTAGTTGTCTTCTATCGATTTTCAATTAATGTTTTAACTATGAACATAGGAAATGTCTGACGACAAAAAGGATTTCGGTATTTGCAAGTACTGCGAAGACGAGCGCGGCTTGTGTGACGGAATCTTCCTAGATGATGATAGGCGCTTCAGCATCAAGCTGGACGAGAACTTCGAAGTGTATATAGTAAGTCACAACGACAAGTCTTTTTTCGTAATTAAGCTTGACATCTGCTTCATTTGCTTTAACTTATATTTTTTTACTATTCTACTAGCGTATCCCCTGCCATGCAAGAGTTTTTGTATTGGAAAAGATAGGTTTCAGTCATACTATGGAGGTAAAGAAAGTTTATTTGAAGACCGAGCATGGTTATATTTTCCATGCAAAATTATACAATTCAGACGACTACACCTATTTTGGATGCAAAACATGGCGAGCACTATGCAAGACTTATGCGTTTCAACCTGATATGGTTATCACCTTTGATATTCATCCGGAAGATGATATTGAAGGTAATACCGACATCTGGGTCGGTGTGCAGACGCCTCCAGTTACACCAAAATGTAAGTTTCTAAACCATATTTATGTCTTTGATATTGTTTATTAAAAAATAGTTGACAACTAATTTGTATTGTCAGCTTATTTCGGTGCAAGCAAACATGTCCAGCGCTTGGTAGACAGGACCTACTACTGTCCCGGGGCTGAACTAAACTGCGAGGAGCTAAGTCATTATGTTTCATGGCTTGAGGATCTTGATACCGTCAAGACAAATTTTCTTCCTGGACATAGAAATCTTAGTACTGAAAACGTGCGACCAATAGTGTTCGTCATGAACTACGGTCACATCTATTTAGGAAGGATGGTAAGATTTTTACTATTTTTCCTCAGTGCATCTTTTCCATACATTATTTGTGAAGCTAAACTTCATTGCTAAGTATGTGACCATACGATGTTCTTCAACAGGGACTCCCGATGAATGTTGTGCCTTATGGGAACGAGACTAAAGGTACCATGAGTATTATTAGCTTACAGCCAAGATATCCTACATGTTACTTTAGTGCATTCAAGATCAGCGATGAATGCTTAAGAGTGCAAGACTGGACCAGATATGCGATGGGGGAGGGCAGACAAGTACTAGGGGGCAACAAACAGATGTGCTACCCAAAATTAGGAGACAGGTACATCTGCATGCTCCAACTTGATCAAGGAGGAGAGCTACACATGTTTTATGTTGTTTTACCTAAGAGAGAGCAGCAGGAGTGATTAGCTAGAAATGAGTTTGAGGATGATGATGTGCTACACTATTACTATGATGATAAAATAGCTAGTGTTGGTGGTAATGACTGATGATTATTATTAGCTAGTGTTAGTGGTGATTAAATAAATATTGTTGGTGCTAATGATTATGATGATGATTAAATAGCTTGTGCTGGCGGATTAGATTCAAGTGGAGGCAACATGTGGTGCACATCGAAAGTACTACTAGTCCAAACTAGATCAAGTTTGGATTAGTAGTATACTTTTGACATGCACCACATATTGCCTCCACTTGAACCTAATCCACCTCATTTGACACACTGTTATGGACATAATGATGTAAACCTCATACCTGGTATTGTACCAATATTTGTACGATGGCGCATAAATACACTAAAAATAAAAAAAATAAAAAAAATACTAGTAGCAATGGAAAGAAAACACGCTGCCAGTAGTTACATTAGCAGCAGCGTGGGAGTGAACAAGCGCTGCAGCTATTTGTCCTAGCAGTAGCGCGTGCGGCACGCGTTACTGCTAAGCAATAGCTATAGCGCCTTATTAGTAGCGCGCCTACCCGCCCTACTAGTGAGCACAAAACCAGCGCTACTGCTAGGGTTTTCCCTAGTAGTGGGTATCTATATAAACCGGAGGGTTTTAGTCCATAGGACAACATACACAACAACAATCATACCATAGGCTAGCTTCTAGGGTTTAGCCTCTCTGATCTCGTGGTAGTTCTACTCTTGTACTACCCATATCATCAATATTAATCAAGAAGGACGTTGGGTTTTACCTCCATCGAGAGGGCCCGAACCTGGGTAAAACTTCTCGTCCCTTGCCTCCTGTTACCATCCGGCCTAGACGCACAGTTCGGGACTGTGACGCCCCCGATTCAATCGTACACTAATCATACACGCAAACGTGTACGATCAAGATCAGGGACTCATGGGAAGATATCACAACACAACTCTACAAATAAAATAAGTCATACAAGCATCATATTACAAGCCAGGGGCCTCGAAGGCTCGAATACAAGAGCTCGATCATAAACGAGTCAGCAGAAGCAGCAATATCTGAGTACAGACATAAGTTAAACACGTTGCCATAAGATGGCTAGCACAAACTGGGATACAGATCGAAAGAGGCGCAGGCCTCCTGCCTGGGATCCTCCTAAACTACTCCTGGTCATCATCAGCGGGCAGCACGTAGTAGTAGGCACCTCCGGTGTAGTAGGAGTCGTCGTCGAAGGTGGCGTCTGGCTCCTGGGCTCCAACATCTGGTTGCGACAACCAGGTAGAAGGGATAGAGGGAAAAGAAGGAGAAAGCAACCGTGAGTACTCATCGAAAGTACTTGCAAGCAAGGAACTACACTACATATGCATGGATATATGTGTAACGGGCCATATCAGTGGACTGAACTGCAAAAAGCCAGGATAAGAGGGGGATAGCTAGTCTTATCGAAGACTATGCTTCTGGCAGCCTCCGTCTTGCAGCATATAGGAGAGAGTAGACTGAAGTCCTCCAAGTAGCATCGCATAGCATAATCCTACCCGGCGATCCTCTCCTCGTCGCCCTGTTAGAGAGCGACCACCGGTTGTATCTGGCACTTGGAAGGGTGTGTTTTATTAAGTATCCGGTTCTAGTTGTCATAAGGTCAAGGTACAACTCCAAGTCGTCATGTTACCGAAGATCACGGCTATTCGAATAGATTAACTTCCCTGTAGGGGTGCACCACATACCCCAACACGCTTGATCCCATTTGGCCGGACACACTTTTCAGGGTCATGCCCGGCCGCGAAAGATCAACACGTCGCAGCCCCACCTAGGCACAACAGAGAGGTCAGCACGCCGGTCTAAACCTAAGCGCCCAGGGGTCTGGGCCCATCGCCCTTAGCACACCTGCACGTTGCGAACGCGGCCGGAAGCAGAACTAGCCCCCTTAATACAAGAGCAGGCTTACGTTCCAATCCGGCGCGTGCCACTCAGTCGCTGACGTCACGAAGGCTTCGGCTGATACCACGACGCCGGGATACCCATAACTACTCCCGCGTAGATGGTTAGTGCGTATAGACCAAATGGCCAAACTCAGATCAAATACCCAGATCTCGTTAAGCATGTTAAGTATCCGCGAACGCCGACCAGGGCCAGGCCCACCTCTCTCCTAGGTGGTCTCAACCTGCCCTGTCGCTCCGCCACAAAGTAACAGTCGGGGGCCGTCGGGAACCCAGGCCCACCTCTACCGGGATGGAGCCACCTGCCCCTTCAGCCCCCATCTCCGAACAGTCTCACAGGTAATGTAACTGTGTAAAGTATATAGTATATGCCCGTGATCACCTCCCGAAGTGATCACGGCCCAGTAATATAGCATGGCAGACGGACAAGAGTGTAGGGCCACTGATGGAACACTAGCACCTATACTAAGCAGTAGGATAGCAGGTAATGGTAACAACAGTAGTAGCAAGGACAGGCTATGCATCAGGATAGGAATAACGGAAAGCAGTAACATGCTACACTACTCTAATGCAAGCAGTATAGAGAAGATTAGGCGATATCTGGTGATCAAAGGGGGGGCTTGCCTGGTTGCTCTGGCAAGAGAGAGGGGTCGTCAACACCGTAGTCGTACTGGGTAGCAGCGGCGTCGGTCTCGGTGTCTAGCGAGAGAAGAGGGGGAAGAAACAATAAATATAATGCAAATAGATGCATAATGATGCATGACATGACAAAACGTGATGCTAGGTGTGCCCTAACGCGGTACGAGGGGGTACCGGTGAAGGGGGAAAACATCCGGAAAAGTATTCCCGGTGTTTCGCGTTCTCGGACAGATGAAACGGAGGGGGAAAGTTGCGTGTTCGCTATGCTAGGGATGCGTGGCGGATGAACGGGCTGCGTATTCGAATTCGTCTCGTCGTTCTGAGCAACTTTCATGTACAAAGTTTCTTCATCCGAGCTACGGTTTATTTTATATTAATTTTCAAAGTTTTAATTCATTTTTAGAATTATCAGAATTAATTTAATTAGGAATGCCATTATGAGATCAGCATGACATCAGGGTGATGTCAGCAGTCAACAGCCAGTTGACTTGGTCAAACTGGCGCGTGGGTCCAGTGGGACCCACCTGTCATACTCTGTTTTGGTTAATTAGGTCTTAGTTAAACTAAGTACTATTTAATTAAACTAACTAGTTAATTAGCTTAATTAAACATGATTAATTAACTTAATTAATTCACTTATTGATTAATTAATTAATGTAATTATTATTTATTTATTTATAATTCTTCCTTTTTTAATAAAGTTCTGGGGCGTGGGCCCATATGTCATAGGCCCGTAGGCCATATTGGGTTCGGGTGCCGCGGGGGGCTGCCCGTACAGGCGATGCGGGTGCGGGCGCTGGGCGCAACCGCACTGGGCTGAGCCCACCTGAGGGAGAGCGGGGCGAGGTCAGTCGCCTGAGGCGACAGGGGCGAAGCCACGGCGAGGCGGGCTCGCCAGTCCCGAGGTGGGGGGGGGGACGAGGCGACGCACCGGATCAGGCGAGTGGCGGCGCAGCAGCTCGGCAAGCCGGGCGCGGTGTGCATCGCGAGTAGGGGGCGCGCTCGGCGGGCGAACGACGCGAGCAGAGGCTGGGGTCATGGCAGCGCACAGCCAAGAGCGGGCGGCGCGTGAGGCAGCAGCAGCAGTAGCAAAGGGGGCGTAGCGAGGTGAGGCCAAGACGGGGGTGCGCGCGAAGTGGCACGACCAGACGGAGCGCCGCGCGCGGCCAGGGCGCGACCCGGCCACGATGAGCGCGTAAGACAGAGGAGGGCAGGAGTCGGGGCTCACTGCGGGATGCAGGGATCGGGGCAGGGGGTGCGGGGAGGAGACGGAGACGACAGCGACGTGGTGACAAGGTGCAGGCCGGCGAGGAGGAGGAGGCAGGCCTGCGAGGACGTCCGGTGAGGTCGTCCTCCAGGGGGTGGCGATGCGGGCTCGAGGAGGCGGAAGGGCGCCAGTGGTGCGGTCGGAGTGGTGGCACGCGACGACGTCGGGGAGTGAAGCGACGGCGTGGTGGTGGTGATGGGAGTCGGGGTCACCGGGATCCGGGGGGGAAGAGAACAAGGGGAGAGTGGGGAGTGCGATGGGGTCGTGCGCCCTCTCCTGTGACGGCGCTGGAGGGAGAGGGTGGGATCGTGGGGGGGGGGGGAAGTGGGGTGGGGCTCTAGGGTTTCGGGGCAAGGGGTGGGGGTGGCCTATAGGCCAGGGGGTGGCCGGCTGGGCCATGGCCCAGTTGGGCCAAGGGGTCCAGTGGGGGGGGGTCTCTTTTTACCTTTTTTTTGTTAGTTTTCTTTTCTTTTTTTGTGTTTTCTTTTCCTTTTATTTATTCTTTCCTGCTTTATTGTAGTTGCATTCTATTTTAGTAAAACATACACTTACTATCTAAATTAGTATTACAACCTAGTCCATAGTCACAAAAAGTCTAGACCCCAAATAACTTAGTTTGACATTTTATTAATTATAAAAGTTATTCAAATAATCACTTTTACTACCTTTTTTTATTCATCTCATAGTATTTAAACATTTTATAGATGTGTGGTTTTTCCCCCATAATTATCTATGCAATATTTGGTTCACTCCGAACATTTTAGTTTTAATAATTGAAAACTTTTATTGTTTGCCTATTTTTGAATTTGAATTTGAATCGGTTTCGAACTAACTCGAGATTAGCAACTATAAACGAGGTGATGTGGCATCATTAGCATCGGATCACTGTAGCTTAATTACCCGGGCGTCACAATTCTCCTCCACTACAAGAAATCTCGTCCCGAGATTTAAGCGGTGGAGTAAGGGGCGAAGGTGTTGGTAGTGAAAAACCTAACGAGTCTTCTCGGTCTTGGCTGCCCTTTCGAAGAGGTTGATCCCTTTCGTTGATGTCTTCATTTCACTGCTTCAAGTCACCATGATCAATTTGTCATCCTTTCTTCGGGATCTCCATCGTACCTACGAAAGAATAAGGGTGGCTATTTCGGAAGAACAGACCTGCACTGTTAACTATCTGGTAGCTAACATCGTGGAAGGTGGTGGAAAGTAACTCTCGAACTGAAACTTGAGAAAATATTGAGAGCAAAGTAAGAAGGTGTCAAGGGAAGTTTCGAGCGGGCAGGCAAACATTCAATGCCTGAAACGGGGCGTGAAAGGGGTTCAATCAACGGGGATAAGTATTGTGTCTGATACCAGAATAGATCACTAGGCAGGTGGCCCGTGAATTACATACGAAGTCAAGCGCGAGGAATAACTTTGTCAACAGGGTGTCCAGGAGAGTTAGGTTTCGATCCTGGGACCTGTGGGTTATGGGCCCACCATGTGGGTTAAAAGTAGGAAGGGTGGTGACATCTTGCACGATTATGTAAGCAAGGCATGTCAGAGGATAGCCTGTCAGTTATGTTGGCAATAACGTTGGTACCAAGGGCAAGGGACAAAGAGAACCATTTTCTTGCTCGTTGAACGAGGCGAACCAATAGGCAAAGTTATCGTCCATCAGGGGCTACCGGAATGTCATCAACAATAGTAACAGGGTCTTGCTGACAGAATTGTACACCGAGGGGTTTACATAAGCAGGAGAATATTACTGCTTAGATCATATAGATCAGAAGAAAGGTTAAACCAAACAATGAAAAGGAAAATATGATTATCAGATCAAACAGAACAATGGAAAGGAAAATGTGTTAAAACACATATTTCAGGGGTATATCCTTTCCAAGGGCAAGCAAAGCATGATATCCATGACGGGATATAATGTAGAAAACCCTTTAGGAAAGGGAAGAGAAATTTCATGACATTACCCATACAGCGGTGTTTGGATAATTGATCAGGAAACAATTAGCATTGGGCTTCAAATGTTCTTGTTGAAAATCGGAGTACCATAGACATGCTTCGAGATAGCATTGACATGGATTTCAAGCAAGTTCAGACTTTGGAAACAAAAAGGGTCCATCAGGAAGAACTTATAGAATAAGTCTTACAATTTCCTCATGGAAGAAAGGATAGCCTGGCTGAAAAGGGAAACTATAACAATTGGGCCTTCGGCCAGGTGTGCTAGGAATGACATCACCTTACTGGGTCACATAAGGACCATTGTTGTAACTCTTGGAAATATGTTCCAACCATCATATCTGACCTAGATTCAGATCTGATTAGTGCCAGGATACCTCCGACTTAGTAAGCCTGAGAAGAAAAGGTGCAACACAATTGACGAGATGACAATGTAAGATTCTCGGGAAATGAACTATGAAGTGATTTCCGTTAACAAGAGTTCATCATTAATCCAAGGAGAGGACAAGGAGGTGTCTGGTGAACTCAACGGCAATTCATTGAGATTTCCAAAAGATGGATTTCCACAATTAAGTGAACAAGGAGATAACATTTGTCAGATCAAATGATATAAGGAAGTATGCTCACAGAAAACATACACAATTAAACATTGGTTGAAAGGTGCGCCCAAAATATGGGTTGGGTTGCACGACCAATGTCAGAATGGTGATTCAATAATCAATAGTCTAAGAATGAACGGCCGACCATTAACTTCAAAGCAATAGGGTTGCTAGAAGTGCAGAATCCAAACAACACCGTTCACTTGTTGGTACCCCGGTTGGAATCAACCCGAGGACCAAGAAAGAATGGTGATGGTGAGAAGTATCACGATACCAAGAATTCTTAAGAGGTGGTGAAATTCTCACAACATTATTGACATAAAAGATGGCAATACTCCAAGGTAAAGGAGAACAAATGCTGGATAGCAAGGATCTCAAGGTATAACACAAAACACGAACAAGTTTGTGTTGAACGGAAGGCAATCGAGTGGTCGATGATAACACAAATCATCGAGGGCAAGGATGGTATTTCTCATCAGGAATTCAATTGATATCCTTGAGGAGCTCGAAATGTTGATGATGATCATGACAATTTCTGTCGAGAGGTTTCATGGAGATGTAATCGGTCGGCGATGACATCAAGTCAAACGAATGATGAAGCGAAAGGTTATTGGAACCATGGGTACGACACAAACTTGAAATCAAGTTTGTTGTTTGAGGTGAAACGATAAGACAAGGAAGATCGACGTAAGCTTAGCCCATCGTCGAAATTGTGCTCCGGAAAGAAGGACCAGGTAGCACAGTTAAAATTTGGCACGATAATGATATAGCCGAGTAGGCTCGGAATGACGTGATCGAGTTCAGACTCGTAAGTAATGAAGGTTACCAAGAGTTGTTGAATCGTAGTGCGGAATCAATTCAGTTGTCGGTGTCCTTGAGGGGTTCTAACAACTGAGAACCCGTTGGAAAAATGGATTCAGCAAGAATATTAGTTGATGAAGAACTCATAAGAAGTTATGTATCCCATGGTATCCTCGAGATACCAGGGGGTAATACTCGACGACAGATCAAAGTAGAGGTTGGACTGGGGTATTGCTCTGTAGAAGACAAGTGCTTAAACTTGCACGAGAAACGGTACCTAAAAGAGAACATGGTCGAAACCACGATTGCAAAAGGCCAGATCCCAGATATAATATGAACTTATACCAAGGGAGTAATTAATTTAAGAGAAGCTTTAATAATAAGATCTACATCGTGTCCATGGGCATGAACACAAAGTTCAAGGTCGACTCCCACTTCTTCAATGCATAACCTTACATTTACCTCCCCTTTTCGAAGTTGTAGTGTTGAAAAGTTATCTGACGAAGCGTCAGCAGGGTATAACCCGCATAACTTTCGAGGTCACACAAATTAAGGAAGGCATAGGTTCAACCCGTCAGGGTATCGTGGAAACATATACCACAAGCTTTGAGAGTAAATACTACCAGCTCGAAAGCAGAGCATGGTTGGCAAAAGGAGAGGATACAAATTACCAAAGGCATTATGTATCGGAGAAAGAACTCACAAGGTGATTAATTATGAAGGAGATGGTCGGATAATAATCCAACAGTGGATATGGTGATCCACAATGGAGCTGATGTGAGTATCGATACCCAATCAGAGGAAGAAAGAATGCAAATGCATCATTTTACAGAACATCTGAATAATTCAACGTTTAAATAACAAAGGAATTATGATTTTCAAATCAAGGGATCAGGAGCAAACGCTCTGATCAAGGACGGACAAGTTGAATAGACTTAGGGGTACAATCGATGGCAATCTGATTGGCCAAGGACCAGCTCACGTTTTAAATGGCATCTGAGCTGGAAGGATGAATTCTATTATCTGAGTGAGGATTGCGAGCTTCGCAACATATTGAGTCAATGGACTCAAAATGATATTGACAAGGTTGCCAATAAGATTACTATACTTATGGGATTAACCATAATGCAAGCAAGCAAGAATTTCAGGAGCAATAGGTTGTTCAGGATTTTCGGAAGACCGAATGGTATTTCGAAGAATTTTGTGAACTGCATGAATATCTGGGGATGAGCAGATACTCGATAAATGCGAGTAATTATCCATAGTGGTATGCATGTGGCAAAGAACTGCAAGGCAGTAGGCACAAAGTATTTTCGGGGTATCTTATAATAACAAGATCGACTGGGAATAAAAGTAAGCACGACAGGTGTAAGTATTTATCCATAGGGATATTTCGGTGGAAGGGAATTGCAAAAGCAACGGCACAAGGTCTCGAGAGAATATCAGAGAGTATCTTCGAAATCTTCTGGTGCAGTCGGCGATCATCTGGACTGAAGGGGCTCTCCGGGAGAAAGTAATTTCGAGAACCTAAAGTTAGATTTTAGTAAAAATCGTTTAACCCGAATAGAAGAGAGTTCAGAATGCCGGAGTAAAGATCGAGGAGTAAAAGATTCTAATACCACCCAAATGGCGATGTGGGCCCGTAAGGCACACAGCCATGTTAGTAAACAGTTTTCACTGACTAGACTCGACTTCGGCCAAGGAGTTTGGAAGGGGGATTCCTACAGGCAGTCGGCTCTGATACCAACTTGTGACGGCCCCAATTCAATCGTACACTAATCATACACGCAAACGTGTACGATCAAGATCAGGGACTCACGGGAAGATATCACAACACAACTCTACAAATAAAATAAGTCATACAAGCATCATATTACAAGCCAGGGGCCTCGAAGGCTCGAATACAAGAGCTCGATCATAGACGAGTCAGCAGAAGCAGCAATATCTGAGTACAGACATAAGTTAAACACGTTGCCATAAGATGGCTAGCACAAACTGGGATACAGATCGAAAGAGGCGCAGGCCTCCTGCCTGGGATCCTCCTAAACTACTCCTGGTCATCATCAACGGGCAGCACGTAGTAGTAGGCACCTCCGGTGTAGTAGGAGTCATCGTCGAAGGTGGCGTCTGGCTCCTGGGCTCCAACATATGGTTGCGACAACCAGGTAGAAGGGATAGAGGGAAAAGAAGGAGAAAGCAACCGTGAGTACTCATCGAAAGTACTTGCAAGCAAGGAACTACACTACATATGCATGGATATATGTGTAACGGGCCATATCAATGGACTGAACTGCAAAAAGCCAGGATAAGAGGGGCATAGCTAGTCTTATCGAAGACTATGCTTCTGGCAGCCTCCGTCTTGCAGCATATAGGAGAGAGTAGACTGAAGTCCTCCAAGTAGCATCGCATAGCATAATCCTACCCGGCGATCCTCTCCTCGTCGCCCTGTTAGAGAGCGACCACCGGTTGTATCTGGCACTTGGAAGGGTGTGTTTTATTAAGTATCCGGTTCTAGTTGTCATAAGGTCAAGGTACAACTCCAAGTCGTCATGTTACCGAAGATCACGGCTATTCGAATAGATTAACTTCCCTGCAGGGGTGCACCACATACCCCAACACGCTTGATCCCATTTGGCCGGACACACTTTTTGGGGTCATGCCCGGCCGCGAAAGATCAACACGTCACAGCCCCACCTAGGCACAACAGAGAGGTCAGCACGCCGGTCTAAACCTAAGCGCCCAGGGGTCTGGGCCCATCGCCCTTAGCACACCTGCACGTTGCGAACGCGGCTGGAAGCAGAACTAGCCCCCTTAATACAAGAGCAGGCTTACGTTCCAATCCGGCGCGCGCCACTCAGTCGCTGACGTCACGAAGGCTTCGGCTGATACCACGACGCAGGGATACCCATAACTACTCCCGCATAGATGGTTAGTGCGTATAGACCAAATGGCCAAACTCAGATCAAATACCCAGATCTCGTTAAGCATGTTAAGTATCCGCGAACGCCGACCAGGGCCAGGCCCACCTCTCTCCTAGGTGGTCTCAACCTGCCCTGTCGCTCCGCCACAAAGTAACAGTCGGGGGCCGTCGGGAACCCAGGCCCACCTCTACCGGGATGGAGCCACCTGCCCCTTCAGCCCCCATCTCTGAACAGTATCACAGGTAATGTAACTGTGTAAAGTATATAGTATATGCCCGTGATCACGGCCCAGTAATATAGCATGGCAGACGGACAAGAGTGTAGGGCCACTAATGGAACACTAGCATCCTATACTAAGCAGTAGGATAGCAGGTAATGGTAACAACAGTAGTAGCAAGGACAGGCTATGCATCAGGATAGGAATAATGGAAAGCAGTAACATGCTACACTACTCTAATGCAAGCAGTATAGAGAAGATTAGGCGATATCTGGTGATCAAAGGGGGGGCTTGCCTGGTTGCTCTGGCAAGAGAGAGGGGTCGTCAACACCGTAGTCGTACTGGGTAGCAGCGGCGTCGGTCTCGGTGTCTAGCGAGAGAAGAGGGGGAAGAAACAATAAATATAATACAAACAGATGCATAATGATGCATGACATGACAAAACGTGATGCTAGGTGTGCCCTAACGCGGTACGAGGGGGTACCGGTGAAGGGGGAAAACATCCGGAAAAGTATTCCCGGTGTTTCGCGTTCTCGGACAGATGAAACGGAGGGGAAAGTTGCGTGTTCGCTATGCTAGGGATGCGTGGCGGATGAACGGGTTGCGTATTCGAATTCGTCTCGTCGTTCTGAGCAACTTTCATGTACAAAGTTTTTTCATCCGAGCTACGGTTTATTTTATATTAATTTTCAAAGTTTTAATTCATTTTTAGAATTATCAGAATTAATTTAATTAGGAATGCCATTATGAGGTCAGCATGACATCAGGGTGATGTCAGCAGTCAACAGCCAGTTGACTTGGTCAAACTGGCGCGTGGGTCCAGTGGGACCCACCTGTCATACTCTGTTTTGGTTAATTAGGTCTTAGTTAAACTAAGTACTATTTAATTAAACTAACTAGTTAATTAGCTTAATTAAACATGATTAATTAACTTAATTAATTCACTTATTGATTAATTAATTAATGTAATTATTTATTTATTTATTTATAATTCTTCCTTTTTTCAATAGAGTTCTGGGGCGTGGGCCCATATGTCATAGGCCCGTAGGCCATATTGGGTTCGGGTGCCGCAGGGGGCTGCCCGTATAGGCGATGCGGGTGCGGGCGCTGGGCGCAACCGCACTGGGCTGAGCCCACCTGAGGGAGAGCGGGGCGAGGTCACTCGCCTGAGGCGACAGGGGCGAAGCCATAGCGAGGCGGGCTCGCCAGACCCGAGGTGGGGGGGGGGGGGGGAACGAGGCGACGCGCCGGATCAGGCGAGTGGCGGCGCAACAGCTCAGCAAGCCGGGCGCGGTGTGCATCGCGAGTAGGGGGCGCGCTCGGCGGGCGAACGACGCGAGCAGAGGCTGGGGTCATGGCAGCGCACAGCCAAGAGCGGGCGGCGCGTGAGGCAGCAACAGCAGTAGCAAAAGGGGCGTAGCGAGCTGAGGCCAAGACGGGGGTGCGCGCGAAGTGGCACGGCCGGACGGAGCGCCGCGCGCGGCCAGGGCGCAACCCGGCCACGGTGAGCGCGTAAGACAGAGGAGGGGAGGAGTCGGGGCTCACTGCGGGATGCAGGGATCGGGGCAGGGGGCGCGGGGAGGAGACGGAGACGACAGCGACGTGGTGACAAGGTGCAGGCCGGCGAGGAGGAGGAGGCAGGCCTGCGAGGACGTCCGGCGAGGTCGTCCTCCAGGGGGTGGCGATGCGGGCTCGAGGAGGCGGAAGGGCGCCGGTGGTGCGGTCGGAGTGGTGGCACGCGACGACGTCGGGGAGTGAAGCGACGGCGTGGTGGTGGCGATGGGCGTCGGGGTCACCGGGATCGGGGGGGGGAAGAGAATGAGGGGAGAGTGGGGAGAGCGATGGGGTCGTGCGCCCTCTCCTGTGACGGCGCTGGAGGGAGAGGGTGGGATCGTGGGGGGGGGGAAGTGGGGTGGGGCTCTAGGGTTTCGGGGCAAGGGGTGGGGGTGGCCTATAGGCCAGGGGGTGGCCGGCTGGGCCATGGCCCAGTTGGGCCAAGGGGTCCAGTGGGGGGGTCTCTTTTTACCTTTTTTTTGTTAGTTTTCTTTTCTGTTTTTGTGTTTTCTTTTCCTTTTATTTTTTCTTTCCGGTTTTATTGTAGTTGCATTCTATTTTAATAAAACATACACTTAGTATCTAAATTAGTATTACAACCTAGTCCATAGTCACAAAAAGTCTAGACCCCAAATAACTTAGTTTGACATTTTATTAATTATAAAAGTTATTCAAATAATCACTTTTACTACCTTTTTTTATTCATCTCATAGTATTTAAACATTTTATAGATGTGTGGTTTTTCCCCCATAATTATCTATGCAATATTTGGTTCACTCCGAACATTTTAGTTTTAATAATTGAAAACTTTTATTTATTGCCTATTTTTGAATTTGAATTTGAATCGTTTTCGAACTAACTCGAGATTAGCAACTATAAACGAGATGACGTGGCATCATTAGCAGAGGATCACTGTAGCTTAATTACCCGGGCGTCATAGGGACCCCCTACCCGAGATCCGCCGATTTTGACACCTACATTGGTGCTTTCATTGAGAGTTCCTCTGTGTCGTCGCCGTCAGGCTCGATGGCTCCTACAATCATCAATAGTGATGCAGTCCAGGGTGAGACCTTCCTCCCCGGACAAATCTTCTTCTTCGGTGGCTTCGCACTTCGGGCCAATTCATTTGGCCATCTGGAGCAGATCGAAAGTTATGCCCCTGGCCGTCAGGTCAGATTTGGAAGCTTGAACTACACGGCTGACACCCGTGGGGACTTGATCTTCGACGGATTCGAGCCACAGCCGAGCGCGCCGCACTGTCACGACGAGCATGATCTAGCTCTGCCGCCGAATAGTGCCCTGGAGGCCGCGCCCGCATCGGCTTTGACCCTTAATTCGGAGCCAACTGCACCGATCGAGGATGGGCGATTGGACGCCACCTCGGGGGCTGCGATCCCAACGGCGATCGAGCCGAACACCAGCCCCGCACTCCGCGAGACTCGTGACTCCAAGGAGCCGGACTCCACTCCGGACTCCGAACCATTCGCGCCCCTGCCAATCGAATCCGATTGGGCGCCGATCATGGAGTTTACTGCCGCGGACATCTTTCAGCACTCGCCCTTCGGCGATATTATGAAATCACTAAAGTCTCTCTCTTTATCAGGAGAGCCCTGGCCGGACTGCGGTCAGCAAGGATGGGATACGGACAATGAAGAAATTCAAAGCCCGCCCACCACCCACTTTGTAGCCACTGTCGATGATTTAACCGACATGCTCGACTTCGACTCCGAAGACATCGATGGTATGGATGCCGATGAAGGAGACAATGAAGAACCAACGCCTATTGGGCCCTGGAACGCCACCTCGTCACATGATGTATACATGGTGGACGCACCAACAGATGACGATGAGGAGCGGAAGGACGCACCGAAGGCTTGTTCCCTCAAAAAGCAGTCAAAGCGGCGACGCAAGCGCCACCCCAAATCCCGCCTCGATAGAAATAGCGATCATACAGACCCAGCGCTGGAGCAGGGCGAACCGCTGTCGGACAACGGCAATCCGAATAATCAAACCGAACAAACAAATTCTATCAAAGATAATGGTCCGGACGACATAACGCCGGACAGGCACCCGGAGCAGCATAATGCCCGTAAAAAGCTTGTTGCCACCGCGAGGAGTCTTAAAAAGCAGAAGCAAAGGCTCAAGGCCACGCAAGACACACTCCAAATCAGATGGAGTAAAATACTCAACACAGCAGCAAGGTACGGCGACAATTGCCCCTCCAAGAGCTACCCAAAGCGGAAGCTGCTACCCGAATTCAATGAGGAGGCCTCAGACCCCCCACAACCAAATATCAAAGCAGCCACCTGGTCGGATAGACGACCCCTCTACCAACACAGAGCGGCATACAACGCCGCTCACAATACAACACGCGACCCATGCGAGGGCTCGCACCCAAAGGATGGCGCAACAAGATCCATCTATGGACCACGCAAGTGCGCCCCAGCATACAATGCAACACAACAAACATCCGAACAACGCGGTACACCCAGCTACAGGGGTGCCGCACACCCCCTATGTTTCACCGATGAGGTTCTGGACCATGAATTTCCAGAGGGATTCAAGCCCGTAAACATAGAGGAATACGACGGAACAACAGACCCTGGGGTCTGGATTGAGGACTACATCCTCCATATCCATATGGCTCGAGGAGATGATCTCCATGCCCTCACATACTTACCCCTCAAGCTTAAAGGGCCAGCTCGTCACTGCCTCAAAGGCCTCCCCAAAAGCTCCATTGGAAGTTGGGAAGAGCTCAAAGACGCCCTTCGGGCAAATTTTCAAGGGACTTATGTCCGACCTCCGGATGCGGACGATTTGAGTCATATAACTCAACAGCCCGGAGAGTCAGCCCGAAAGCTTTGGAACAGGTTTCTTACTAAAAAGAACCAGATTGTCGACTGTCCGGACGCCGAAGCCTTGGCAGCTTTCAAGCATAGTGTCCGTGACGAATGGCTCGCCATACACCTCGGCCAAAATAAGCCGAGAACGATGGCCGCATTAACAAACCTCATGACCCGCTTTTGCGTGGGTGAGGACAGCTGGCTAGCCAGATGCAGCACCAGCGGCCCAAGTACATCTGAAGTTAGAGATGGAAACGGGAAATTACGACGCAACAGCAATAACAAACGCCGGAATAAAGAAGACAGCACGAAGGGCACGGCAGTAAATGCCGGATTCAAAAGCTCTCGGCCAGGTCAAAAGCCGCCCCCTAAAGGCACCAGGGATGAACTGTCCAGCCTCAACAAAATTCTGGACCACGTATGTCAGATCCATAGTACCCCTGGTAAACCTGCTAACCATACCCACAGAGAATGTTGGGTCTTCAAGCAGTCTGGCAAGCTCAACGCCGTAGATAAGGGGGAGGATACACCATGTGAAGACGAGGACAAGCCTCCCAAGCAAGACATGGCGGAACAAAAGAAATTTCCACCAGAAGTCAAAACAGTAAACGTGTTACATGTGATCAAGGGAAAAAACAACACGGCACTCGCAGGAAAATATAGCCAAGTGCCTGTCACCGCGAAGCCCTGCCACTGGTCGTCTCAACCGATCACTTTCGACCATCGCGATTACTCAGCAAGTATCCGACACGCAGGATGGGCTGCCCTGGTATTAGACCCATTAATTGGCGAATATCATTTCACTCGAGTCTTGATGGACGGCGGTAGCAGCCTAAACTTAATATATCAGTATACAATCTGCGGGATGGGGTTAGACCCAACACAAATTCGCCATAGCAATACTACCTTTAAAGGAGTAACGCCAGGCCCAGGGGCTCGTTGTACGGGCTCCCTCCTACTACATGTCATATTCGGCTCCCTCGATAACTTCCGTCGTGAGCATTTAACCTTCCACATCGCTCCGTTTCAAAGTGGCTATCAAGCACTGCTCGGACGCGAAGCTTTCGCTTGCTTTAATGCAATACCACACTACGCCTCCCTCACACTCAAGATGCCCGGTCCACGTGGCATCATTTCAGTGAACGGCAATATCAAGCGATCTCTGCGCGCCGAAGAGAGTGCGGCTGCCTTGGCAGCCGCACACTAAAGGCGCCCGGACCAGTGAAAGCATCCAAATAGGTCGTCAAGACCTCAGACACAACTAATCAAGTCCGGCGCTGCTATTTATACCGAATAAGTGGTCACACCCCTATTTGTCAATACAAGGGGCTCAACACGCGCAGACAAGTGGCAATTTCTTATCATCCTCAATTATACATGATTTCTTTAAAAACTATCTTTTTGCACGACAACTTTTTCACTTAACTTCCTCTCTTTTACAGACGATCATCGTGCTACACCCGTCCAGGATACGGCACAACGGAGACACAGGCGCAGACGTGCAGCAGGGACCCGCTCCAAGGATTCTTTTTAGATTAAGACCCTGTGAAACCTTTTTTACTGTCTCTTGTTGATACATATCCACCGTTGAGAAGGATGCTGACGTCTTGGCATGTGGCCACGCCAGAACAATGCACGTACCTGGACACAAGGGGCTTCTTACAAAGGCCATTATTTAGGCCCGGTTTGTACCACAAAGACCGAATACCTTAGGGAGTGTTCGACGTCGCGAGTTTGGCCCTATATGCATCAGCTCCGAATCATTATCTTTGGTCAAATGTTGGGTTTGCCCGGCTCCTGTGTTTTGGTGCCTTACGTTCCGCTTTACCGGCTAAGGTAGCACCAGGAGAACTACTGCGATTGTGCCCTGGTTCATCCGGCCGAGCACCTCAGTAGAGAAAGCCGAAAACTGACTGTCATGATATAGCGTGAGACTGGTCGTCAACCACTCGATGACCTGTGGGAATGTTAGAATTCCTCTGCCTTAACGAAGGGCCGTTTTCCGGCCAGGCATGTACGCACCCCGGGATCGGGAGAGTGCGGAGCCACCAGGGGCTATCTAGTAGCCCCACTGTCAAACTCCTATGGCTAAGTGAAAGTGTGAAAGCATTATAGTCCGGTTGCCTCGCTCGCTCCGCTATCACCTCCTTAATAGGACCAAGACGCTGGGTTAAGTGTGAACGTGTGTTTTTGCGAGCACCTCCGCATTATATGCGTGGGGGTTGAAGCTGACGACTGCAATCTTTCAGCTTATACACATGTATACATAAACGGCCGCCCAGGAGGCATCATATTACTTTCAGGCAAAAGTATAAAAATAGCCTTATAAAAATTTATAAAAGCATTTCGCTTACAATGAGATTACATATCACTCAAACATAATATTTTTTAAGCACTGGGTCTCTGTCAAACGAGCACCCTCAAGAACTTCTTCAAAGTAGTGCTCAGCAGCCCTTCGACCTATGGCCGAATCCCGCGCTGCAACAGTGGTAGCATCCATCTCCGCCCAGTATGCTTTAACACAGGCAAAGGCCATCTGTGCGCCCTCTATGCATGCCGACCTCTTCATTGCATTAATGCGCGGCACCACGTCAAGGAACTGCTGCACCAAGCTGAAATAGCTGTTCGGTTTTGACCCTTCCGGCCATAGCTGATCCACAACAGACCTCATGGAGAGTCCGGACAACCTATTTAGTTCGGCCCATTCGGCTAATTGGTCAGTTAATGAAAGCGGACGCTCGGGAGAATGGAATTGTCTCCAAAACAGCTGGTCTACTTCACGGTCCGTCTGACCCTGGAAGTACTGGGCCGCATCGGCAGCGTTCGCTGCCAAATCCATATACACATCCTCCGAACTCCATAGCCGATCCATAGGGGCATACCGTGGATCTCCGAACTTCCTCCGCAACATAAATTATTTCCTAGCTACAATATCCCCGGCTTCCCGCAGCTCCTCCTTCTTTGCCCTCATAGCAAAGCGGAGGTCTTTTCTTGTCGCAGCAGCCTTCTCAAGGTCCGATGCCTTCGCCTGGTTTTCCTTTTCAAGAACCCGGCAACGGTCAGCGGCGACTTTTAATTCTATGGCCATCTTGGCCACCTTGTCTTGGCTCTCGCCATGTGCGGCCTTCTCGGCTTGCAAGTCTTCGGCCGCCTTCAAAGCAGCCGCATTTCCCAACCTCGCTTGTTCCTTGGCTCGGGAAAGTTCTGCCCGCAAGGCTTCAACAGTGAAAGCTCCATCTGCAGTCACAACATATTAAAGATACTGGCATCATGCTGCTCTTCCTATGTGGCATTTACCAGATAATGACACTTACCCTATGCCTCGTCAAGCCTTTTGTTAACAAGCTCGATGTCGGCGTCTGCCGCATCCAACTGCCGTTCTAAATGGGCAAACTCGCTAGTCCGGCTAGCCACCAGAGCTTCCATCACCTGCACTTAGAGGCAGTATGGTTATTACCTGGGAATATGATCCTCCGTTCGTCGTCATTTTCGACGACAACCAGAGTCTCAGGGGCTACTATCTACAGAGGACACACCTAGCATGTTCAGGACTATCATACATTCTTTTACATACCTCAAAGCCTATCAGTAGACTCATAAAAGCTTCATGCAATCCGCTTTCGGTGGACGAGATTCTCTCCATCACCGTATTCATCAGCACATGGTGTTCGTCTGAGATGGCTGCTCGCAACACCAACTCCCTCAGAACATCCAATCGCACACTAGACGGTGCCGGACTCTTTGGTCTGCTCTCTTCGGGAGCCGGACACTGGGAGCTTCGGGGGTCAATGGGATTATCTTCTGGCCTCACTGGACTCGGAGAGGCCCTCCGCGACGACACTTCAGGGTCTCCCGCTTCCGGAGTGGAGGAGTCTGGAGGAGGCGTTTCGCTCTCCATCATCTCTGGAAGAAGATCCCCCGAAGACGAGCTCATTTGAGAGGGGCTAAGGCCCGAACTGCAAAATATATGTGGTGGTTATTTTCTCAGAAGAAAAAGATGGCATATCTGTACTATCAAGGTATTTCGGGTCTCTTACGACTCGCGGGAGAATTGATCCCCCCGCGGACTTTGTGCGGCAACAGCGCCCCCCAAGGTAGGACCCTCTGTGGGAGACTTCTTCTCCCGTTTGGAAGCTTCGGCTTCCGAATCCCCGGGCGTAGTCCTTTTCCTCTTCTGGTCGTCTTCCTTCATGGAGACGCTCACTCCCTCGGTTAGAATGGGCAGCATTGGGGGCCCGCGTCCGCCCGTATTATCCTCCACAGTATCTTCCTTCAAGGGCTCCGGGCAGGGTGCGGCCTGGAGCATCTTTTCCAATACCGGATTTTCCAAACCCTCAGGGAGGGGGGCCGAACACCGAATCAACTTCGCCTTTGTTAGCCAGTCCTAGTCGAAAAGTGAACTCCCAAAAATAACTTCGTAACAAAGGAGAGATAGTATGTTCGGCCGGAAGATGCCTTACCTGTTCGGCGGCGCGGTTACTACTCAGGCCCACGTCCTTGGTGATTTCCGGACACTCCACCTAATGTCCGAAGAATGACTTGTACATCTCCTCGTGCGTCAGGCCGAGAAAATTTTGAATGACACGCGGTCCTTCGGGATTGAACTCCCACAGGCGAAGAGGCCAGCGTTTGCAAGGCTGGACTTGACGAATCAACATAACTTGTATTACCGCAACCAAACTGAAATCTCCATTGAAGAGATCTCGAATGCGGCTTTGCAGTATAAGCACGTCCTTGGCTGGACCCCAGCTCAGACCTCTGCTGATCCATGACATCAGTTGTGGTGGAGGGCCCGAGCAGAAAACAGGGGCGGCCGCCCACTAGGCACTTCTAGGAGCCGTGATGTAGAACCACTCCTGTTGCCACAATTCAGACACCTGTGGGATGGAACCTTTGGGCCACGGAGCTCCCATCATCTTGCATATTGAGGCACCTCCACACGCTACATGTTGCCCCTCGATCATCTTCGGCTTTACTTCAAAGGTCTTGAGCCATAGGCCAAAGTGAGGGGTAACCTGGAGGAAGGCCTCGCACACGACAATAAATGTCGTGATATGAAGAAAGGAGTCCGGTGCTAGGTCATGGAAGTCTAGCCCGTAATAAAACATCGAACCCCTAACAAAAGGATCCAGAGCAAGGCTAGACCTCGGAGGAAGTGGGAGACGAACACGACGTTCTCGTTGGGTTCGGGGGTGGGGACGGCCTGCCCTCGGGGAGGCAGCCGATGCAAAATCTCAGCGGTCAGATATCTGGCCTCCCTCAACTTTTTGATGTCTTCTTCCGTGACGGAGGAAGTCACCCATCGGCCTTGAAGGCTAGATCCGGACATGACTGAAGGTTCGAAGCACCTGACCTGAACTTTGGGCGTTTGAGCTTGAGGTAGGGGAAGGATTCGATTGAGCACGGGAGGGAAAAATAAAGGCCTTGTCCCTTTATAAAGAGGGTGAATATCAAGCGTCCTCTCCGTGTCCTTTTGGACTTGCCTATAATCTGGGAGTCATAGAAGCGGTTGGGTTACCCTCGCCCGTATTGATGAGAATCCCGGAATAAGGGGACACGATCTCTGCTTTAACAGGACGTGCCAAGGAAACCGCCTCGCATGATGCGCTGAGGTGGGATAATAAAACGACTCAGATAAAGGCTTGGCCGTGGTGTGTCGCACTACGGAATACGTCAGCAGATTAGATTTGTGTAAATATTATTCTCTCTATGGCAATATGTGGAAACTTTTTTTGCAGAGCCGGACACTATCTTGGTGTTCAAAATCTTCTATAAAGTACTTGGAGGAGGAACCCGCCTTGCAATGCCGAAGACAATCTGCGCACCGGACTCGTCGTCATTGAAGCCTGGTTCAGGGGCTACTCAGGGAGTCCTGGATTAGGCGGTGTCCGGATGGCCGGACTATACCTTCAGCCGGACTCCTGGACTATGAAGATACAAGATTGAAGACTTCGTCCCGTGTCCGGGAGGGACTTTCCTTGGCGTGGAAGGCAAGCTTGGCGATACGGATATGTAGATCTCCTACCATTGTAACCGACTTTGTGTAACCCTAACCCTCTCCGGTATCTATATAAACCGGAGGGTTTTAGTCCGTAGGACAACATACACAACAACAATCATACCATAGGCTAGCTTCTAGGGTTTAGCCTCTCTGATCTCGTGGTAGATCTACTCTTGTACTACCCATATCATCAATATTAATCAAGCAGGACGTAGGGTTTTACCTCCATCGAGAGGGCCCGAACCTGGGTAAAACTTCGTGTCCCTTGCCTCCTATTACCATCCGGCCTAGACGCATAGTTCGGGACCCCCTACCCGAGATCCGCCGGTTTTGACACCGACAATCATCAATCGAGAGAATCCACAATAATCCAAACGACCACCGTTCTGAAAATTTGAGTTGTAATATTTTTACCATCTTTGCTCTAGAATGGAATCTCTATATATTTATGGTCAAGGTTGCAATTTCATGATTGGTTAAGGTCAAGTATTCTATTAGTATGTAAGTGGTAAGGAAAACTCGTAGGGCCACGCAGGTGGGGGCATGGACCTGCCAACCGTGCTCGGTCGCCCAATAGCCTCGTGATCCGTGAAGTCGTTGGATTTTGCATGAGGACACACCAAGTTTCAAGTTTCAGTTTCTGAAATTTACGATTTTGTTGTATGCTGTACTAAATTTCATGATTTTGTCCTTCTCTTGTACCAACTTTCAGCGGCCGAAACTTAACGAATTTCAAAAAAATCATCAAAATGTGTTCAAATGGATCTTATTTGAAATTCCTCATGGTAGGAAACACAAATATGCAAATGAAACTTAATATGGACTTTTGGTTCAAAAGATATAAAAGATTGAAAATTGAAAGCCAAAAGAAAAAAACACTATGCCTCCACCCGTGCGTGCCAAAGTACCTCCCAAATTTATTGGGGATTTATCATTATATGAAAATGCATTATGTTTATGATCACCTTAGGTATGTTTTTCGATTTCTGTTGCAATGTACGAAACTATCATATTGTCTTATATTTGTGCTTAGTTGAGTATATTTCTATTTTGCTTGCAAATAGTAAGACATCACCCCCCCCCTTGTTGTTATCGTGATATTTCAGTCTATTATACAAATCAATTTTCTTTTAGAAGAGTGTTTCGTACAATGCGACATAAACGTCACGCCAATGACGTTTCTCAATTTCTAAGGTAATATATAGAAAGAATGATGAGTGTTCCCGTCATTAGATAGTACAATCGCGCCAGCTATTGATTCCGGATTGCACAAGGTTGGGGTCAGCAAGACAATGGTATAGTTATTACAAAGTACCTCACTCTATTTAATTGATATATTTACCAAGACTTGTGTAATTTTTTCAAAATATGTTTAGCAGATTTACCCCTAGTCGAGTCAGCACATGGCTATTGAAATATAGCATGGGTTAATTCTTTCAATAGTTTGGATATTAAAATGCAACATGGGAGATCTACCAACAATGAGAAGGATAAAACCAACAGTGTGACATCATTGAACTAATGTTTATTTTTATTCAAAGAATATTTCAGGCAAGTTCAATTAGGTATGGCAATGAGATGTGAATGTCAACCCATCACATGCAAAGGACAAAGCATTGGCAAAAGCTCCAAGACTCTACATTTCTGGTTAATTGGTCCAAGATCACATCGAGTCCATAGGAAAGCCAATTCTATTAAAAGGGGATGAGGTTTTGATCATGAGACATTTGCTCAAGAGTTTAGAGATATTGCTCCAATAACCCTCAACTACACCCTCACAGTCCTATCTGTCCAAAACCCTAAAGTTCACATGGGTCGCACCGATTCACTCCTCCCAGACCCACTGAGATACACTTGACAGAGCCACTGCCTAGACCCTAGTGATCGATCTCATTTAGATGACATTTGGTCCCACGGAAGTGCACTTTCCAACCTTTTGTAACATATCGATTTCACTTCAAAATTTCCTAGTGGTTTTGATCGGTGTCATCGAAGTGTGTAAAGTGCTTAGGTCATCACTCATCAGTCCCTCTGAGTTGTTTCATCCGATCTCATTGAAATTCCTAAAGTTCAAACCTTTTGCACTAATTGGTCTCATCGAGTGGTTTTACCCGGTCCCACCGAGTTGTGCACAAAGGTGTGTAATGGTTAGATTTTTGGTGATGGCTATATATACCCACCCATTCTACCTACTCTAAGAGAGAGCAACCAGGACGAAACTACCACTTCCCACATCCATTTTCTAAGACAGAACCACCTACACTTGTGTTGAAATCAAGGGAATTCCACTCCAACCTTTGATACTTGAGTCTAGCCCCCTAAAGTTGCTTTCCACTCTAATCCTTCTCCTACTACTATGCCAAATCAGTGAAAGAGTGATTGAGTGTTGAGGATACTATCTTTTGAAGCACAGGAGCAACAAATTCCTCATCAACAACAACATCTATTACCTTTTGGAGCGTGGTGTCTCCTAGATTAGTTAGGTGTCACTTGGGAGCCTCCAAATCTTGTGGAGTTGAACCAAGGAGTTATAGGGTAAAGGAGATCACCTACTTCATGAAGATCTACCCCAAGTGAGACTAGTCCTTCATGGATGGAAGCCATGATGGCATTGCCAAGGTTGCTTATTTGTGGACCCTTCGTGGGTGGAGCCCTTCGTGGACTCATGAAGTCGTTACCCTCCCTAGGTTGAAGGCTCCATCAACGTGGACGTACAATGGCACCACCTATCAGAACCATGCCGAAATCACCGTTTCTTCATTGCGTTTGATTTCTTCGATCCCTCCTTTATGTTCATATGCAAGGCCTTTATTTTCCGTTGCCTAGTATCTGGACTTGCAAGTGTAGGAAGCATAAGATGAAAATGTGTAAGTGCATCTAGTGCCCCTTAGTGATTTTGGTGTATTGAAGACTTATAGGTTAAGGGACTAATGCGTTGTGAGTGTACACAGGTTTATAAGTCTATGAGGAGTTTGATATTTACAGAGAAAGTCGACCCCTAAAAATGAATTTCTTCGACTGAAGACTTTGGATCTCTGAAGACTTTGAAAGTGAAGAAATTGGTGTGACCATGAAGACTTGGTATTCATTCGAGGAACATGAAGCGTGAAGACTTTTGTTTTCGTAGTTTCATTTTCTCTTTCTTGAGTCATAGGAAACACCGTACTGTTAAAGGGGATCGAGGAAATACTAAGGAAAAATTTCCATGTGATGCTCAACTCAAAATCCTACACTTACCAATCCCTTCGAGTGAAACCATTGGAAATCTCATACAGTTCAGTCAATTTCTTCAGTGATAGAGACAAAGTTCTTCTGGTCTCTGAGGAATTTGTCCTGGCTAAGGAGTTAGGAATTCGCCAGTGAAGATTGCCTACACAGTGAGGAACATGATACCCTTGAGTATTTTGCTACTCAAAATTCCGACCGCTGCTGTGCTATGCGCTAGCTGTCCCAAAATATCTATCCAGCTAACGGTCATATCATTGAAGGGCATTTATGTCTTATCATGTCGGGCTGCTCCCTAGGCTATAAATAGCCACCCCCTACAACCGCTAGTTGTTTGGCTGCTCCGAGAGAAACTGACACTTGTCATTTGAGAGCAACCCATCCTCCGAGGACTTTGAGCGAAAATCATCAAGTGAGGAAAAACCTAAAACCCAAAAACCTACAAACCCCAAGTGATTGAGCATCACTGAAGAGATTGATCCTGTGTGGATCTGTCATTGAAGGGCATTTATGTCTTATCATGTCGGGCTGCTCCCTAGGCTATAAAAAGCCACCCCCTACAACCACTAGTTGTTTGGCTGCTCCGAGAGAAACTGACACTTGTCATTTGAGAGCAACCCATCCTCCGAGGACTTTGAGAGAAAATCATCAAGTGAGGAAAAATCCAAAACCCCAAAACCTACAAACCCCAAGTGATTGAGCATCACTGAAGAGATTGATCCTGTGTGGATCTGACGCTTGTTACGTTTGAAGACTGTGCTTCTTACAGACGGTTAGGCGTCATGGTCTAGAGCATCCAAGAGGAATTGTGGATCGCCGAGTGACCAAGTTTGTGAAGTTTTGGAAGTCACCTGAAGACTTACCACGAGTGATTGGACGAGGTCTGTGTGAACTTAGTTCAAGGAGAATACGGTGAGGACCGGGTGTCCTGAGCTGCGTGTTCAGGACTGGGTGTCCGGGACTGTGTGTCCTCGAGTTTAAATACTCAGCCGCTCCAACCAGATGTACAACTGAGACAGCAGTTGGAACTGGTCTACCAAATCATTGTCTTCACCAAGCTCACTGCTTCCATTTCCTCAACTCTTTCATTTCCTCATAATTGAGTTGTGTACTTGTTCATATCTGTGTTTGAAGACTTCGACTGAAGACTTTCTCAATTTCCTCAGTTGAATTTCTTCAGTCTGTTTGTTTTCATCCTGTGTTATCATGTGGTTACGCTTTCTGTACTCTGTGCCTGTCTTCATTTCATCATGATGACTATGCTTGTATTCTGTTATGTTTACTTTTGAGTACTTATTCCGTTGCTAGTAGTTCTTCGCTAAGGAATTTCCTCACCAGCAGATTCCTTAGTGAAGAATTTCATAAAAATCGCCTATTCACCCTCCTCTAGTCGATATAATGCACTTTATCAGAGCAAGGTACTCCCTTGTTCTGTGTGATTTTGGTTTAACCACCTGGAGTTTTAGTTATGTCGACCGCAGGTATGATCAAGGTCTCTGCTGGGTGTCCTACCTTCGATGGGACGGACTACCCCTACTGAAAGAATAATATGCGAATGCATCTTGAAGCAATTAACAATGTCTGGTATGTTGTGGAAAATGGTGTTCCCTCAGTCACACCTTCTCTAAATGCTGCCGATGTGAAGAGATTCAAGCAACTCGACTCTCAAGCGAAGAATATCATATGTGGCCATCTGAGCAAAGGATAGTATGGAAGAGTGAGTGCTTTGGAGACAGCGAAGCTTATCTGGGACAGGTTGTCCAAAGTGAATGAAGGAGTCTCAACTCAGCGTGACTCTCGAGTTGATGTTCTTCGCAATCTCTTCAACGGCTTCAAAAGACTCGACAATGAAAATGTTCAACAAACCTTCGATCGCCTCACTAACATCTCAAATGAGCTTCAAGCACTTGGTGCCACTGACATCATCGACCATGAGGTGGTGAAGAAATTGCTGAGATCGCTTGATTCCTCATTTGACACTCTGGCATTGATGATACAAGAACGTGCTGATTACAAGTCACTTGATCCCACTGATATTCTCGAAAGGCTAAATACTCATGAGTTCCAACTTGCTGAAAAGAGAGATCTCTATGGTTCAAGCTATGGCAGAACACGTGCACTGAAGGCCAAGGCAGTATCTGAGTCCGAAGATGAAGACTCTGGTAGCAGCCTTGGTGATCCTGAAGAACTAAGCCATGATCTGGCTCTGCTTGTGAAGAAGTTCCAAAAGTTCTCAAGACGTGGTCGCCTTGGAAGACCCTCAAGGAGTAGTGATTCCTCATCCACTGACTATAAGAGGAGGCTCTGCCACAAATGCAAGAAGCCTGGACATTACATTCAAGATTTTCCTCAATGGGAAAAGGAATCAAAGAAGAAGAAATACAAGGATTACAGTTCTGATGATGCGAAGAAAAAGAAGAAATCCACAAAATCCTCATCATCAAAATCCTCAAGGCCTTCATATCACAAGAAGAGCAGCTCCAAGAAGGCCAGGGCATTCATTGGCAAGGAAATGGACTCTGAGGCTGAATCTGAAGAAAATGAGGAAGAGGAGTCATCTGAGGAGTCCGAATCCGGAGTGGCGAGCCTAGCTCTCGCTACTGGATTCGTCAACAAGTCTATCTTCAACACTGAAGAAAATGACCTCACCAACAAAGCTGATGAAGGGGATGATGACTACGCTCCCACCTATTGCTTCATGGCAAAGGGTGCCAAGGTACTCAAATATACCTCATATGAATCAAGTGAGAATGAATCTGATGAAAACCTTAAGCCCAGCTATTCTAAACTTGCTAACATTGCTGTAAAACAACAAAGGGCTTTAGAAAAGGTTCAAAACATGCTAGACAAAAGTGATAATATGTTGGGTGAAGAAATGGATCACACTAAAGCCTTGACTGAAAATCTTCAGAGATTTCAGACTAGGTTTGACAATCTTCAAAGTCATCATAACACTCTCTTATCCGATCATGAGAAGCTTTCTTATGAATTTCTTCAAAGAAAGCAAGATCTTGAAAAGCTAAGAGTGAGTTATGAAGATCTTCAGAAGGAGCGCGATTCATTACTTGTCAACATATCAGCGCTTCTCAGGAAGAATTTGTTCCTCCATGTTTGAAATGCATTGAATGTGAAACTTCTAATTCTTCACCTGAATGTTCAAATGCTGCTAATGTTTCAAATTCTTCATGTGCCTCTGCTATCACTAATTCCTCATCTGAGGACATTGCTAGTATCATTGACGATGCAGGGCTGAATGAATTGTACATGACAGGCATGTACAAAAGCCTCAAAGGGCATCAGGCTCTTTGTGATGTGCTTAAAAAGCAGATCCTCAAGAGGAACCATAGGAAAGAGGGTATTGCCTTTGAGAGGAAACTCAACGCTGATGGTACATATTGGAAGCCTGAGCAGTACCCCAAAACTACATGGGTTGCTGCAAAGGGACCTCCAGTTGATCCATCTAACCTATCTGGATATGCATGTGAATCTCCTCATTCTGATGATGAGTCATTTGACTCCAACTACAAACTGTTCAAAAATCAGAATGGTGAAGTATTTGCTAGATATGTTGGCACTAACTGCAGGAACGGTCCCCCTATGAAGAAAATCTGGGTTCCCAAAAGATGCCTTGAAAATCTTCAGGTGAATGTCATCATGACGCCACCTGTGAAGAATAGGAACCCCAGATCAAATTCTTCATATGGACCAAATTCTTCATATGGATCCAAGTCCTCATACGGACTAAACTCCTCACATGGATCAAATTCCTCAAAAGGATCAAAGTCCTCATATGAACATCATCATGCTAATCCGTGTGTTTCATAGGGAAGATTTAAGGATTATGGATATGTGCATTATTCTTCAAATTATTATGTCCATAAGTCCTCGAAGAATTTCTCTGCTTACTCTTATGCTTATTCTAACCCCTCTTATGTGAAACGAAATGGACTGGCTTCTATGCCATCCTTCTCGTATGGAGCTCGCAGAATGGTGAACTATTTGCCACACCTTCAGATGTGGGTGGTGAAGAAAAAGAACTAATCTCTTCAGCAGGGTTAGGTCTCCAGACGTACGTAATCATCTGAAGAATTTGCTGGAGACCTAAGCATGCCTGATAGGAAGCAGGCTAATCATGAAGAAATGAACTTTCATTTCTCACATCCTCATATTGCTTTATCTGTTCTTTTGCTTGATGAAATTGATCTGATGAATTGATGTCATATTCTTCACTGATGAAGTATATGAGTTTTTAAGCTGCACTAATTCATCTAGAGGATGATCAACCCAAAGCCACTGAGTGGGTCCTCGATAGTGGATGTACAAATCACATGACTGGTGACAAGAATCTATTGATGGATGCTGCATTATCTCCGTCGCATCTGAAGCATATCATCTTTGCTGACAAAGGCAAAAGTCAGGTATTGGGTCTAGGTAAGGTTGCAATCACAAAGGATCGACACATGGACAAAGTCATGCTTGTTGAGTCCCTAGGATACAACCTTATGTCTGTCTCAATGCTTTGTGATCTTGATATGGTTGTTGTCTTTGGCAAGTACCGTTGTGTTGTGTTTATGGAAGCTGACAATTCCAAAGTCTTCGAAGGCTTTAGGAGAGGAGACCTGTATATTCTTGATTTCTCTATAGGACCACAACCAGCCGTGTGCTTACTTGCAAAAGCTTCAGAAGGCCGGCTCTGGCATCGACGACTTGGTCATGCAGGCATGAGGAATTTGCACATGCTTGCGAAGAAGAAGCATGTCATTGGCATTGAGAATGTCAAATTCCTCAAGGATCACCTATGTGGAGCCTGTGAAGCTGGGAAGATGACAAAGGCCAAGCATCCAGCGAAGACTATCATGACCACCACTCGCCCATTTGAATTGCTTCACATGGATATCTTTGGTCCTAATCATTATTCTGCTATTTCAAATGAAGCATCTCAATATGGCTTTGTTATTGCTGATGATTACTCTCGTTATACATGGGTACACCTTGTTACTTACAAACATGAAGTGCAGGAAGTCTTCAAACGATTTTCCTCGAGGGCTTCAACCAACTTTGGTGTGAAGATCAAGCACATCAGAAGTGACAATGGCACTGAGTTCAAGAATTTTGGTCTCGATGACTATCTTGATGAACTTGGTATTACTCATGAGTAATCTTCTCCTTATACTCCTCAGCAGAATGGCGTCGTGGAGCGCAAGAATAGGACTCTTGCTGAGATGGCTCGCACTATGCTTGATGAATACAAAACGCCTCGTCGGTTCTGGACTGAGGCAATTGATACTGCATGCCACATCATCAACAGAGTATATCTTCACAAATTCTTCAAGAAGACTGCCTATGAACTCCTCACTCATAAGAAACCCAATGTAAGTTATTTCAATGTCTTCGGTGCTAATTGTTGGATTAGATATCCTCATCACAACTCAAAATTTGCACCGAAAGCACATGAAGGTTTTACGCTTGGTTATGGAAAGGACTCGCACACCTACAAAGTCTTCAACAACGTTCTTCACAAGGTTGTTGAAATTGTAGTTGTGTGGTTCGATGAAACTAATGGCTCGCAAAGAGAGAACCTACCTACTGTGATAGATGAACCAGCACCTGAGGAAACTATCAAGTTCAAGGCTACTAAGGATATCATTCCTACTGAAGAATCTGCTGAAGAATTCATTCCAGAACCTGAAGAATGTCGAGCTAATGCACCTGAAGAAAATGCTGAAGAATATGGTGCTGAAGAAAACGCTGATCAAATTCTTCAACGGCATCCAACTCATCCTCGCATTGCAAAAGAAGTGCAAGTTGAAAAGATCATCAATGACATCAAAGCGCCAAGTCCTCTCACACACTCAAAAGCCTCACATTTGTCTAACTTTTATGGGCACTATGCTTTTGTCTCTATTACAGAGCCCACTAAGGTAGATGAAGCAT
Source organism: Triticum urartu (assembly GCF_056163025.1). Lineage (NCBI taxonomy): Eukaryota > Viridiplantae > Streptophyta > Magnoliopsida > Poales > Poaceae > Triticum > Triticum urartu. The sequence continues at coordinate 483,727,903 of NC_141874.1, read as the reverse complement.
TTTTGGAGCCTGAGTGGATTCAGGCCATGCAAGAAGAATTACATCAGTTCGAGCTCAACAATGTCTGGGAACTGGTCAAACATCCAGATCCTCGCAAGCACAATATCATCGGCACAAAGTGGATCTACCGCAACAAGCAAGATGAAAATGGCCTTGTGGTGAGGAATAAGGCTCGGCTTGTACCTCAAGGCTACACACAGGTTGAAGGAATTGATTTCGATGAAACTTTTGCACCTGTTGCTAGACTTGAGGCTATTCGCATATTACTTGCTTATGCTAACCATCATGATATCACTTCATATCAAATGGATGTGAAAAGTGCATTCCTCAATGGTAAGCTTGAGGAAGAAGTATATGTTGCTCAACCCCCAGGTTTTGAAGATCCAAAGAATCCTGACAAAGTCTTCAGACTCAACAAGGCCCTCTATGGCCTCAAGCAGGCCCCACGGGCATGGTATGATACTTTGAAGGAATTCCTCATGAAGAAAGGCTTCAAACCTGGTTCACTCGACCCTACTCTTTTCATTAAATATTATGATGGTGAATTGTTTGTGTGCCAAATATATGTTGATGATATTATCTTTGGCTGTACTGACCAACGTTATAGTGATGAATTTGCCTATATGATGAGTGAAGAATACCAAATGTCTATGATGGGAGAGTTGAAATTCTTCTTAGGTCTTCAAATTCGTCAACAACGCAATGGCATATTCATATCTCAGGAGAAATACCTCAAGGATGTACTGAGGAAATTCGGCATGCAAGATTGCAAAGGCATCAAAATTCCTATGCCCACAAATGGCCATCTGTGCACTGATGAAAATGGTATTGACTTAGATCATAAGGTATACCACTCCATGATTGGTTCTTTATTGTACTTATGTGCATCTAGGCCAGATATAATGCTTAGTGTTTGCATGTGTGCCCGATTTCAAGCTACACTGAAGGAATCACACCATAAGGCTGTGAAGCATATTCTTCGATATCTAGCTCACACACCAACACTTGGATTATGGTACCCCAAGGGCTCGGCTTTTGATCTCATTGGATATTCTGACTCTGACTATGCTGGTGATCGTGTGGACCGCAAGTCAACATCTGGTACATGTCATTTCCTCGGACGATCTTTGGTCTGTTGGTCCTCGAAGAAACAGAACTGCGTATCACTATCTACTGCTGAAGCTGAGTATATTGCCGCTGGTTCTTGCTGTGCCCAATTGCTATGGATGAAGCAAACTCTCAAGGACTACAGTGTCAACATGAAGAATGTGCCTCTCTACTGTGACAATGAGAGTGCCATCAAGATTGCTCACAACCTAGTTCAGCACTCGAAGACAAAGCACATTCAGATTCATCATCATTTTCTTCGTGATCATGTGTTGAAGGGCGACATTTCTATTGAGCCTGTGAAGACTGAAGAACAGCTAGCCGATATCTTCACAAAGCCCTTGGATGAGAAGAGATTTAGCAAGTTGCGGTGTGAGCTAAATATCCTAGAATCTTCGAATGTTCTTTGAAAAGGACACTCATCCTAACACTTATGCAAAATTGATGACTTAGATGTGCAACACATGAAGAAACGTTTTTCTTCAATTCAATGAAGAACAACACTCTTAGTGTGAAGATATTAATGAAGAATTTGATTCTCAGAACCCTACGATAATTGTACGCGGTGTCTGAAATCATCATTCTTATACGGTGGGTCACGCCACCACCAAAAGTTGAAATTCCTCAATTATTCATATTCTTCAACTTTGCATTGTCTTCACTGCTTCCGTCGTTTTTCTTCATTGGCTATATATATATATATAATAAGTTTATGTCCTCCACAACATTCACTTATTGCTAATTCTTCAAGTTGGTTTTTCTGCTAAGTGAATGTGATCGGACCCTTCCCCCTCTATGCTATACTCAGTCCAATCTATTCACAAATTCTTCATGTGGTTTCTATTTTAAACTCGTTCAAAATCTTCATTGTGTCCTTGTTAGCTGAAGAAATTGTGAACAGAACTTTAAAACCTATGTTATCGAAATTTTCGGCTTTGCCGCTCAAACCATTCTGCATCCCATGTTATACTTATCCACTCACCCACGATCTAACACGATCTCCACCTCTCAGTACGTGGGTGACACATGTCAAGCGAATGAGAAGGGTCAAGGGCACGTTCGTCCAATTTCTTCGGGCGAGCAGTTTTCCACCGTGGCTATAAATACCTCTCCTTCCCTTCCTCACTTCTTTTACTCCGCTTGATCTCTCTCTCTAGCTCAAGCTTCTCAAACCCTAGCGCCGCCGCTACTTCATCTCCGCTGGTGAGGAAGAGCTTCACTGCCTCGACCTCGTCGCCGACATACTCGCGCCGACCGTGGAAATATTCACTCCGCCGCCGCCATAGCCGTCTTCCTCCGCCGAGTTAGGGCGTGGAAGATCTACATAGAAGAACTTCATCTCTACACCTCACTGTTCGTCGTGTTCTTTGTACAGGGTAATTAAAAGTAACTTTTACTACCCTCGTTGATTCGAATGATTATCTTCAAAATCTTCAAAGGTGTTTTTCTTCATAGCTTCACACGCTAAACACCTCACAAGTCATCTGTTCTTGATTCATTTCTCTAAGATCATTTTTCTTCAAGATTCCTCAATTATGTGGATCTTCGATAGATACAACTCTGGAACCTAAGACAAAGAACGCTTAGTGAAATTCTTCAAGACTCATCTGGTCAAATTCCTCAAACTTGTTCTTTTTGAAAAACCCTCTGAGAACGCATATGACCTCTCCAAATTCCTCGCAACTATACTCTGTTCACAGGTACACATGTCAGCTGCTGAATCACTAGGTTCTCATCAACTTAACTCATTTGCAGCGTTCCTCGAAGAAAAGTTGCATACTTCTTCAGAGAATTCAATTGTCCAAATTCCTCAACTGAAGAAAATGGCTTACGGTAAGAAGCCACAGAAGGGAAGAAAGAGGCTTGAGGTCAATACAACGTTTGAAATCCCTGATGAAATATATGCTGGGTACTGCACACCTACTGAGGAAACCAAGAATGAGCGCAAGGTGCGCATTCAGAAAATAGAAAGGAGATGGGCAAGAGAGTGGAGGGAGTATAGGTATGTAACTCCAAAGTACATGAAGAAATTCGCACTCAATCCTCCATGCCCAAGAGCTCCATTGGCACCTGGCCAAATCGCTGATCCCACCAGCTTCAAGCATGGTGAGGACTATCCTGATGAATGGGCAAAGCGCCAAGCCAAGTTAGCTAAGCAAGCCAAAGAAGAAGTGAGAAAATTCAATAAAGACTCTGCTGCTGCTGCTGCCTCTGCTGAGGCCTTTGCTATCAAGCCAAAGAAGGCTATGTCATAGAAGTCTGCACGCAAGCCAAGTGCTTCACCAACAATGCCCTCAAGGCCAAGTTCCTCAGCAATGCCCTCACGGCCAGAATCCTCAAAGCCCTCACGGCCAATTCCTCATGCTGCTCCTGTTACTCCAAAGTCCTCAGCTCCTCCGCCAAAGCCCTCAGCTGTTCCGACTAAATCCTCAGCACCTGTTCATCTCGCCTCGTGCCAAAGGACTGCAGGCATCTCCATTGCCTCAAGTGTCTCAGCTAGTTCCTCAGCTGCACCAAGTTCTCTAGCTGGTCCCTCACTGCTGAAGACAAAGGCCACTGCTGGACGAGGTCCTCGCCCAAGTCCTCAAAAGAAACAAGTCGCCTTCCAAGTGACGTCTGAAGAAGACGAAGCTGATGATGATGAACTTGCAGAAATCATCACAGACAGGCAAGTCAGGGCCGCTAGAGCCAATGGAACAAATGTGCCACTGAGTTTGCATCCCAAGTTGATCCTAGACTACATTGATGTTTGGCACAAGGACCCCAACACTCCCATGCCTAACCTCAAGCTGACTCCTGGCCAAAGTCACATTCTGACCCACTTAATTCAAGAAGAAAAGTGGAAATTTGAGAAGGCCAGGCAGATCAAGAAAGCGCAGTACAAGAAAGAGCGCTATCTGAAGAAAAACGTTGTCTTTATGACAACTGAAGAACTTGTCACTATTCAGACTGAGATCAAGAAACTCAGTGATGACTTTGACGCATATCGCGTTGATTGGCTTGGAGCCAAGGTTCGTTTTGTGAAAATTGCGGATAACTTCACTTCCAATGTTGCAGCCCCAACGCAACAGGAAATTCCTCAGGCTGAAGCATCTGCTCAGCCTACTGAAGAAAATGCCAGCACTGCTGATGACAATCAGGCTGCTGAAGAAAAATGTGAGTTCCAGGGCTGATGACTGCATTCCAGCCGCTGAAGAAATTGCCAGGGCACCCACTAGTGGTGCGCCTGAAGAAAATGAAGAACTCAGGGCAATTGCATCAGTTGTGCCTGAAGAAAATCAACCAGATTCCTCAGCTGCTCCTGCACCAACTTCAACTCCAATCCTTCCATCTGCATTAGATGTGAAGAAGACCAAGGCTGCAGAGCGTGCTGCAGTGAAGAAAAGGAAAGCATCAGCTGCTTCAGATTCTTCAGCTCCGAAGAAGATGAAGCCTATGACAAGTTCATTTGCTAATCCGATTGATGTTGTTCCCGTCTCAACCAGGTCATCAAAGGACCTTGTTCTTTTTGATGAAGAATATGTGATCCCCAGTGGATCAGATGAAGAAACTCCTTCTGCTGCTTCGTCAGAGCAGATTGATGAAGAAATTAAAGTGGATGCGATCCCTTCAACACCTGTCATCTCCTCACCCATGCCTCAGTTCATAGCTGAAGAGGCTGGCGTTGAAGAAATGGAAGATGAAGATGTGGACGTTGGCTGCTCCATGCCCATAATCAGTGATGAATTCTGGGACAGTCAACATCCAAACTCCCCAATGTTCACACCGCTGCAGCAAATACCTCAGTCGCCTGCACCAACTGTTCAAATGGGCTCTAAAGAAACTCATCCCGCTGCATCTGTCCATGAGGAAATTCCAGCCACTAGCACTGAAGAAACAGCTGCTGCTGAACAACCAACGACGCAGACTGCCACTGAGGAGGAACCAGAAATTCCTCAGCCTGAAGAACCTGCGATTGAGATTTCTGAGGTCGTGATGCAACTCAGTGACACTCCTCTGCCGAAGCCAAAGGATCCATTCTCACGCAAGCAAAAGTTCAAGGCTGATGATTTCTTTGGCGAGCACATATTCTTTGAAGATTACAACCCATATAACTCTGCTCGCATTAGGAAGAGACATTTCTGGACTGCTAGTCAAGCCAATTTCTATTCCTCAGTGTTGTTCAACAAGAAGAAAATCTTCTACCATGAGCATATTCCTCACGTGGATATGGAATCTCTGCCGTGCTTCGCACCAGTCCTCAGTGTTCTTCACGACGCTGGACTGCTAAACTTTTGCTCTGACATCTGCGATTGGAATCAAGAACTGATGCTTCAATTCTATGCAACGCTGTATATCACCGGAGATGCTGAAGATGTGAATTCATGGGTGCTGGACTGGATGTCTGAAAACACTCACTACACTGCACCAGCCTCTGAATTGCTTCATGCTCTACCACTCAGTCCTCCCCTTGAAGAAGCTCACTGCATCTACAGTGAACCTGATCTCACACATCATTACGTGCAGGTGTTGATGAAACCTTTGAAGCCAGGTCAAGCACCAAGAACCAAATTCCTCATGAAGGAATTGTTGTACGTGCCCAAAACTGTCTATCGTATTCTTACGAGGACAATCAGTCCTATCAAAGGCCACGACTCCTCTAATGAGGAAATTGTTGGCATCATGAAGAATCTGGTATTCAACATCGTTCATGGCATTCCTGTCAATTATCACGATTTCTTCATGAGGACTATGGCAAATGTTGCACTGTCTCCGTTTGAGCTGAAGCCTTATGCACCTTGGATTATGAGATTCCTCAGGACAAGGTCTTCACTCAACTACAAAGCTGATTTCCAGAATCACCTCAGCTACTTGCCCCCAATTGAAGTCCTCAAGCATACATATTCCTCAGTTGATGGAAAGGGCAAGGCACCAGCTGTAATAGATGAAGGCATTCATCCATTGGATGGTCAGTTTTGCAAAGCTGCATCTTATTCCACCAATGATGACTCTGCCACACATGACTCTGCCAATGCACCCAAGTCCACTCCTCAAGCCACTGCTCCGCGCGTGATGACTGACCATGAACTTCTGCTTAGTCTTCACCAGAAGGTGGATCGAAATCACAAATGGGTTAAGCGTCAGTTTGGTTCACTTCTTCACAACATGACTGCCACACACAATGCAGTGAAGAAAAACCATTACTACCTCCATCAAGTCTTCGGTCGCACCTGGGCAATCCTGTCACATCTGTATGGTGAAGAAGATCTGAAGAAAATGGGTCTCAATGAAGATTTTAGCTGGTCTGCACCTCCACCGAAGAAATTCAAGAAGGTCAAGGTTCCTTCTCTGGTGGCCAGCTCATATTCTTCATCGCGCGACACTGATGAAAATGAAGACTTGGACGACACTGCGGCAGGCCCTACTACGACAAACGACCCCAACAACGCTGGCGCTCCTTCATCAAGTTGATATTCTTCAGGGGCGTTAGTCCTGATATTTGATCCTTTTGGTCATTTGATGACAAAGGGGGAGAATTTTGAGTTAGTCTTCAAGCGGGTCTTTCTATATGGGCATTTTTTTGTTAAGTTACAACTCTCGTTCTTATGAGACTTTATTGGATCAAGTTGTAAACTTGAACCTGATGGTGCTCTGATACTTTTGATATGTTTTGCTGCATGCTTATTCCTCATATATGCTAATGCACGCATGCTGAATTACATCAGTCACCATATTTCATCATGCATTTCAAATTCTTCTCTGTTATATGTCAAATGCGTGTATGAATTACAAGATATAGGGGGAGATCTCCATGATTCAACTCTTCAAGTGTGCATTGCTTCAAAAGCAAATTCCTCACTATGCACATCTTCAGGGGGAGTTCTTCTATATCTTGCAATCAAATTCCTCAATATTAGTATTTACACTTCATATGTTTATCCCCGTTGAAAACTTAACCTATATTGTCATCAATCACCAAAAAGGGGGAGATTGTAAGTGCATCTAGTGCCCCTTAGTGATTTTGGTGTATTGGAGACTTATAGGTTAAGGGACTAATGCGTTTGTGAGTGTACACAGGTTTATAAGTCTATGAGGAGTTCGATATTTACAGAGAAAGTCGACCCCTAAAAATGAAGTTCTTCGACTGAAGACTTTGGATCTCTAAAGACTTTGAAAGTGAAGAAATTGGTGTGACCATGAAGACTTGGTATTCATTCGAGGAACATGAAGCGTGAAGACTTTTGTTTTCATAGTTTCATTTTCTCTTTCTTGAGTCATAGGAAACACCGTACTATTAAAGGGGGTAGAGGAAATACTAAGGAAAAATTTTCATGTGATGCTCAACTCAAAATCCTACACCTACCAATCCCTTCGAGTGAAGCCATTGGAAATCTCATATAGTTTAGTCAATTTCTTCAGTGACAGAGACGAAGTTCTTCTGGTCTCTGAGGAATTTGTCCTGACTGAGGAGTTAGGAATTCGCCAGTGCGGATTGCCTACACAGTGAGGAACATGATAGCCCTGAGGATTTTTCTACTCAAAATTCCGCCCGTTGCTGTGCTATGCGCCAGCTGTCCCAAAATATCTATCCACCTAACGGTCATATCATTGAAGGGCATTTAAGTCTTATCATGTCGGGCTGCTCCCTAGGCTATAAATAGCTGCCCCCGACAACCACTAGTTGGTTGGCTTCTCCGAGAGAAACTGACACCTGTCATTTGAGAGCAACCCATCCTCCGAGGACTTTGAGCGAAAATCATCAAGTGAGGAAAAACCCAGAACCCAAACACCTACAAACCCCAAGTGATTGAGCATCACTGAAGTGATTCATCCTGCATGGATCCGACGCTTGTTACCTTTGAAGACTGTGCTTCTTCCAGACGGTTAGGCGTCATGGTCTAGAGCATCCAAGAGGAATTGTGGATCACCGAGTGACCAAGTTTGTGAAGGTTTGCAAGTCACCTGAAGACTTACCACGAGTGATTGGACGAGGTCTGTGTGACCTTAGTTCAAGGAGAATATGGTGAGGACTGGGTGTCCGGGACTGTGTGTCCTCGAGTTTAAATACTCAGCCGCTCCAACCAGACGTACAACTGAGACATCAGTTGGAACTGGTCTACCAAATTATTGTCTTCACCAAGCTCACTGGTTCCATTTCCTCAACTCTTTAATTTCCTCATAATTGAGTTGTGTACTTGTTCATATCTGTGTTTGAAGACTTTGACTGAAGACTTTCTCAATTTCCTCAGTTCAATTTCTTCAGTCTGTTTGTCTTCATCCTGTGTTATCCTGTGCTTACGCTTTCTGTACTCTGTGCCTGTCTTCATTTCATCATGATGACTATGCTTGTATTCTGTTATGTTTACTTTTGAGTACTTATTCCGCTGCTAGTAGTTCTTCGCTAAGGAATTTCCTCACCAGCAAATTCCTCAGTGAAGAATTTCATAAAAATCACCTATTCACCCCCCTCTAGTCGATATAACGCACTTCCAAAATGCATATTCTTGGTCATAACCCCACTGTTTGGGATGTTATTCGTATAGGCTTCCAAGGTGCAGTTTTTGAAGATGGAAAAGAACCAGATCGTGAAGCAACCGTGGAAGAATTGAAGATGTTGCAATACAATGCTCAAGCGTGTGACATTCTCTTCAATGGTTTGTATCCCGAAGAGTTCAAACAAGATAAGTAGCCTTTATAATGCAAAGCAAATTTAGGATACTTTGGTTGATATTCATGAAGCTACCTAGTCCATCAGGGAATCCATGTTGGATGTGCTCCAAAGTCAACTTGAAAATTTCAAGATGAAGGATGGTAAAGAAGTTGCGAAAATGTACTTTAGGCTTGCTCTCATCACAAATGAGATTGTCGGCTTAGGAAGTGAAGAGATGACTGAAAAATTCATCATCAAGAATATCCTTAGAGCTTTGGATGGAAAGTATGATACCGTGTGCACATTGGTCCAAATGATGCTGAATTACAAAGATCTCAAGCCCACGGAAGTCATTTGGAGGATTGTCACTCATGAATTGGAACTCAAGGACAAAGAGGAGCTCCACAACAAGTCTAGTGATGCTTACAAAGCTTGAAGTGATGCTCCAACAACTTCAAGTGACAGGCTTGTGTCCAATAAATAGATAAGCCTAATGGTCAAGAACCTCAATAAATTCTATAAGAGGCAAAGAGAGAAGCTCCAACTCATGACATTTTGAGTAAATATCTTCAAGTCGTGACCGAAATTGGTATAGTTGTAGAAGACCTGGACACTTCTCCAATGAGTGTACAACACCTCTCATGAAAAGAGATGAGTCACCAAGAAGATGGAGTAGAATAGATGAGTCACCTTGTAGAGAGAGGAGTAGAGAAGATCGATATGAATGAAGATATTCTCGGAGCAGCAAGGATTCGGAAAGGAAGGACAAGTCCCCCAAGAGCTACTCAAGAAGAAGACCACAAGCTCATGTTGGTAAATGGATATTCGGATCCAACTCCAACAACCTATCCAAGGGAAACTACCTCTCCAACTTTGACTATAGTCAAGATGAAGGTGTTGCTTGACTAGATTTTATATCCTCCAAGTCCTATGACTTATTTGATTCACCAAATGAAGGAATTGGAAGGTGTTTCATGGCTAAAGGCCCCAAGGTAACTCACCCTGAATTCATTGACTTTAATAGTGACGAGGATGACTTGCTAGGTGATGATGACTTGATCAATGATAAAACTAGTGATGTTAGCTATAAAGAACTTGCTAGTAATCATGATAGTCAAGATGAGACGATTATCAATGCAACGAGGGAAATTGAGCGCTTGACTAGATATCTAAACATTCTTAAGTTAGCTCATGAAACTCAACAAGAAGATCATAGAGAGCTCCTAAGAACTCATGAGAAGCTATGCTTCCAGAAAGTAAATTTAGAGCAAGAGCATGAGTTTCTAAAATATATCAATGATGATCTTCAAAAGAAGAGTTCCTCTTACAAGTTAAATCTAAGCAATCTAGTAGCAAGAGCAATAAAGGTTGTACCTCTAGTTGCAACAATAAAAATGTTAAATCTAATGATGTTTCTTCTAGTAGTTCTATTGATTTCACTAATGATTCTCTTAGCCAAGCTATACTTGAGAAAGAAACTGATTTATTGAAAGGAATTATAGAAAAGGGTGTCTACAAGAGCCTTGTTGTGAGTAAGCTATCGGATGTGGGGATCCGGCTAACCCTTAAGGTTCAAACACAGGGGTGCGTGCGAAGTCTTTCCCTCCTACTGATCTACGCTCTAGCTCGCTAAGATCTTGCGGACGAACTCGACGAACTCACAACACAGAAAGACACGGGATTTATACTGGTTCGGGCCACCGTTGTGGTGTAATACCCTACTCTAGTGTGGTGGTGGTGGATTGCCTCTTGGGCTGATGATGAACAGTAAAAGGGAAGAACTGCCTCCTGAGGTTGAGGTGTTCTTGTGCGTATGAACTTGTGGTGTGAGGATTCGATCCTCTCTCTCTTGGTTCGATGAGTCCATCCCCCTCTACTATGGTAGCTAGTCCTATTTATAGAGGCCTTGGTCCTCCTCCCAAATATCGAGCGGGAAGGGAGCCAACAATGGCGGGCAAATTTGAAGGGGGACATCTAGTACGAGCTATCCTGACAAAAGTAGTCTTCGCCTGCACAAAGCTCTAGCGGTGACGCCATCTTGGGGTCCACAATGACCTCTGTCTTGCAGTCCATGGTCTTGGTCTTGTTGCACCGAAATGGCAACCTTTGCCTGAGGCCTCGGTACCCCACGGCTGCGCTTGCCCCCTTTGCACCAAAGAGGAAACAAGGACGCTGCGCGCGCTAGCGCCCGCCTGGTGTCGATTGTCATGGCTCATGTCACAAGAGCCTTGTGAGGTTTGCCCGCCTTGACATCTCCGCTCCCCGTGAGCCAGCCTGGTCAGGCCACTCCAGAGGAGGTCTTGCATCGTCCGCCTCGCGAGGCTTGGCCCCTCGCGAGGGTCTTGGATGCTTGTTGATGAAGATGGGCTCTACGGCCTGCTGGCTCCGCCATGCCGCGGGCCGCAGGCAGGCAAGTCTGGGGACCCCCGTTCCCAGAACGCCGATAGTAGTCCCCATGCCCAAGGTGCGCTCGGGCTTGGCTTCGCGACGAAGCCAAGGGTCAAGCTCGGAGCACCGCGGTCCCCCAAAAGCCTGCGACCTCGGTTGATGTGTGGCAGTTGATTGGACGTGGGCGTCTCCGCTTCCCCAAGCTGCCTCGACGACTGCACGACTTGACAAGTCCCTGCGACATGCAAGGGAATCCATCATTACCTGCGATCATGGGAGGTGCCAGTTGGCCTTCTCTTGCTATAAATGAGGGAGGGAGGAGCCCCCGTCGCCCATCTCTTCCTCGCTTGCTTGCTTCCTCTTTGCTTCATTGCTTGCCATGCCTCCTATGGCGCCATGTAGGAAGTTCTCTGCCGCCGAGAAGGGGAAGGCCCCTCACAAGGGCCCTGGTTCCCCGGCGCCCAAGCGCGGTCGCGGCCGTCCGCGCAAGCATGTTGCGACCCCCACTGTGGCCCACCATCGAGGCGGCGCCGCGGCATGCAGAGGGGACCGTCCCAACCATGGCGGTCCAGCTGATGAGGGGAGGTGCGCGATGGTGGCGCGGCCTCCCCGCCCGCGCGTCCATTCGGCAGAGGTATCGCCGGAGTTCGTTGTCTGGTCGGAGAACCCGGCCGGCAACTGGCTCCAGCTTCCATGCTTCTTTGTCGACGAACTGCCGGCCCCTGGTACAGGCGGGCTCTGGTTGCAGGCGGATGGTTGCTGCAGCAAGGCCTCCTAGGTCGCGGTCGAGACTTCCGCCGCGGGCAACATAGCCCTGGCCCGCGGTTGGCAAACGTTCGCCAGCGTGCGCGGCCTATGCAGGCGGTGCACACTCCACTTCAGGTATGACGGTGGATCGACCCTCTACATGAGGGTGTTCGGGGAGGATGGTCGACATGCCAAGTGCTGCCTCGAGACGAACGACGGTGAGGAGGTGCTCGGCCTTGGTGACGGTCGTGACGAGGAGGAGGGCGAGCCAGCTCTCGGTGGCGACCGCGTCTCTTCCAGCTTCGGCGGCTCTTCCTCTGGTGACAGCTCTAGCAGCGACGGCTACGACCAGCCGCCGCGCCACTACGCCCGCTTTGAAGGAGGTAGAGGGTCATCTCATCGTCGCGCCTCCGTGAAGTGCGAGGAGGAGTCTGGCTAGGCTCGGGGCGTCGCCAAGGGTCTGCCTTTGCTGAAACTCTGCTTTGTTTATCTTTCCCCTTTTTTCCTGCATCAGAAAATGAAACCAGTATGGGCCCAGAGGGGCGTGTATCAAACTGTGGTTCTTGGTTAATGCAACATGTGTGTTATTCCCATGTCGTGTTGTTATTTTGCGCAAAGATAAGTTATCCTGGTGTGTTTGGGACGCCTTTTCCTTCACGAGATGCCTGCATTTGCTCAGAAACTGCAAAAAAATTGTTAGCGGGTGAGGGAGCCCTGGATTTGGGGGTCTCCGGACAGCCGGACTATCTCCATTGGCCGGACTGTTAGACGATGAAGATACAAGATTGAAGACTTTGTCTCGTGTCTGGATGGGACTCTACTTGGCGTGGAAGGCAAGCTAGGCAATACGGATATGGATATCTCCTCCTTTGTAACTGACCTTGTGTAACCCTAACCCTCTCTGGTGTCTATATAAACCGAAGGGTTTTAGTCCGTAGGACAACAACCATAACATACATTCATACCATAGGCTAGCTTCTAGGGTTTAGCCTCTCTGATCTCGTGGTAGATCTACTCTTGTACTACCCAGATCATCAATATCAATCAAGCAGGACATAGGGTTTTACCTCCATCAAGAGGGCCCGAACCTGGGTAAAACATTGTGTCCCCCGCCTCCTGTTACCATCCGGCCTAGACGCATAGTTCGGGACCCCCTACCCAAGATCCGCCGGTTTTGACAACGACATTGGTGCTTTCATTGAGAGTTCCTCTGTGTCGTCGCTGTTAGGCTTGATGGCTCCTACTATCATCGATAGCGATGCAGTCCAGGGTAAGACTTTTCTCCCCAGACAGATCTTCGTATTCGGCGGCTTTGCACTGCGGGCTAATTCGCTTAGCCATCTGGAGCAGATTGAAAGCTATGCCCCTGGCCATCAGGTTAGATTTGGAAGTTTGAACTACACGGCCGACATTCGCGGAGACTTGATCTTCGACGGATTCGAGCCACAGCCGGGCGCGCCGCACTGTCATGATGGGTATGACCTAGCTCTGCCGCCGAATAGTACCCCAGAGGCCGCGCCCACATCAGCTCCGACCCTTAGCTCGGAGCCAACTGCGCCAATCGAGGACGAGTGGTTAGACACTGCCTCAGGGGCTGCAGTCGCAACGGCGATCGAGCCAAACACCAGCCTAATCCTCTACGCAGCCCGTGACTCCAAGGTGCCGGACTCTTTTTCGGACTCCGAACCGCCCGCACCCCTGCCAATCGAATCCGATTGGGCGCCGATCATGGAATTCACTGCCGTGGATATCTTTTAGCATTCGCCCTTCGGCGACATTCTGAATTCACTAAGGTCTCTCTCTTTGTCAGGAGAGCCCTGGTCGGATTATGGCCAACAGGATTGGGATGCGGACGACGAAGAAATTTGACGCCCACCCACAACCCACTTCGTAGCCGCTGTCGATGATTTAACCGACATGCTCGACTTCGACTCCGAAGACATCGACGATATGGATGACGATGTAGGAGACGAACATGAACCAGCGCCTATAGGGCACTGGAAAGCCACCTCGTCATATGACATATACATGGTGGATACACCCAAAGAAGGCAATGGCGACGAGATAGCGGAGGATGACCCCTCCAAGAAACAACCCAAGCGCCGACGTCAGTGGGCTGCTCTAAGTCCCGCCAAAGCAAAAGTGGTGATACCGGCACAGGAGATAATAACACTCCGGATAGTGCCGAAGACAACAACAATCCCCTCCAGCATGATTTAGAGCAGGAGGATGGAGGAGCCAGCTCTCCTGAGAGAGCGGCAGACAGAGAGGAGGAGGATGACAATTACATGCCCCCCTCCGAAGACGAGGCAAGCCTCGGCGACGGTGAATTCGCCGTACCAGAGGATCCCGTTGAACAAGAGCGCTTCAAGCGCCGGCTTATGGCCACGGCAAATAGCCTGAAGAAAAAGCAGCAGCAGCTTCAAGCTGATCAAGATCTACCAGTTGACAGATGGACTGAAGTCCTCGCGGCCGAGGAATATAAACTCGAGCGCCCCTCCAAGAATTACCCAAAGTGCAGGTTACTACCCCGACTGGAGGAAGAAGCGTATGATATGGCTGATCGGCCACCTCGTGGCCGCGATAGAGAGGCATTCCATCCAAAAGCTCAGCCTCCACCCCGACGCCATTCAAATAAAAAGGCATGGGGAGATATGCCAGACCTGCGAGACATATTGGAGGACAAAGCAAAGCATGCAAGATCGATCTACGAATCACGACGGCGCACCACTCTGCGAGACGATAAACGTCACGCCGGATACAGTAAAAGCAAATCCGGCCGGGCCGAACACAGCGGGCAAGAGCCATTCGAGATGCGTCGCGATATAGCCCAATACAGAGGCGCCGCACACCCCTTATGCTTCACAGACGAAGTAATGGAACATCAATTCCCAGAAGGTTTCAAACCTGTAAATATTGAATTATACGACGGCACAACAGATCCCACAGTATGGATTGAGGATTTCCTCCTCCACATCCACATGGCCCGCGGTGATGACTTACACGCCATCAAATACCTCCCACTAAAGCTCAAAGGACCAGCGCGACATTGGCTTAATAGCTTGCCACCGGACTCCATTAGCTGTTGGGAAGATCTGGAAGCCGCATTCCTCGACAACTTTCAGGGCACTTATGTGCGACCACCAGACGCCGATGACTTGAGCCACATAATTCAGCAGCCAGAAGAGTCGGCCAGGCAATTCTAGACTCGGTTCATTACAAAGAAAAATCAGGTCATCGATTGTCTGGATGCAGAGGCCTTAGAGGCTTTCAAACACAACATCCGAGATGAGTGGCTAGCCCGGCACCTTGGTCAGGAAAAGCCGAAATCTATGGCAGCTCTCACGACGCTCATGACCCGCTTTTGTGCGGGAGAAGACAGCTGGCTTGCTCGCAGTAATAACATATCAAAGAACCATGGTACCTCAGATACCAGGGACGGCAATAGCAGGTCACGTCGCAACAAACATAAGCGCCGCATTAACAGCGAAAATACTAAGGATACGGCAGTCAATGCCGGATTCAAAGGCTCTAAACTCGGTCAGCGGAAAAAGCCATTCAAACAAAGTACGTCAGGTCTGTCTAGCTTGGACCGTATACTCAATCGCTCATGTCAAATACACGGAACCCCAGACAAGCCAGCCAATCACACCAATAGGGATTGTTGGGTGTTCAAGCAGGCCGGCAAGTTAATTGCCGAAAACAAGGACAAGGGGTCGCATAGCGATGACGAGGAGGAGCCCCGGCAGCTGCACACACTACTAGGAAAAGGCCTACTAATGGCGCACCCATTTTGCCTACTAATGGCGCATCACTGGTGCGCCATTAGTATCACGCCACTAGTATTTATTACTAATGGCGCACCACTGGTGCGCCATTAGTATCTGGTATACTAATGGCGCACCAGCCAGTACGCCATTAGTATATAATACCATGCGCCATTAGTATGCCTCCCAGGGGCCATATTTAACCATGTGCTTTGGCACACTAATGGCGCACTGCGGATGGATGTGACATTAGTATACTTGGCATACTAATGGCGCACTCTTTGGTGATGTGCCATTAGTATACTTTGGCATACTAATGGCGCACTCTGTAGTGATGCGCCATTAGTATGAATATTAGGTTTTTTTACTTTTCTGATTTTTGCACAGGTTACAAAATATATTATTTAGCAGAATATAGACAGTAGCACACAGCAACAGTAGATTCATCGAATACAATAGAAGATTAGTCTCCGAATACAATTCATCATATTAGTCTCTGAATTCAAAAGACCGAACAAAGATAAAACATTACAAGTCTCGAGACCGCGAGTATCGAGTTTGTCTTCACATTACAAGTCGATATCGATCATCTAAACTACCATCACATAAAAGAGAGTCGCGGTCATCACGATGAGCATCATCGCGATGAAACTGGTCTTCATTCGGTTCCTCCAACGCTCCCTCCTCTCTCCCTCGAGATAGCGGGCGTATCTTGATTCCGCCTCCGCCCTAGTGGTGTACCCTTTGTAACTGTTACCGCTGAAATGGTGAACCTGTCTCCGACACTCCTCCCAGTCGTCGTAGACTCCGGGAACCTTACCCTTGTACACGACATACGATGGCATCTCTATGCACAAGCCAAACAACAGACAATACATACATAAGCAATATATAAGTATGCAACAAAAGGATCGGAAGAGAAAAGCAAGACATTAATAGCACGATTCATGGTCCTACTAATAAATAGCATCGATTACATCTAAGTTGAACGACTATCCAAACCAAAGAGACATACAATTCATTAAAGTTTAATTACAACATGAGCCAATCAATGTTTCAGAACTACACATCACTACTTTCGACTCGACTCATGGACAGGAGCGTGGATGAAGCCGCCGTCTGTCGTGATGGTCATGAAATCGCGGGCGTTGTCAGCCTGCATTTGTAGCATTCCGTCTATCTTAATGTTGGACGGTTGATATCTGAGGAAGAACTGCCCCGAGGTATGAAGGACATCTTGATGAAGATGTCTGCAAACTCTGACTGGATGCGAAAGAATTCTTGTCTGATGCCCGCGTCCTGGAGTGCCGACAAGCTCGCGGCCCAATCTTTGAGATTATTTGGTAGCAGAAGGTGATGATGGTCCCTTACGATCGCCCGCATGTGATGGAGGGCGTAGTAGGCATCCTTCTGACCGCCAGGCGGCTGCTTGACGCAGCAGAATGTCGTATTGTGGGCGAACACGTGCTTGCCGTACTTACGAACTGCCCTGGTGAAGGTGCCTCCAGATTTGGCGTAGCCGGGGAGAACATCATCAAGAACTTTCTTCATATTTGTGTAGTCTATCTTGGAGTTACGGTTCGGGTCGAAATACGTGGCCATGGAATATTTCGGGCTTAAGAGGATGAGTGTGCAATGTGTGTCACTGCACAGAACACGGAATGTTAGAAAAAAAAAGAACGATTGAAATCTAAGAAATCATATGTTACGGGGCGGTTAAGGGATGACTTACTCGGGAAAGTAAGCCACAAGGAAGTTATCCTTATCTGGGTTTGCCAGAATGACGTCTTCGAGGTGTGAACTCATGACTTGGCGGTCCCCAGCGCTGCTCAAGAGCTTGGCACACATGTAGAAGGGGTCGACGATCACGATGTCCGGGGTCTTGTCTCTAATGATCCGCATCTCCATACTCAGCGAAAACAGCCGAACGAAGGTGTAGTGTGTTGGGGAACGTAGCAATAATTCAAAATTTTCCTACGTGTCACCAAGATCAATCTATGGAGTCATCTAGCAATGAGGGAGGAGTGAATCTACATACCCTTGTAGATCGCGCGCGGAAGCGTTCAAGAGAACGGGGTTGATGGAGTCGTACTCGTCGTGATCCAAATCACCGATGATCCTAGCGCCGAACGGACGGCACCTCCGCGTTCAACACACGTACGGAGCAGCGACGTCTTCTCCTTCTTGATCCAGCAAGGGGGGAGGAGAGGTTGATGGAGATCCAGCAGCACGACGGCGTGGTGGTGGAAGTAGCGGGATTCCAACAGGGCTTCGCCAAGCACTGTGGGAGGAGGGAGATGTGTCATGGGAGGGAGAGGGAGGCGCCAGGGCTTAGGTATGGTTGCCCTCCCTTCCCCCCACTATATATAGGGCCAAGGGAGAGGGGGGAGGCGCAGCCTTGGCCCTTCCTCCAAGGAAGGGTGCGGCCAAGGGGGGGAGGAGTCCATCCTCCCCAAGGCACCTCGGAGGTGCCTTCCCTCTTTAGGACTCTCCCCTCCTCTTGTCCCTTTGGCGCATGGGCCTCTAGGGGCTGGTGCCCTTGGCCCATGTAGGCCAAGGTGCACCCCCTACAGCCCATGTGGCCCCCCGGGGCAGGTGGCCCTACCTGGTGGACCCCCGGGACCCTTCCGGTGGTCCCGGTACAATACCGGTGACCCCGAAACTTGTCCCAATGGCCGAAATAGCACTTCCTATATATAATTGTTTACCTCCGGACCATTCCGGAACTCCTCGTGACATCCGGGATCTCATCCGGGACTCCGAACAACTTTCGGGTTACCGCATACTAATATCTCTATAACCCTAGCGTCACCGAACCTTAAGTGTGTAGACCCTTCGGGTTCGGGAGACATGCAGACATGACCGAGATGACTCTCCGGTCAATAACCAATAGCGGGATCTGGATACCCATGTTGGCTCCCACATGTTCCACGATGATCTCATCGGATGAACCACGATGTCAAGGACTTAATCAATCCCGTATACAATTCCCTTTATCTATCGTACGACACTTGCCCGAGATTCGATCGTCGGTATCCCGATACCTTGTTCAATCTCGTTACCGGCAAGTCTCTTTACTCGTTCCGTAACACATCATCCCGTGATCAACTCCTTGATCACATTGTGCACATTATGATGATGTCCTACCGAGTGGGCCCAGAGATACCTCTCCGTTTACACGGAGTGACAAATCCCAGTCGCAATTCGTGCCAACCCAACAGACACTTTCGGAGATACCTGTAATGTACCTTTATAGCCACCCAGTTACATTGTGACGTTTGGCACACCCAAAGCACTCCTACGGTATCCGGGAGTTTCACAATCTCATGGTCTAAGGAAATGATACTTGACATTAGAAAAGCTTTAGCATACGAACTACATGATCTTGTGCTAGGCTTAGGATTGGGTCTTGTCCATCACATCATTCTCCTAATGATGTGATCCCGTTATCAACGACATCCAATGTCCATGGTCAGGAAACCGTAACCATCTATTGATTAACGAGCTAGTCAACTAGAGGCTTACTAGGGACATGGTGTTGTCTATGTATCCACACATGTATCTGAGTTTCCTATCAATACAATTCTAGCATGGATAATAAACGATTATCATGAACAAGGAAATATAATAATAATCAATTTATTATTGCCTCTAGGGCATATTTCCAACAGTCTCCCACTTGCACTAGAGTCAATAATCTAGTTCACATCGCCATGTGATTAACACTCAAGGTCACATCCCCATGTGACTAACACCCAAAGAGTTTACTAGAGTCAATAATCTAGTTCACATTACCATGTGATTAACACTCGATGAGTTCTGGGTTTGATCATGTTATGCTTGTGAGAGATGTTATAGTCAACGGGTCTGAATCTTTCAGATCCGTATGTACTTCGCAAATCTCTATGTCATCTTGTAGATGCAGCTACTACGCTATATTTGGAGCCATTTCAAATAACTGTTCTACATGGAGCTATTCTAAATTGTTGCTCCATTATACGTATCCGGTATCTCTACTCAGAGCTATCCGGATAGGTGTTAAGCTTGCATCGATGTAACTCTTTACGACGAACTCTTTTACCACCTCCATAATCGAGAAAATTCCTTAGTCCACTAGTTACTAAGGATAACTTTGACCGCTGTCATGTGATCCATTCTTAGATCACTCTTGTACCCCTTGACTGACTCATGGCAAGGCACACTTCAGGTGCGGTACATAGCATAGCATACTGTAGAGCCTACGTCTTAAGCATAGGGGACGACCTTCGTCCTTTCTCTCTATTCTGCCGTGGTCGAGCTTTAAGTCTTAACTTCATACCTTACAACTCAGGCAAGAACTCCTTCTTTGACTGATCCATCTTGAACACCTTCAAGATCATGTCAAGGTATGTGCTCATTTGAAAGTACCATTAAGCGTTTTGATCTATCCTGATAGATCTTGATGCCCAACGTTCAAGTAGCTTAATCCAGGCTTTCCATTGAAAAACACTTTTCAAATAACCCTATATGCTTTCCAGAAATCCTACGTCATTTCCGATCAACAACATGTTAACAACACATACTCATCGGAAATTCTATAGTGCTCCCACTCAATTCTTTGGAAATACAAGTTTCTCATAAACTTTGTATACACCCAAAATCTTCGATCATCTCATCAAAGCATACATTCCAACTCCGAGATGCTTACTCCAGTCCTTAGAAGGATTGCTGGAGCTTTGCATACTTATTAGCATCTTTCAGGATTGACAAAACCTTCCGGTTGTATCACATACAACCTTTCCTCAAGAAAATCATCGAGGAAACAATGTTTTGACATCCTATCTGTAAGATTTCATAAATAATGCAGTAATCGCTAATATAATTCCAACAGACTCTTAGCATCGCTACGAGTGAGTAAGTCTCATCGTAGTCAACTCCTTGAACTTGTCGGAAAACATGTCTACGAGAAGTCGAGCTTTCTTAATGGTGACATTTACCATCAATGTCCATCTTCCTTTTAAAATCCATCTGTACTCAACAGCCTCACGACCATCGAGCTGTTCTGTCAAAGTCTACACTTTGTTTCCATACATGGATCCTCTCTTGGATTTTATGGCCTCGAGCCATTTATCAGAATCCGGGCCCACCATCGCTTCTCCATAGCTCGTAGGTTCATTGTTATCTAGCAACATGACTTCCAAGACAGGATTATGTACCACTCTGAAGTAGTACGCATCCTTGTCATCCTACGAGGTTTGGTAGTGACTTGATCTGAAGTTTCATGATCACTATCATAAGCTTCCACTTCAATAGGTGTAGGTGCCACAGGAACAACTTCCTGTGCCCTGCCACACACTAGTTGAAGAGACGGTTCAATAACCTCATCAAGTCTCCACCATCCTCCCACTCAATTCTTTCGAGAGAAACTTTTCCTCGAGAAAGGACCCGATTCTAGAAACAATCCCTTATTGCTTTCGGATCTGAGACATGAGGTATACCCAACTGTTTTTGGGTGTCCTATGAAGATGTATTTATCCGCTTTGGGTTCGAGCTTATCGGCCTGAAACTTTTTCACATAAGCGTCGCAGCCCCAAACTTTTAAGAAATGACAGCTTAGGTTTCTCTAAACCATAGTTCATATGGTGTCATCTCATCGGAATTACGTGGTGCCCTATTTAAAGTGAATGTGGTTGTCTCTAATGCCTAACCCATAAACTATCCTGGTAATTCGATAAGAGACATCATGGTATGCATCATATCCAATAGGGTGAAGTTATGATGTTCGGACACACCATCACACTATGGTGTTCCAGGCTGTATTAGTTGTGAAAAAATTTCCACAATGTCTTAATTCTATGCCAAACTCATAATTCAGATATTCATCTCTATGATCATATCATAGATATTTTATCCTCTTGTCACGACGATCTTTCAACTTCACCCTGAAATTACTTGAACCTTTCAATAATTCAGACTCGTGATTCATCAAGTAAATATACTCAACATCTACTCAAATCATCTGTGAAGTAAGAACATAACGATATCCACTACATGCCTCAGCACTCATTGGATTGCACACATCAAAATGTATTACTTCCAACAAGTTGCTTTCTAGTTCCATTTTACTGAAAACGAGGCTTTCAGTCATCTTGCCCATGTGGTATGATTTGCATGTCTCAAGTGATTCAAAATCAAGTGAGTCCAAACGGTCCATTTGCATGGAGTTTCTTCATGCATATACACCAATAGACATGGTTCGCATGCTTCAAACTTTTCAAAAACGAGTGAGCCCAAAGATCCATCAACATGGAGCTTCTTCATGCATTTTATACTGATATGACTTACGTGGCAGTGCCACAAGTAGGTGGTACTATCATTACTATCTTTTGGCATGAACATGTGTATCACTACGATCGAGATTCAATAAACCATTCATTTTAGGTGTAAGACCATTGAAGGTATTATTCAAATAAACAGAGTAACCATTACTCTCTCCTTAAATGAATAACCGTATTGAGATAGACATAATCCAATCATGTCTATGCTCAACGCAAACACCAATCTCGATGGTAGAGGGAGCGTGCGATGCTTGATCATATCAACATTGGAAACACTTCCAACACATATCGTCAGCTCACCTTTAGCTAGTCTCCGTTTATTCCGTAGCTTTTATTTCGAGTTACTAACACTTAGCAACCGAACCGGTATCTAATACCCTGGTGCTACTAGGAGTACTAGTAAAGTACACATTAACACAATGTATATCCAATATACTTCTATCGACCTTGCCAGCCTTCTCATCTACCAAGTATCTAGGGTAATTCTGCTCCAGTGGCTGTTCCCCTTTTTACAAAAGCACTCAGTCTCGGGTTTGGGTTCAACCTTGGGTTTCTTCACTAGAGCAGCAGCTGAATTGCCGTTTCATGAAGTATCCCTTTGTTCCCTTGCCCTTCTTGAAACTAGTGGTTTCACCAACCATCAACAATTGATGCTCCTTCTTGATTTCTACTTTCGCGGTGTCAAACATCGCGAATATCTCAAGGATCATCATATATGTCCCTGATATATCATAGTTCATCACGAAGCTCTAGCAGCTTGGTGGTAATGACTTCGGAGAACCATCACTATTTCATCTGGAAGATCAACTCCCACTCGATTCAAGCGATTGTTGTACTCAGACAATCTGAGCACAAGCACAACAATTGAGATTTTCTCCTTAGTTTGCAGGCTAAGAAAATCGTCGGAGGTCTTATACCTCTTGACGTGGGCACGAGCCTGAAATCCCAATTTCAGCCCTCGAAACATCTCATATGTTCCGCGACGTTTCAAAAAAACATCTTTGGTGCCTCAATTCTAAACCATTTAGCATTACGCACTGAACTATCATGTAGTCATCAAAATGTGTACGTCAGATGTTCGCAACATCCACAGACAACGTTCGAGGACTATCATGTAGTCATCAAAACGTGTATGTCAGATGTTCGCAACATCCACAGACAACGTTCGAGGTTCAGCACACTGAGCGGTGCATTAAGGACATAAGCCTTCTATGAAGCAATGAGGACAATCCTCAGTTTACGGACCTAGTCCGCATAATTGCTACTATTAAATTTCAACTAAATTTTCTCTAGGAACATATCTAAACAGTAGAACTGAAGCGCGAGCTACGACATAATTTGCGAAGACCTTTTGACTATGTTCAGGATAATTAAGTTCATCTTATGAACTCCCACTCAGATAGACATCCCTCTAGTCATCTAAGTGATTACATGATCCGAGTCAACTAGGCCGTGTCCGATCATCACGTGAGACGGACTAGTCAACATCGGTGAACATCTTCATGTTGATCGTATCTACCATACGACTCATGCTCGACCTTTCGGTCTTCTGTGTTCCGAGGTCATGTCTGTACACATGCTAGGCTCGTCAAGTCAACCTAAGTGTTTTGCGTGTGTAAATCTGGCTTACACCTGTTGTATGTGAACGTAAGAATCTATCACACCCGATCATCACGTGGTGCTTCGAAACGACGAACTTTCGCAACGGTGCACAGTTAGGGGGAACACTTTCTTGAAATTTTAATGAGGGATCATCTTATTTACTACCATCGTTCTAAGTAAACAAGATGCATAAACATGATAAACATCACATGCAATCAAATAATAGTGACATGATATGGCCAATAACATATAGCTCTTTTGATCTCCATCTTGGGGCTCCATGATCATCTTGTCACCGGCATGACACCATGATCTCCATCATCATGATCTCCATCATCGTGTCTTCATGAAGTTGTCTCGCCAACTATTACTTCTACTACTACAGCTAACGGTTAGCAATAAAGTAAAGTAATTACATGACGTTTATGTTGACACGCAGGTCATAAATAAATTAAGACAACTCCTATGGCTCCTGCCGGTTGTCATACTCATCGACATGCAAGTCGTGATTCCTATTACAAGAACATGATCATCTCATACATCACATATATCATTCATCACATCCTTTGGCCATATCACATCACATAGCATAGCCTGCAAAAACAAGTTAGACGTCCTCTAATTGTTGTTTGCATGTTTTACGTGGCTGCTATGGGTTTCTAGCAAGAACGTTTCTTACCTACGCAAAAACCACAACGTGATATGCCAATTGCTATTTACCCTTCATAAGGACCCTTTTCATCAAATCCGATCCGACTAAAGTGGGAGAGACAGACACCCGCTAGCCACCTTATGCAACTAGTGCATGTCAGTCGGTGGAACCAGTCTCACGTAAGAGTACGTGTAAGGTCGGTCCGGGCCGCTTCATCCCACAATGCCACCGAATCAAGATTGGACTAGTAACGGTAAGCATATTGAACAAAATCAACGCCCACAACTACTTTGTGTTCTACTCGTGCATAGAAACTACACATAGACCTAGCTCATGATGCCACTGTTGGGGAACGTAGCAATAATTCAAAATTTTCCTACGTGTCACCAAGATCGATCTATGGAGTCATCTAGCAACGAGGGAGGAGTGAATCTACATACCCTTGTAGATCGCGCGCGGAAGCATTCAAGAGAACGGGGTTGATGGAGTCGTACTCGTCGTGATCCAAATCACCGATGATCCTAGCGCCGAACGGACGGCACCTCCGCGTTCAACACACGTACGGAGCAGCAACGTCTTCTCCTTCTTGATCCAGCAAGGGGGGAGGAGAGGTTGATGGAGATCCAGCAGCACGACGGCGTGGTGGTGGAAGTAGCGGGATTCCAACAGGGCTTCGCCAAGCGCTGTGGGAGGAGGGAGATGTGTCATGGGAGGGAGAGGGAGGCGCCAGGGCTTAGGTATGGTTGCCCTCCCTTCCCCCCACTATATATAGGGCCAAGGGAGAGGGGGGAGGCGCAGCCTTGGCCCTTCCTCCAAGGAAGGGTGCGGCCAAGGGGGGCAGGAGTCCATCCTCCCCAAGGCACCTCGGAGGTGCCTTCCCCCTTTAGGACTCTCCCCTCCTCTTGTCCCTTTGGCGCATGGGCCTCTAGGGGCTGGTGCCCTTGGCCCATGTAGGCCAAGGTGCACCCCCTACAGCCCATGTGGCCCCCCGGGGCAGGTGGCCCCACCCGGTGGACCCCCGGGACCCTTCCGGTGGTCCCGGTACAATACCGGTGACCCCGAAACTTGTCCCGATGGCCGAAATAGCACTTCCTATATATAATTCTTTACCTCCGGACCATTCCGGAACTCCTCGTGACCTCCGGGATCTCATCCGGGACTCCGAACAACTTTCGGGTTATCGCATACTAATATCTCTATAACCCTAGCGTCACCGAACCTTAAGTGTGTAGACCCTACGGGTTCGGGAGACATGCAGACATGACCGAGATGACTCTCCGGTCAATAACCAACAGCGGGATCTGGATACCCATGTTGGCTCCCACATGTTCCACGATGATCTCATCGGATGAACCACGATGTCAAGGACTTAATCAATCCCGTATACAATTCCCTTTGTCTATTGGTACGACACTTGTCCGAGATTCCATCGTCGGTATCCCAATACCTTGTTCAATCTCGTTACCGGCAAGTCTCTTTACTCATTCCGTAACACATCATCCCGTGATCAACTCCTTGATCACATTGTGCACATTATGATGATGTCCTACCGAGTGGGCCCAGAGATACCTCTTCGTTTACACAGAGTGACAAATCCCAGTCTCGATTCGTGCCAACCCAACAGACACTTTCGGAGATACCTGTAATGTACGTTTATAGCCACCCAATTACATTGTGACGTTTAGCACACCCAAAGCACTCCTACGGTATCCGGGAGTTGCACAATCTCATGGTCTAAGGAAATGATACTTGACATTAGAAAAGCTTTAGCATACGAACTACATGATCTTGTGCTAGGCTTAGGATTGGGTCTTGTCCATCACATCATTCTCCTAATGATGTGATCCCGTTATAAACGACATCCAATGTCCATGGTCAGGAAACCGTAACTATCTATTGATTAACGAGCTAGTCAACTAGAGGCTTACTAGGGACATGGTGTTGTCTATGTATCCACACATGTATCTGAGTTTCCTATCAATACAATTCTAGCATGGATAATAAACGATTATCATGAACAAGGAAATATAATAATAATCAATTTATTATTGCCTCTAGGGCATATTTCCAACATAGTGCAGCGGATGAAGGTTGAACATAGCAAAGATGTCATCAAACCGCAAGACGATCGTACCCCCGATGGCGCCATCCACAACGCCCTTGCCCTCTGGCACCTTGGCCATGAAAACCGAGTATGCCACATCATTCTCTCTGAGACGCCGCTTCTCCAAAGAAAGAACACTGTCGTGCAGACTCCGCATAGCACCGGTTGCAGCATTGAGCATATTTGTCGGTAGCATCGCCCTACCCGCCACATGCACCCTCCTCGAGATATCCTTAGGTGAAGGTGGCCCGTCCTGAGCACGGATCGTACTCGATGCCGGCTGGCTCACACCGGCGGCCTTTCTAGTCTGCCGTTTCCGGCCCTTCTTCTTGATCTGTTGTAATGGGACTGAGTTCTGCTCACAGACCGCCTTCTTGAGCGTGTTGGGGCTGATAATATTTGGCACCTCCGCTATCTGAGGCTCGGTGAAGGCGGCAGCTGGAGGCATCTCCTGAGAACTGAACACCATACGACGCCTGTTGCAATTGGGTTTCTTCGCCGTACCAGCTAGATCGCGGTCGTCTTGTTTGGGTTCTTGAGAAGGAGGCCCGTAGAACTCGTCACCGTACCCATGTTCGGCAAAGTACTTATCGACGTTGGTAAATGTACCATCGTCGTTGTCGTCGTCGTCCGGATCCTGTGCCGTATGCATGTCCGGATCCTGTGCCATAGGGATGTCCGGCATGTCCGGTAGTGTTGCGTCACTCTTGCCATGGCTTGGCGCCGGCAATACTGGCGGTCTTGTCTGTGGGGTGGTGTCCCCCGCCCCCAAACGAATCTGGCTCTTCGGCCAAAGCAGGGGCCAGCTTACGCAGGCGCTAAGGGTCATCTCATCTTCTTCGTCGGCCCCAGCGGGTTGAATCGGAGGTAACAACTCGTCGCAGCCTGGCAGCACCCGAACCACTTCAACCCTATACATTATGGGTGGCATCGGATTACCGTGGAACACGGGGTTGCCCGGTTGAACGATTCTGCCCTTGGCGACATCGACCAACTCGCCGCCCACGAAGTGCAGGAGAGTGCAAGGAACGTCGGCGGCGCCCTGCGAAAACATGTAGGGCGCCAGGGATGCCCAGTCAAAGGCAAGGAGATGAAGTCCTCAGCCGAGAGGCTTACTTACCGTGATGTCGTCGAGCTCGTCTAATGTCGAGGCACCGCCAACGGCGGGTGTGCAACTGACGGAGGGGCCGCTTGCTGGCGAGGTGCCGTTTGGCGTACACCCGGGTGCATAAAGCTCCAATGCCGGCGTCGGAGACACCAATACCGCTGCCGCCAGAGACACCAATGGCGCCGCCGCCATAGACAACAATACAGCCGCCGCCGGAGACACCAATGGTGCGCCTACGCGTTGCGCGAGTTGCTGGCCGTGAAGCCGGGAATCGGGGGCGACCCCTATTGGCCACCCGCAATCCACGTCGTTATCCCATGAATCAAGGTAGGCATAATGCCGGTGAGCGTCGATCCCATTTGTTGTTGCACTTGCTCCTGGACCATCTCCGGAATCCACGCCACTTGCGCCTTGAGTGCTTCAACCTCGCGCGACTGGCTTTCCGAGCTAGTCTTTTTCTCCTTTCGCCCACCAGCGGCATAGTATGACGACCATTTTGTGGACAAGTCTTTGCCGGCCACATGACCAGCTGACGTCGGCTTATTGAGCTTATCCCTGTTTTCATTACGTTCAATGCCCTATTCAAAGGGGTGTCGAAAGGGGAGCTCTGATACGACCCCGCGCTACTGCTTTCTTTGTCCTACGGAAGGAACGTGAACCATTTAGAAATATTGGGGATTAATTAGAATGCAACCATATGGAGCTAATTACACGGGGGTGTATTCCTTACCAGAACAAGCTCAAGCTCCTTGGTCTTCGGATCCGTGGTAAGCTCCTTTGTTACCGGGTCCTCCTTGTACCGGGCCCTGAGAAAGTTCCTGGTCTTCTTGTCACTGTATTTCTCAAAGCGGGGCGGTAGGCCTTGCTCGGCACGCTCCGCGTCCTCCTTGTCCCATACAGGCTCCGCCACTCTGTAACCACCGGGACCGAGTTGGTGGACCCCTTTATTCAACTGCTGCATTTATTTCCCCCACTAACTTGATTCGGAGGTTGCGGGGCTATTGCACTTGATCTTGAACTCCTTGTAGTCATCTTCTCTAATCAAAGGATATTTCGCCTTGATCTTCTCATAACTATCACCTTTGTCAATCATTGCCTTCACCGTGCTTTTCCAAGTAGACAGGGTTGTGCTCATCGTCATGAGGGCGGCACCGTTCACTTTATTACCCGAGAGGCGTGTGTTTGCGAACTCAGCGGGGAACTTGTATCGTTCGTGCAGCTTCGTGAAGAGGAGGCTGCGCAAATTCCCTCGGTCCTTATGCCTTAGGTTCTCGGTGTTGATCGAGGCAGTGCTCCGGAGAATGCACTCGAGCTGAATCGAGTACCCCTTGACTATGTGTTTGGGCATCGTCGGATGCCCATCGGAGTTCACTTCAGTAAATTCCTCCCTGACGGTGCCAAGCACGTTCGGGCGCCGGTCCTTCCGTTGCCTCTTCGGTTGGCTGCCATCTGTGCGTGCGCCGCCATCATCAGTGGTGACATCCGCGGCGCCATCATCTGTGGTGTCATCCCCGGCGCCACTAGGGGTTGTGTAGTCAAGATCGGTGTCTTCCGCGGCGTCCTCATAGCGGTGAGGTTCTTCCTCCAACTCCTGGGACAGCTCCTAGAATTGCTTGCCGCCCGACCCGCCGGCATCATCGTTGTGGGCCATGTTTCGCTCTAAATAGGAAAAAAGTTTGGTCAAAAAGTTGGTTATTGTCAAGGAACAAGATCGTGGTCTCATCATTTAGGGTTTGTCGACACCGAGGAATCCTAAAAGCTAAGCTTTTATCATTTAGGGTTTGTCGACGCCGAGGCACCCTAAAAGCCTAAGCGTACATCATTTAGGTTCTCATCGACACCGAGGCACCCTATAGAAGCCAAGTTAAGTTTTCATCATTTAGGTTTTATCGATGCCGAGGCACCCTATGTTGGGCCTAATCACTTGGCACTAATCACTTGGCTCTATTGCCACCTATATTGGGTTTATCATCTAGGGTTTATCGATGCTAAGGAGAATTCTAAGTTGGGCCTGATCACTTGGCTCTATTGCCACCTATGGTTTAATGCAACAAGAATGGCGGGGCAGTTGATCCTACTTAATTAAGTACTAAGATACCACGGCCCATGCATTAGTCGCAAGTACCCCATATGTCCTATTTTTAGCAAAGTCATGCTAAAAATCACGAAAAATTTCAGCATGACCTTTGCTGAAAATAGGACATATGGAGTACCTGAATTTGCCGGAACAGAAGTTAATCAACATTCCGGCAAACTCAAGGGCCTCTCGGGGTACCTGCAAATTCATCACGACACAATGGTCGGAGACAAAACCTAGCAAACTAGCAAGATGATCATCATCTTTGCAAGTCATTACTTGTCAAATTCAGAAGAAGGAACAATTTATTTGTGACATAGTTGGCCCATACAGAAGAAGCAACACCCTGCACTAGCCTAAAAACAAGTGAAGTTTCACCCATATAAGAACAACTTTATAAAATCAGAGAAGTTGCTAAATTTTTGTATCCTTCATATACACTGGAGTACAATGCTTTATAATGTTCCATCATCATTACAGAAAATTGACAATTGTCCATAACAGTTAACTACTATGAGATTATTTCAGTTTTACATGGGTGCGGTGGGTCGTCGGCGGCAGTGGAGCGGGGGAGAGGGTGCGGGGGGCCGTCGGCGGTGGTGGAGCGGGGGGAGGGTGCGGGGGGTGCTAATGGCGCACCACAGAGACATGCGCCATTAGTAACCCAACATCCTAATGGCGCACCACACAGACATGCGCCATTAGTAGTTTTGCAAAAAAGTAAAAAGAATAATTTTTATACTAATGGCGCACCGTGGCACAGTGCGCCATTACTAGCTTAAACTAGTAATGGCGCACTATGCAACGGTGCGCCATTGGTAGTTTTGCAAAAAAGTAAAACAAAAAAATACAGTTGTGGCACACTCTATGGCTGGTGCGCCATTAGTAGTTCTAACTACTAATGGCGCACTCTGCCCAGATGCGCCATTAGTATGTTTGAAAAAAATGAAAAAAAAACATTTTGTTACTAGTGGTGCACCGTGTGCCTGGTGCGCCATTAGTGTCTTCCACACTAATGGCGCACCAACAGATGGTGCGCCATTAGTATAAAGTAATGGCACACCACATGTCTGGTGCGCCATTAGTGTCAATTCCATCTATAGCCCTTTTCCTAGTAGTGACACGGGAGGACAGAAGAGGTTTCCCCCACAAGTGCGGACGCTGAACATGATATACGCAACCCACATCCCCCAGAGGGAGCGGAAGCGTGCGCTCTGGGACGTATATGCGTTGGAGCCAGTCGCCCCAAAGTTCAACCCTTGGTCCTCCTGTCCGATCACCTTCGATCGTAGGGACCACCCCACTAGTATCCGTCATGGCGGATTCGCCGCACTGGTCCTAGACCCAATCATTGGCGGATTTCACCTCACTCGAGTCCTTATGGATGGCGGCAGCAGCCTAAACCTGCTTTATCAGGACACAGTGCGCAAAATGGGTATAGGCCCCTCAAGGATCAAACCCACAAAAACGACCTTTAAAGGCGTCATTCCAGGTGTAGAGGCCCATTGCACAGGCTCAATTACACTGGAAGTGGTCTTCGGATCCCCGGATAACTTCCGAAAAGAAGAGTTAATCTTCGATATAGTCCCGTTCCGTAGTGGTTATCACGCGCTGCTCGGGCGTACCGCATTTGCTAGATTCAATGCGGTACCGCGTTATGCATACCTCAAGCTCAAGATGCCAGGACCTCGCGGAGTTATTACAGTCACTGGAAACACAGCGCACTCTCTCCGAACAGAGGAGCACACCGCAGTCCTCGCAGCAGAAGCGCAAAGCAGCCTCTCAAGGCAATCAACCAGTTCGGCGCTTCAAAGCCCGGACACCTTCAAGCGCACTCGAAGCAATCGGCAAATAGACCACCTGGCGTGATCTGAGCTCGCGTAGCAATACGGCGGCCACCCCAATCCCAGCCCAGCGGCGAAACTCGTGCCACGCGTACATAATTATGCATTAAAAATACCATGGGCACAGGTGGGGAGGGGGCACAACTGCGGCACGCCCCAAGACGCGGCTTAAACCGCACTAGGGGCTTCCCGTTTGGTTATCTTTTTTTTTCAGGACCTTAATCTCTGGAAACACTGTCCGGCAGCACTATTGCCGAATACATGATGGAGCAACCAAGGAGGCAGACAGCTACGTCATACCACGGAATTCACAGGTGGATTACAGTAACGAGCGAAATATTCGATTTAATATCATTCCTCAGCTTGCCCTTGGAAGGGACATAGTCCTACTCTTTGCTTATCGCACTATCTGTATCATTCTGCTTTAACGCAATTTTTGGAACACTCGTCCACTCAAATAGCGACATATTCAATTTAACCAAGTCTCACTCAAATATTACATCTTTGGAACACTCGTCCACTATGAGACGGGCACCCGGCAGAACACCCTCGTAGTACATCTCGGGGTGGCGGTGCTCCTTGCCCTCCGGCGGCCCCTCCTTGATCAGCTTCACGGCGTCCAGCTTGACCCACTGCAACTTCACACGGGCGAAAGCCCGGCGTGCACCTTCAATGCAGACAGATCGCTTGACGACCTCCAGCCACGGGCAGGCATCCACAAGCCGCCTCACCAGGCCGAAGAAGCTGTTCGGAAGGGCGTCGCCAGGCCACATCCGGACTATAAAGCTCTTCATGGCCCGATCAGCCGCCTTATGTAGCTCGACCATCTGCTTCAGCTGGTCACTCATTGGCACCGGGTGTTCGGCCTCAGCATACTGAGACCAGAACAACTTCTCCGTTGAGCTTCCATCCTCGGCCTGGTAAAATTGTGTGGCATCGGACACACTACGGGGCAAATCTGCGAATGCTCCTGGAGAGCTCCGGATTTGGGTAAGTAATCGGTAATTTACTTTTACATGCTTGCTTTGCATATAGAAAGCCTTACCCGCCGCTATCTTCTTCATCGCATCGATCTCCTGGAGGGCCTTTTGGGCTTCGGCCTTGGCACTTTTTGCACTCTCGGGGGCCGCGGCAAGCTCGGACTCCCGCGTCTTTGAGTCAAGCTCCAACGCCTCGTACTTCGCCACGAGAGCCTGGAGCTCTTGCTGCACCTCGCCCACTCAAACCTCGTGCTTCCCTCGCTCGGTGCGCTCCTTGGCCGCTTTATCTTCGGCCTTGGTTAGCGCTTGCTTCAGGGTCGCCCCCTCGGTCGTGGCCCCTGGCAAACATACGATGATCCTATCAGTTTGCAATTCCGTCCTCTTTTATATATACATATCTATAGACAGGGTATTACTTACCCTTGTTCTCCTCGAGCTACCTCTTGGCAAGGCCGAGCTCTTTCCTGGACCCCTCGAGGTCCTGCTTCAGTATGGCGACCTCCGCAGTCAGTGCGGCGGACGCCAGCAGCGAAGCCTGCATATGCATATTGACATACTTATATTAGACTCTTGTGATATTATTTGATCCTCTGCTCGGCTTTTCTTTGTGAACACCGAACAAAGCATCAGGGGCTACTGTCTATGCGGTAATATTTCTACTACATTTTAAAACACTTACCTCAAAGCCTGTTAGAAGGCTGGCACAGGCTTCAGTCAATCCGCTCTTGGCGGACTGAACCTTCTGGATCACCACACTCATGATAGTGCGGTGCTCCTCGTCGATGGAAGCATTGCGAAGCGCTTCCAGCAGATTGTCCGATGCCTCTGGATGGACAGAGGTCACCGGCACAGGCGTCTTGCCCCTCTTAGGAGGAGGCCGCCTTCCCGAGCCTGGAACCGCTGGAGGTTCCGGCGCGGTGTTCGGCTGAGGGCCGAACTCGGGGCTCTCAGGGGCCCCGTCCCTTTGGCTCCCGGAGTCCGGAAGGTCGCCTTGAGGCACCTCCGGGACTGTCTCCCCTTGGTCCGGTGCCTCTTGAGACAGCACCTCGGTGTCGTCGGCAGGATGAGGGGAGGTGGCGGTCGGGACTGGATTGCTGTCCATGTCCGACGAGCCCAGGGAGCCGTCCGATGATACCTCGATATTGGCTCGTGGTGGCCTGCATAATTATGTTCGGCGTCAGGGAAAACAGTGCAATAAAGGAATTCTATGAGTTACTCCGGTATCCGAATACTTACGATCTCCCCGGGGGCTTGGCCCTGGGCAACTACTCATCTTCGCCTTCGTCGGCGGCGGTGGAACTGTCCGGAAGGAGATTCCTTCCCTTCTTGGACCCTTCGGCCTCCCCAGTTGGCGCGGCCTTCTTTTTCTTGTCTCCCCCGCCTGGAGGGGAGCATCTTCTTCTTCCTCCTTGTCTTCAGGGGAAGAGTGTGCCGCAGAGTTATCGGACGATGAGTCCGATAACACCTGGCGCCAGGAACTCTTTCGGGTTCCCTTGGCCTTCTTGGTCTTCTCCGGCACCTTGTAAGGAGCCGGAGCCAGCATCTCCATCAGGAGAGCACCCGTAGTATCTTCGGGTAAAGGGGCCGGACAGTTAATCTGCCCCGACATCTCCATCCTGTCCTATCAAAGGCATGGAGATTAGACCCCGCACATAATTAAGCTAGGGAAAATAAATGTCCTATGGGACGTATTGAACTCACCGAACGCGCTAGGCGCTTTGCGCTTAGTCCGCGGTCCTCGGCGAGAGAAGGAGGGACCTCGGCGCCCTTGAACAGCACCTTCCAGATGTCCTTGTGCGTCTTATCAAAGAGCTCGATCAGAGTCTGGTGCCGGGTCGGGTCGAACTACCACAAGGTAAAATCCCGTTGTTGACACGGGAGGATCCGGCGGATGAGCATAACTTGGACTATGTTGACAAACTTGAGCTTCTTGCTCGCCATACTCCGGATACATTTCTGGAGTCTATCCAGCTCCACCGATGAACCCCATGACAAGCCCTTCTCTTTCCAGGAAGTGAGCCGTGTAGGGAATCCGGATCGAAACACGGGGGCTGCCACCCATTTGGCGTCGCGCGGCTCGGTGATGTAGAACCACGCCGATTGCCATCCCTTTATTGTCTCCACGAAGGAGCCTTCGAGCCATATAACGTTGGGCATCTTGCCCACCATGTCTCCGGCGCATTCTGCTTGTTGGCCTCGTACCACCTACGGCTTGATATTGAAGGTCTTTAACCATAGGCTGAAGTGGGGCCGGGTGCGGAGGAAAGCCTCACACACGACGAAGAACGCCGAAATGTTGAGGATGAAGTTCGGGGCCAGATCACGAAAGTCCAGCCCATAGTAGAACATGAGACCACGGACGAATGGATGGAGGGGAAACCCTAGTCCGCGGAGGAAGTGGTGAAGGAAAACTACCCTATCGTGAGGTTCCGGGGTAGGGACGATCTGCCCCGCAGCGGGCAGCCGATGCGCGATGTTTGCTGCTAAGTATCCGGCTCTGCGCAGCTTCTTGATGTCTCCCTCCGTGACAGAGGAGACCATCCACCTGCCTCCCGCTCCGGACATGGTTGGAGAAGGTTGAGGTGGGAAGTGCGGACTTGGGTGCTAGAGCTCGAGTGTGCGAAAAAGGATGAGCAAATGAGGAAGAAGGCGTGGATAGAAAGGTGAATCCTTATCTCTTTATATGGGCAGACGAAGCTAAGCGTCCCCACTTGCCTAGTAAAACTCGCTTATCCCCCAAGCGCCGTAATTTATGGAGCGGTTTGGTTACCCACGCCCGTATTGATAAGAATCCCGTAATAAGGGGACACGATCTCTGCTTTGACGAGACATGTCGAAAAACGGCCTCGCGTTATGTGCGGGGCTGGTTAAAGGAAACGGTTCCAATAATCACCGGGCCATGACATAACGTCATACTGTCAAGACAAGTCAGCAAATTAGAATTGCGAAAATATTATTCTCTCTACGGTGGTATGTGGAACTTATTTTGCAGGGTCGGACACTATCCTCGTTTTCAAGTTCTTCTGTGATGTATTCGGAGAAGGAACCCGCCTTGCAATGCCGAAGACAATACTGCGTGCCGGACTCATCGTCATTGAAGCCTGTTTCAGGGGCTAATGAGGGAGTCCTGGATTAGGGGGTCTCCGGACAGCCGGACTATCTCCATTGGCCGGACTGTTAGACTATGAAGATACAAGATTGAAGACTTCGTCTCGTGTCCGGATGGGACTCTACTTGGCGTGGAAGGCAAGCTAGGCAATACGGATATGGATATCTCCTCCTTTGTAACCAACCTTGGTGTCTATATAAACTGAAGGGTTTTAGTCCGTAGGACAACAATCATAACATACAATCATACCATAGGCTAGCTTCTAGGGTTTAGCCTCTCTGATCTCGTGGTAGATCTACTCTTGTACTACCCATATCATCAATATCAATCAAGCAGGACGTAGGGTTTTACCTCCATCAAGAGGGCCCGAACCTGGGTAAAACATTGTGTCCCCTGCCTCCTGTTACCATCCGGCCTAGACGCACAGTTCGGGACCCCCTACCCGAGATCCGCCGGTTTTGACACCGATAGCGGGTGTGCTAAAGGATTTGCCGTTCTCTTGGCGATTTGAATCGCGGTACCTGAGGGGCATGGATTAGGAGAGATGTGCCAGCTTTCAGGCTCAAACGAGGGTGACTCGCGAGAAGGCAAAGAGAAGAAAAATGCTCGCGAGGGTACCTGCCTAGCCCCCTCGCGAGGTATGCGAGAGAGAGATCATGAGCAAACCAAAGCTGAAAACGCGGTAAAAGGCGAAGGAACCAAATCAGCAAGGAACGCCAAAGGCAAACATTGATTAAGAAGAAGCGAACCAACTGCAGAAATCAAATGAAAAGCCGCGTCCAGCACCTAATCTAGTCTTCAAGTCTTCTCACCAGCGCGGAGCTAAGTGCTTTCCACTAGGCATGGGAGGGAGCCCTAGGGCCTCAGGCCGGTGCTCCTGAGACTCCGGGCGTGTACAGCCCCAACTCATTATTACGTGAAAGTGTCATGGGCAGCAATTCTTCACAGGCACCGGGCCTTCTTCACAGGCTCTAGGCCTTGCTTCACAGGCTCTAGGCCTTGCCTTGCTTCACTGGCTCTGGGCCTTGCTTCATGGGTAGAACTTCTGGAGGTGCTGGATGTTTCAGGCGTTTTGGATTGGTGTCCCTTCTTGCGTCTCCAGGCGCACTACGCCAGGCCTGGAGATGTGGACGGCCCTGAACGGTCCCTCCCACATGGGTGAAAGCTTGTGCAGCCCTTCCCTGGAGAGGACCCGCCTGAGGACCAGGTCACCCGTCTTGAGCGTCCTGGAGCGAATGCTGCGGCAATGGTAACACCGCAGCGCTTGCTGGTACCTTGCCGCCCTTAATGCAGCTTCGCGACGACGTTCCTCCCCTAGCACGTGGTCCATCCCCCGCATGGCGTCCTGCTGCGTTTCGTCGAATGCCAAAATCCTCGCGGAGCGATGCTTGACCTCGTGAGGGAGGACTACTTCAGCTCCGTAGACGAGGTAGAACGGAGTCTCTCCCGTTGGCTTGGTAGCGGTGGTGCGGATGGACCACAACACGGACTGGAGCTCATCGTGCCAGCCCCTGCCGTAGGCCTCCAGCTTCTTCTTGAAGGTCCTGGTCTTGAGGCCCCTCAGGACATCAGCGTTGGCATGCTCAGCCTGACCATTGCTCCTGGGGTGGGCCACCAAAGTGTAGCAGATCTGTGTTCCAAGGTTAGCACAGTAGGTTTTAAAGAGGTTACTAGTAAACTACGAGCCGTTATCTGTGATGATGCAGTTGGGGACCCCGAAGCGGCTCACGAGGCCCTTAATGAACTTGACAGCAGAGCCGGCTGGAATGGTTCGGACAGCTTCCACTTCCGCCCACTTGGTGAGCTTATCGATGGCGACGTACAGATAACGGTAGCCCCCTGGCGCTCGTGGGAACGGGCCTAGGATGTCTAGCCCCCAAACCGCGAACGGCCATGTGAGCGGGATGGTTTGGAGGTCCTGAGCAGGCTGATGGATTTGCTTGGCGTGGAATTGGCAAGCTTCGCAGGATTTCACCAGCTCGGCTGCATCGTTGAGTGCTGTGGGCCAATAGAATCCGCTACAGAAGGCTTTGCCGATGAGGGTCCGTGATGATGAGTGATGTCCACAATCCCCGCCGTGTATGTCAGTCAGCAACTCCCTCCCTTGATCGTTGGAGATGCAGCGCAGCGTGACACCGTTCGGCCGTTTTTTGTACAACTCGCCGTCTTGAATGCAGTATGTTGTGGCCTGTCGGGCCACGCGCTCCTCGTCCTCTTCCTTCTCCGGCAGTGTCCCATGCATCAGGTACTCCTTAAACTCCTTGGTCCAGCACTCCTCCTGATGCTCGAGCACTAAGAGTAGCCGAGCTCCTGAGGTTGGGCCGCAAGCTAGTGCTCCTATGGCCAGGGGCTGTGGGAGCTCCTCCCGAGGCTGAGTCGTGCTTGAGAGAGGTGGCGTAGCTGACGGCTTGAAGAGCCGCTCTTCGAAGACGCCGGGCTCCTGCGGTTTCCGCTTGGATGCTCTCTTGGCGATGTCATCGGCTTCCTTGTTGGTGCCCGGGGGCATGTGCTGCAGCTCCAAGCCTGAGAACTGCTTTTCCATCTTGTGCACCTCCGCAAGGTAGGCCTCCATGTGCTCGTCCTTTGGCTCGTACACTTTGTTGGAGAAGTTGATGAGGAGCTGCAAGTCGCCCTTGACGGTAAGGCGTCTCACCCCCAGAGTCGCCGCAGCCTTCAGGCCGGCTATGAGGCCTTCGTATTCTGCGATATTGTTGGAGACCTTCTCGCCGTGCTGGAAGCAGAGTTGCACGGCGTAGTAAAGCTTGTCCTGAGTGGGCGAGATGAGCACTCCTCCAGCCCCCGCGCCCTAGTGAGCAAAGGCGCCATCAAAATACATGACCCAGCCATCTGGTGCCTCACTTCCTGGGGAGGTGGACAGGTCTTCTCCTTCCTCAAGAGCTGGGGCATCTGTACATTCCGCCACAAAATCGGCGAGTGCGACTCCCTTGATGACCCTAGTGGTGCTGAACTCCAGCTGGAATGCTTACAACTCGATGTTCCATTCAGCGACCCTTCCGGCTGAGTTTGGGCTCCTGAGTACCCTCTCCAGTGGGTAAGATGAGATGACCTTGATGGGGTGCCCCTGGAAGTAGTGTCGCAGCTTGCGCAGGGCCACCAAGAGTGCGAGCAAGAGCTTTAGTGGCATGGGGTAGCGTGCCCTTGCGTCTTGCAGTACGGTGCTGACGAAGTATACCGGGTGCTCGACGAGGGCTGGCACACTGTTGAGGCTCGGGTCTTGCGGAGATTGTGGTGTATCCTGAGGTGGAGGGTTTCCTGAGATATGGCCATCCTCAGGAGTTTCCGTGACACTACCCTGCCGAGCTTGATCTCCCGCCGCTGATGGCTGTGGTGTGCCTTCCTGACCCTGCGTTGCATCAGCTCTGGCTTGGCATGGCACACCTTTGTCTCTGCGCTCCTCCCGAACCACCACCAGTGCCGCGCTGGCGGAATACGGGGTGGCGGCGAGGTAGAGTACCAGAGGTTCGAGTGGCTGCGGCGCCACCATCACCGGGGGGCTGGTGAGGTATTTCTTGAGGTCTTGGAAGGCCCGGTCGGCCTCCGGGGTCCACTCGAATGGGCCTTTCTTCTTCATGAGCTTGAAGAAGGGTAAGGCGCGCTCGCCTATCTTAGAGATGAAGCGCCCTAACGCGGTCACCCTTCCTGCCAGTTTTTGCATCTCCTTGAGGGTCTATGGTGGGCTCATATCTTCGATGGCCCTGATCTTCTCCGGGTTCGCCTCGATCCCTCTGTGGGATACGAGAAACCCCAGTAGCTTGCCAGAGGGGACGCCAAACATGCACTTCTCTGGGTGAAGCCTCAAGTTCACCCAGCGCAAACTCTCAAAAGGTCTCCTCCAAGTCTTGAATCAACGTCCTCGCCTCGCGAGATTTGACCACTATGTCATCAACATAGGCCTCTGTGTTTCTGCCGAGCTGCCGCCCCAAGGCGATGTGCATCAGCCGCTGAAAGGTTCTGCCCGCGTTGTCAAGGCCGAAAGGCATGGAGGTGTAGCAGTACAACCCACATGGTGTCAAGAAGGCCGTCTTTTCCACATCCTCCACCGCCATCTTGATCTGATGGTATCCATAGAACGCATCCAGGAAACATAACAAATCGCACTCGGCGGTGGAGTTGACGATTTGATCGATGTGCGGAAGGGGGAACGGATCTTGGGGGCAGGCTTTGTTGAGGTTGGTGAAGTCGACGCACATTCTTCCTTCCCACCTTTCTTCGGTACTACGACGGGATTCTCCAGCCATTCGGGGTATCGAACTTCTCGGATGGTGCCTGTCGCCTCCAGTTTGCATGTCTCTTGGACGATGAAGGCCTGCTTCTCAGTGGACTGCCATCTTGCTCCCTGCTTGACGGGGCATACGTTGGGGCATACCCTTAGATGATGCTGGATTACCTCTCTCGGGACCCCTACCAGCTGATTGAGCTCCCACGCGAATATCTCCTTGTTCTTACGCAAAAACCTCACCAAAGCTTCTTCTTGTCCTGAGCCAAGGCTGGTTCCTATGGTGAAGGTGGCTCCTGAAGACCCGTCCTCGTTGACTGGCACCTGCTTGGTCTCCGCCTTGTCTTGGGTGAACAATTGCCTCTTCTTGGTGGGCGCGGTTTCCTTGGCCTCGGGCGCACCAGTGCCGGCTGGCTGTGCCGCCGCTGCAGTCTTGAAGGCGAGCCTGAGCACCGTCACGGCCTCCTTAGTGTCCCCCTTGATGGTGAGGACGCCCTTGCTCCCTAGCATCTTCATGAGGTTGTAGGTCGGGTGAGTCACCGCCATGAACTGAGCGAGAGCCGGGTACCCGAGGATGGCGTTGTACGGGAGACCGATGCGGGAGATGTCAAAGTCCCCCAGCTCGGTGCGATAGTTGTCTCGCATGCCAAAGGTGACAGGGAGGCTGATCTGCCCGAGAGGGTGAGCAGCTCCACCACCCAGTCCTGTGAAGGGCTTGCTAAGGCCGAGCCGTTTGAGCGGCACATGAAGAAGGCTGAAGGCTTCCATGGAGAGCAAGTTGAGGCCGGCGCCGCCGTCGATGAGGGTCTTGGTGATGGCCACGTTGCAGATGGTGGGCGTGTAGAGCATCGGGAGCATCCGGAGCCGGCGGTGGAGTCGAGGTGGTCATCCGAGTCGAAGGTGAGGTCGGCCTCTGGCGCAGCCCGACCCGGCGGAGCCCCCAGGCGCTTGCAGGCTTCCCCAATCTGACGGAAGAAAGGCTTGACGTGGCGATCTGAAGGAGGTGCTTGGGAGCCACCCAGTAGTGCCGCGACTGCGTGGTGTGCCGGCGCCACGTAATGCGCAGTGAAGAGGTCGCAGAGTTCCCCCCCAGGACATCACCGTGGATCCCGGGAGGTTGAGCCGCCAGGCGCGCGGCTCGTCGGCGAGCGCTAGGGGGAACAAGTTTGCCATGATCTTGTCGTCGCCTCCGGCTTCGAGGACGGCCTCCTCGTATGCTAGCAGGAACAGCGCCGAGTCTGCCACGCCATTGTAACACGGCAGAATCTCCGGCCTGAACATGGCCGGCCACTGCACTTGCCGTAGAGCGGGGGCCAGGGCCCGGTGCCCAGACTCCCTGCTGCTGGTGTTGGCCGCAGAGGTTGGTGGCGGGGCACCTGCCATGGAAGCGTAGTGCGGCTGTGCGGGGCGCTGGTTGGTGGAGAGAAGCCCCAGCGTACCCCTACCTGGCACGCCAAATGTCGGATGTGGGGTTCCGGCTAACCCTTAAGGTTCAAACACTAGGGTGCGTGCGAAGTCTTTCCCTCCTACCGATCTACGCTCTAGCTCGCTAAGATCTTGCGGACGAACTCGATGAACTCACAACACAGAAAGACACGAGATTTATACTGGTTCGGGCCACCGTTGTGGTGTAATACCCTACTCCCGTGTGGTGGTGGTGGATTGCCTCTTGGGATGATGATGAACAGTATAAGGGAAGAACTGCCTCCTGAGGTTTAGGTGTTCTTGTGTGTATGAACTTGTGGTGTAAGGATTTGATCCTCTCTCTCTTGGTTAGATGAGTCCATCCCCCTCTACTATGGTGGCTAGTCCTATTTATAGAGGCCCTGGTCCTCCTCCCAAATATCGAGCGGGAAATGAGCCAACAATGGCAGGCAAATTTGAAGGGGGACAGCTAGTACGAGCTATCCTGACAAAAGTAGTCTTCGCCTGCACAAAGCTCTGGTGGTGACACCGTCTTTGGCTCCACAATGACATCTGTCTTGCAGTCCATGGTCTTGGTCTTGTTGCACCAAAATGGCAACCTTTGCCTGAGGCCTCGGTACCTCGCGGCTACGCTTGCCCCCTTTGCACCAAAGAGGAAACAAGGACGCTGCGAGCGCCGGCGCCCGCCTGGTGTCGATCGTCATGGCTCACGTCACGAGAGCCTCGCGAGGTTTGCCCCACCTTGACATCCTCGCTCCTCGTGAGCCTGCCTGGTCAGGCCACTCTAGAGGAGGTCTTGCGTCGTCCGCCTCGCGAGGCTTGGCCCCTCGCGAGGGTCTTGGATGCTTGTTGATGAAGATGGGCCGTATGGCCTGCTGGCTCCGCACGCCGCGGGCCATAGGCAGGCAAGTCTGCGGACCCCCGTTCCCAAAACGCCGACATAAGCAATTTGAGGAAATTGTATGCAAGCATGGATGGCACGAGAAGAACCAAGGTGTTGGTTTGAATGAAAGTTCAATGCTAATGGAGTCGAGTGGGAAGAAGATCAGTACCCTAAGACGAAGTTTATTCCCCAAAAGGAGAAGTATGATCCTTCTTCTTTCAAGGGAACTCAAGCTCAAGATGATATTCCACCACAAGACCACAAGCTATAAGGCAAGGACAAGCTTCAAGATGATAGACTCATATGAAGAACCACTTTAAGCTTTGGTCAAGTGGGTACCCAAGACTACCTCAAGTTCTACTTCATCAAGTACAACTACAACTCCAAGGATTCCCATCAAGTTGTTGTGGGTTCCAAATAAGAACTAGAGAGTTCTTGATGGTGACTCCGTCAATAAACTTCACTCATATTCATTCATGGTAAGAACTTGTGCAAACCACTTCAACATCATGCACCAGTTCATGGAGTCACAACCCCTCTTGTTGGTAAGTTAAGGGACAAGGTAATAAATGCATTCATGGACATCATGATATGTGTACTTCACTCTATGTTTATGGATATCCTTGTTCCTTATGGGACTAACCCATGTAGGTGTTGAAAGTCCTACAAATTCCAAGGAAAGCTCCCAACTCTTGATGATGATCATCAACATTGAGCTTCCACAACTACTACAACAACTACATGAAGTCTTCAATGACAAACCCCAAGGTTAGTTCATCCCTCTTAAGGGGGGTCTCACATCTAGTGGGAGCTTTAATCTAAGACTTGAGCTAAAGCAGCTCTATTGATGTGAACACATTAATGCTTTATGTAAAAATGGTAACCCCATTTGTGCTTAAACGATGAGTATGACCTATGATCAAATGTTCTCATTTGACTCCTAAGTGAAGATACTCATATATACAAGACTTTTTCATTGACCATTGTCTTGATCAATGCTAGATTCGTTGTGCATGTTTGCCATATTTTATTGTATGTGTGAGCATGTTGCTTTGCATATTTTCCCATTCGAAGACATCCTATTGTTGTTTGGTTGATTTGGATCTTTTGGCAAATTAGATGGACAAAAATGCCTAAGAACCTTCTCTAGCTCTATCTATCTCAACTTTTCTCAAACTCATTCTTGCTAATCACAAAATTTGAACAAGTGTCTATTTGGACCCTCTGGGTTAGGAGCACTTGGAGCCACCGTTCTGAATAAGGCTGGACATTAAACCTTCTCTGTGTACCTCGGTCTAACCAATCCAGTCCATTTTCGTCCCACTAAGTCACTTAGATTGATCAGTATTATGCCCTCGGATAGCCTGCCTGAACATGTTCGGTCTCATCAAAATGCCCTATCTCTAGAAGTTACACGTCTTGGTGCCTCCGGCGGTCTCACTCAGACTGATCGACAATGTGCGAGTTTATACATCACGCAGACGCTTCACCTGAAAATTTCTTCAAACGTGACCTTCCTGCAACTCGCCTCTGTCGCCATCTGGATCGCCTGAACATCACCCATGTGTCCCACTAGCCCTCGCCACATGATTCCGTTGCCTTCGTCGACAATCTCCACTAATATCGCCGTCGTAGAGGACCATCGCCAAGTTAGGGTACGGATCTTATCTTTTTGTTCTCCCCCAATCCGATTCTTATCACAAAAACTTGTGCATTATCTTTCCACATGTGTACGACATCTAAGCACCAATCAAATTCATAGTTTTTTGGTTTTGAGCAAAAAAATAGGGTTAGTTTATCGTTGTCTTCACTTCGGACTGACTGAATGGACATGCTTTGGTGCCATCGAGTTGCCTTAGGCCATCACACAAAGTACATCGAGTTGTCTTCACTTCGGACTGACTGAATGGACATGCTTTGGTGCCATCGAGTTGCCTTAGGCCATCACACAAAGTACATCTTGGTATGACCGAAATGTACTCGTTGGTGTGGCCGAATAACAGTTTTGAAATTCCATGAGCACCTCGGAGAGACCGAGTCACACACTCAGTGCCACCGAAACATGTTGACAAGTTTCTGTTGTTGCCTTAGAATTTCCCAACAGGTTCACTTGGTGAGACCAAATTGTAGACAAAGAAAACTTAAACTTGAATTTTGAACTCAATTATTTGCATAAACCTCTGTATTTTGGGATCCTCATCTATTCTATCCCCATCTACTCTATTCACAGGGCTAGTTTGCCAAGATGTCAGGGTCATATGATAGCCAGAGAAGAGTTGAGAATGATGTTGATGTTGGAGAACGTAGCAGAATTTAAAATTTTCTACGCATCACCAAGATCAATCTATGGAGTTATCTAGCAACGAGGGAAAGGGG
Source organism: Triticum urartu (assembly GCF_056163025.1). Lineage (NCBI taxonomy): Eukaryota > Viridiplantae > Streptophyta > Magnoliopsida > Poales > Poaceae > Triticum > Triticum urartu. The sequence continues at coordinate 483,683,550 of NC_141874.1, read as the reverse complement.
GGTGCATCTACATACCCTTGTAGATCGTGAGCGGAAGCATTCAAGAGAACAGGGTTGATGGAGTCGTACTCGTCGTGATCCAAATCACCGATGACCGGGCGCCGAACGGACGACACCTCTGCGTTCAACACACGTACGGTTGGGAAGACGTCTCCTCCAACTTGATCCAGCAAAGGGGAAGGAGAGGTTGATGGAGATCCAGCAACACGATGGCGTGGTGGTGGAAGCAACGGTGATCTCGGCAGGGCTTCACCAAGCTCAGCGAGAGGGAGAGTTGTCACGGGAGGGAGAGGGAGGCGCCAGGGGCTAGGGTGCGACTGCCCTCCCTCCCCCCCACTATATATAGGACACCTAAGGGGGGCGCCGGCCCTAGAGATTGGATCTCAAGGGGGGCGGCCAAGGGGGGTGGCTTGCCCCCCAAGCTAAGTGGGGCGCCCCCCACCCCTAGGGTTTCCAATCCTGGGCGCAGGGGGAGGCCCAAGGGGCGCACACCAGCCCACCAGGGGCTGGTTCCCTTCCCCACTTCAGCCCATGGGGCCCTCCGAGATAGGTGGCCCCACCCGGTGGACCCCCGGGACCCTTCCGGTGGTCCCGGTACAATACCGGTGATCCCCGAAATTTTCCCGATGGCCAAAATTGGACTATATATAATTCTTCACCTCCGGACCATTCCGGAACTCATCGTGACGTCCGGGATCTCATCCGTGACTCCGAACAACTTTCGGGTTACCGCATACTAATATCTCAACAACCCTATCATCACCGAACCTTAAGTGTGTAGACCAGGTTTGGGAGACACGCAGACATGACCGAGACGACTGTCCGTCCAATAACCAACAGTGGGATCTGGATACCCATGTTGGCTCCCACATGTTCCACGATGATATCATCGGATTAACCATGATGTCGAGGATTCAATCAATCTCGTATACAATTCCCTTTGTCAATCGGTACGCTACTCGCCCGAGACTCGATCATCGGTATCCCAATACCTCGTTCAATCTCGTTACCGGCAAGTCACTTTACTCGTACCGTAATGCATGATCCCGTGATCAACCACTTGGTCACATTGAGCTCATTATGATGATGCATTACCGAGTGGGCCCAGAGATACCTCTCCGTCATACGGAGTGACAAATCCCAGTCTCGATTCGTGCCAACCCAACAGACACTTTTGGAGATACCCGTAGTGCACCTTTATAGTCACCCAATTACGTTGTGACGTTTGGCACACCCAAAGCACTCCTAGGTGTCGGGGAGTTGCACAATCTCATGGTCTAAGGAAATTATACTTGACATTCGGAAAAGCTCTAGCAAACGAACTACACGATCTTTGAGCTATGCTTAGGATTGGGTCTTGTCCATCACATCATTATCCTAATGATGTGACCCCGTTATCAATGACATCTAATGTCCATAGTCAGGAAACCATGCATATCTTTTGATCAACGAGCTAGTCAACTAGAGGCTCACTAGGGACGTGTTGTGGTCTATGTATTCACACATGTATTACGATTTCCGGATAACACAATTATAGCATGAATAATAGACAATTATCATGAACAAGGAAATATAATAATAACCATTTTATTATTGCCTCTAGGGCATATTTCCAACAGTCTCCCACTTGCACTAGAGTCAATAATCTAGTTACATTGTGAGGAATTGAACACCCATAGAGTTCTGGTGTTGATCATGTTTTGCTCTAGGGAGAGGTTTAGTCAACGGATCTGCCACATTCAGGTCCGTATGTACTTTACAAATATCTATGTCTCCATTTTGAACACTTTCACGAATGGAGTTGAAGCGACGCTTGATATGCCTAGTCTTCCTGTGAAACCTGGGCTCCTTGGCAAGGGCAATAGCTCCAGTGTTGTCACAAAAGAGAGTCATCGGGCCCGACGCATTGGGAATGACTCCTAGGTCGGTAATGAACTCCTTCACCCAGATTGCTTCTTGTGCTGCCTCCAAGGCTGCCATGTACTCCGCTTCACATGTTGATCCCGCCACAATGCTTTGCTTGCAACTACACCAGCTTACTGCCCCACCATTCAAAATATACACGTATCCGGTTCGTGACTTAGAGTCATCCAGATCTGTGTCGAAGCTAGCATCGACGTAACCCTTTACGACAAGCTCTTTGTCACCTCCATAAACGAGAAACATATCCTTAGTCTTCTTCAGGTACTTCAGGATATTCTTGACCGATGTCCAGTGTTCCATGCCGGGATTACTTTGGTACCTTCCTACCAAACTTACGGCAAGGTTTACATCAGGTCTGGTACACAGCATGGCATACATAATAGACCCTATGGCCGAGGCATAGGGGATGACACTCATCTTTTCTCTATCTTCTGCTGTGGTCGGGCATTGAGCCGTGCTCAATTGCATACCTTGCAATACAGGCAAGAACCCCTTCTTGGACTGATCCATATTGAACTTCTTCAATATCTTGTCAAGGTACGTACTTTGTGAAAGACCAATGAGGCTTCTCGATCTATCTCTATAGATTTTGATACCTAATATATAAGCAGCTTCTCCAAGGTCCTTCATTGAAAAACACTTGTTCAAGTAGGCCTTTATGCTTTCCAAGAATTCTATATCATTTCCCATCAACAGTATGTCATCCACATATAATATGAGAAATGCTACGGAGCTCCCACTCACTTTCTTGTAAACATAGGCTTATCCATAAGTCTGTGTAAACCCAAACGCTTTGATCATCTCATCAAATCGAATGTTCCAACTCCGAGATGCTTGCACCAGCCCATAAATTGAGCGTTGGAGCTTGCACACCTTGTTAGCATTCTTAGGATCGACAAAACCTTCCGGCTACATCATATACAATTCTTCCTTAAGAAAGCCGTTAAGGAATGCCATTTTAACGTCCATTTGCCATATCTCATAATCATACAATGCGACAATTGCTAACATGATTCGGACGGACTTCAGCTTCGCTACGGGTGAGAAAGTCTCATCGTAGTCAACCCCTTGAACTTGTCGATAACCCTTAGCGACAAGCCGAGCTTTATAGATGGTTACATTACCATCCACGTCTGTCTACTTCTTAAAGATCCATTTATTTTCTATGGCTCGCCGATCATCGGGCAAGTCACTCAAAGTCCATACTTCGTTTTCATACATGGATCCTATCTCGGATTTCATGGCTTCCAGCCATTTGTCAGAATCTGGGCCCACCATCGCTTCCTCATAGTTCGAAGGTTCACCGTTGTCTAACAACATGATTTCCAAGACAGGGTTGCCGTACCACTCTAGTGCGGAACGTGTCCTTGTGGACCTACGAAGTTCAGTAGCAACTTGATCTGAAGTTTCATGATCATCATCATTAACTTCCTCTCTAGTGGGTGCAGGCACCTCAGGAACATTTTCTTGAGTTGCGCCACTTTCTGGTTCAAGAGGTAATACTTCATCAAGTTCTACTTTCCTCCCACTTACTTTTTCGAGAGAAACTCTTTCTCTAGAAAGGATCCATTCTTGGCAACAAAGATCTTGCCTTCGGATCTGAGGTAGAAGGTATACCCAATAGTTTCTTTAGGGTATCCTATGAAGACGCATTTTTCCGACTTGGGTTCGAGCTTTTCAGGTTGAAGTTTCTTGACATAAGCATCGCATCCCCAAACTTTTAGAAACGACAGTTTAGGTTTCTTCCCAAACCATAATTCATACGGTGTCGTCTCAACGGATTTCGACGGTGCCCTATTTAAAGTGAATGTGGCAGTCTCTAAAGCATAGCCCAAAATGACAGCGGTAGATTGGTAAGAGACATCATAGATCGCACCATATCCAATAGAGTGTGATTACGACGTTCGGACACACCATTACACTGAGGTGTTCCAGGCGGCGTGAGTTGTGAAACTATTCCATATTTCCTTAAGTGCGTGCCAAATTCGTGACTCAAGTATTCTCCCCCCATGATCTGATCGCAAGAACTTGATTTTCCTGTCACGTTGATTCTCAACCTCACTCTGAAATTCCTTGAATTTTTCAAAGGTCTCAGACTTGTGTTTCATCGAGTAGACATACCCATATCTACTCAAGTCATCAGTGAGGGTGAGAACATAACGATAGCCACCGCGAGCCTCAACACTCATTGGACCACACACATCAGTATGTATGATTTCCAATAAGTTGGTTGCTCGCTCCATTGTTCATGAGAATGGACTCTTGGTCATTTTACCCATGAGGCATGGTTCGCACATGTCAAATGATCCGTAATCAAGAGACTCCAAAAGTCGATCTGCATGGAGCTTCTTCATGCGTTTGACACCTATGTTACCAAGGCGGCAGTGCCACAAGTATGTTGGACTATCATTATCAACATTACATCTTTTCGTATTCACACTATGAATATGTGTAATATTATGCTCGAGATTCATTAAGAATAAACCATTCACCAGCGGAGCATGACCATAAAACATATCTCTCATATAAATAGAACAACCATTATTCTCGGATTTAAATGAGTAGCCATCTCGAATTAAACGAGATCCTGATACAATGTTCATGCTCAAAGCTGGCACTAAATAACAATTATTGAGGTTTAAAACTAATCCCGTAGGTAAATGTAGAGGTAGCGTGCCGACGGCGATCACATCGACCTTGGAACCATTCCCGACGCGCATCGTCACCTCGTCCTCCGCCGGTCTCCGCTTATTCCGCAGCTCCTGCTTTGAGTTACAAATGTGAGCAACCGCACCGGTATCAAATACCCAGGAGCTACTACGAGTACTGGTAAGGTACACATCAATTACATGTATATCACATATACCTTTAGTGTTGCCGGCCTTCTTGTCCGCTAAGTATTTGGGGCAGTTCCGCTTCCAGTGACCACTTCCCTTGCAATAAAAACACTCAGTCTCGGGCTTGGGTCCATCCTTTGGCTTCTTCCCGGCAGCTTGCTTACCGGGCGCGGCAACCCCCTTGCCGTCCTTCTTGAAGTTCTTCTTACCCTTGCCTTTCTTAAACTTAGTGGTTTTATTCACCATCAACACTTGATGTTCCTTTTTGATCTCCACCTCCGCTGATTTCAGCATTGAATATACCTCAGGAATGGTCTTTTTCCATCCCCTGCATATCGAAGTTCATCACAAAGCTCTTGTAGCTCGGTGGAAGCGACTGAAGGATTCTGTCAATGATCGCGTCATCTGGGAGATTAACTCCCAGCTGAGTCAAGCGGTTATGCAACCCAGACATTTTGAGTATGTGCTCACTGATAGAACTATTTTCCTCCATCTTACAACTGAAGAACTTGTCGGAGACTTCATATCTCTCGACCCGGGCATGAGCTTGGAAAACCATTTTCAGCTCTTCGAACATCTCATATGCTCCGTGTTTCTCAAAACGCTTTTGGAGCCCCGGTTCTAAGCTGTAAAGCATGCCACACTGAACGAGGGAGTAATCATCAGCACGTGACTGCCAAGCGTTCATAACGTCTTGGTTCTCTGGGATGGGTGAGTCACCGAGCGGTGCTTCTAGGACATAATCTTTCTTGGCAGCTATGAGGATGACCTCAGGTTCCGGACCCAGTCCGTATAGTTGCTGCCATCATCTTTCAGCTTGGTTTTCTCTAGGAACGCGTTGAAGTTGAGGGCAACATTAGCGTGGGCCATTTGATCTACAAGACATATTGTAAAGATTTTAGACTAAGTTCATGATAATTAAGTTCATCTAATCAAATTATTCAATGAAGTCCCACTCAGATAGACATCCCTCTAGTCATCTAAGTGAAACATGATCCGAGTCAACTAGCCCGTGTCCGATCATCACGAGAGACGGACTAGTCAACATCGATGAACATCTTCATGTTGATCGTATCTTCTATACGACTCATGCTTGACCTTTCGGTCTTCCGTGTTCCGAGGCCATGTCTGTACATGCTAGGCTCGCCAAGTCAACCTAAGTGTATTGCGTGTGTAAATCTGGCTTACACCCATTGTATTCGAACATTAGAATCTATCACACCCGATCATCACGTGGTGCTTCGAAACAATGAACCTTCACAACGGTGCACAGTTAGGGGGAACACTTTCTTGAAATTATTACGAGGGATCATCTTATTTAAGCTACCGTCGTTCTAAGCAAATAAGATGTAAAACATGATAAACATCACATGCAATCAAACAGTGACATGATATGGCCAATATCATTTGCTCCTTTTGATCTCCATCTTCAGGGTGCCATGATCATCATCGTCACCGGCATGACACCATGATCTCCATCATCGTGTCTTCATGAAGTTGTCTCTTCATCTATTACTTCTACTACTATGGCTAACGGTTTAGCAATAATGTGAAGTAATTACATGACGTTTATGTTGACACGCAGGTCATAAATAAATTAAGACAACTCCTATGGCTCCTGCCGGTTGTCATACTCATCGACATGCAAGTCGTGATTCCTATTACAATAACATGATCAATCTCATACATCACATATATCATTCATCACATCCTTTTGGCCATATCACATCACACAACACATGCTGCAAAAACAAGTTAGACGTCCTCTAATTGTTGTTGCAAGTTTTTACATGGCTGCTATAGGTTTCTAGCAAGAACGTTTCTTACCTACGCCAAAACCACAATGTGATATGCCAATTTCTATTTACCCTTCATAAGGACCCTTTTTATTGAATCTGATCCGACTAAAGTAGGAGAGACAGACACCCGCTAGCCACCTTATGCAACTAGTGCATGTCAGTCGGTGGAACTAGTCTCACGTAAGAGTACGTGTAAGGTCGGTCCAGGCCGCTTCATCCCACGATGCCGCCGAATTAAGATAAGACTAGTAACGGCAAGTAAATTGACAATATCGACGCCCACAACTGCTTTGTGTTCTACTCGTGCATAGAAACTACACATAGACCTAGCTCTGATACCACTATTGGAGAACGTAGCAGAATTTAAAATTTTCTACGCATCACCAAGATCAATCTATGGAGTTATCTAGCAACGAGGGAAAGGGGGGTGCATCTACATACCCTTGTAGATCGCGAGCGGAAGCGTTCAAGAGAACGGGGTTGATGGAGTCGTACTCGTCGTGATCCAAATCACCGATGACCGAGCGCCGAACGGACGGCACCTCCGCGTTCAACACACGCACGGTTGGGAAGACGTCTCCTCCAACTTGATCCGGCAAGGGGCAAGGAGAGGTTGATGGAGATCCAGTAGCACGACGGCGTGGTGGTGGAAGCATCGGTGATCTCGGCAGGGCTTCGCCAAGCTCAGCGAGAGGGAGAGGTGTCACGGGAGGGAGAGGGAGGCGCCGGGGGCTAGGGTGCGGCTGCCCTCCCTCCCCCACTATATATAGGACCCCTAAGGGGGGGCGTCGGCCCTAGAGATTGTATCTCAAGGGGGGTGGCAGCAAAGGGGGGTGGCTTGCCCCCCAAGCCAAGTGGGGCGCCCCCACCCCTAGGGTTTCCAACCCTAGGCGCAGGGGGAGGCCCAAGGGGGGCGCACCAGCCCACCAGGGGCTGGTTCCCTTCCCCACTTCAGCCCATGGGGCCCTCCGGGATAGGTGGCCCCACCCGGTGGACCCCCGGGACCCTTCCGGTGGTCCCGGTACAATACCGTTGATCCCCGAAACTTTCCCGATGGCGGAAACTGGACTTCCTATATATAATTCTTCACCTCCGAACCATTCTGGAACTCCTCGTGACATCCGGGATCTCATCCGGGACTCCGAACAACTTTCGGGTTACCACATACTAATATCTCAACAACCCTAGTGTCACCAAACCTTAAGTGTGTAGACCCTACGGGTTTGGGAGAGACGCAGACATGACCGAGATGACTCTCCGGCCAATAACCAACAGCGGGTTCTGGATACCCATGTTGGCTCCCACATGTTCCACGATGATCTCATCGGATGAACCACATGTCCCTTTGTCAATCGGTACGTTACTCGCCCGAGACTCGATCATCGGTATCCCAATACCTCATTCAATCTCGTTACCGGCAAGTCACTTTACTCGTACCGTAATGCATGATCCCGTGATCAACCACTTGGTCACATTGAGCTCATTATGATGATGCATTACCGAGTGGGCCCAGAGATACCTCTCCGTCATACAGAGTGACAAATCCCAGTCTCGGTTCGTGCCAACCCAACAGACACTTTCGGAGATACCCGTAGTGTACCTTTATAGTCACCCAGTTACGTTGTGACGTTTGGCACACCCAAAGCACTCCTACGGTGTCTGGGAGTTGCATAATCTCATGGTCTAAGGAAATGATACTTGACATTCAGAAAAGCTCTAGCAAACGAACTACACGATCTTTGAGCTATGCTTAGGATTGGGTCTTGTCCATCACATCATTCTCCTAATGATGTGATCCCGTTATCAATGACATCTAATGTCCATAGTCAGGAAACCATGAATATCTTTTGATCAACGAGCTAGTCAACTAGAGGCTCACTAGGGACGTGTTTTGGTCTATGTATTCACACATGTATTACCATTTCCGGATAACACAATTATAGCATGAACAATAGACAATTATCATGAACAAGGAAATATAATAATAACCATTTTATTATTGCCTCTAGGGCATATTTCCAACAGTTGAGTTAAGCGGGGGGCACTAGTCCTAAGAGGAGTTTCAACTCACATCCACGAACACCTACCTCACATGGTTTCCCCCCCAGCTGCAACCTATTCCGGAAAGACAAAGAATTCAGATGAGGATGACTCAGACTTTATGCCTGATGATGCAACTTCCAAGAGGAAAGTTATGAGCAAAGAGTATGGCACTTATGACAAGGAGAGAGCAGTTGCTCAAAAGGTGTCATCCTCCACCGCAACAAGGAGAGGAATTACTTTGACACATATATACTACTACAGGAAGTTCAACTCAGGGGTGATCGAAGCCCAAGCACAAGAAGAGGGAAAGGAAGCAGGTAGATCATGTTACTTCCAGAAGATCATCTATGCGTATACATGAACCCGCTGCTGCTGAGATGAATAAGAAGAGGAGGAGGAAACTCAACTAGCCAATCCACCCCCCAAGAGGCAAAGGAAGCTTATGGAAGATGTTATGCCAAAGACTACACCTCCAGCTGCGAAGGCCAAGACAACACCAAAGTCCATGGTCAAGACTACAAATAGCCTTGTTGCATCACAAAAGAACGAGGCCTAGTGCTTGAGAGAGATGAAGAAGAAGCCCCAGCACATCTGAAGAAGATAACACCGTTTCTGCCAGCTCACGATGACTCACATCCAGAGGCATAAGACATGAAGAAGAGGAAGGACAAAGGACCGGGGGGATGGACGACTTCATATCCATATGCTATTAGGAGGAGGACAACTGTGGACTAGAGATTCCACACCAGGGAGTAACAAGACTTCTATGAGACTGTGCTTCTTGAGAAGAGCCCAACTATCGGTGGCATGAGATGGGTCGACTGGTATTACATCGATGCTCTCTCAGAAATATTCCCCAACATACATGATAACTTCAAGACACAAGAGCTTGATGAGTACATTGGTACCAAGATGACTGCATGGAATGATGAGCTCATCATGCAATTCTACTCTATAGCACATTTCTACCCCGATGGCAAGATCAAGTGGATGATCGAAGGTGTCAAATATAATCTTCTCTTGAAGAATGGGATGAGTTGATTGGCATGCTCACTTTTGGAGAGGGTTATGTGGATGATTATGCCAAACCCTGCAGAGATCATAACTCCATGGCTAACATGTACACGGCCATCCTTTCTGAGTACGTCTCCAAACACAAGTTGGGATCCATTTACTATCTTTTTCCAAGGCTTGCCACCATCAAATCTATCCTGAGGCATACACTTATGCGCAAGTCTGGAGATGAGAGGATGATACGTGGCTACCCTATTGATATGCTACATCACATTGATGGTTGCACCTACTTCAAAGTCATGGATCTCATTGTGGAAACTATGAAGAGAATAGTTGCTGACCAATAGTGTTCATGCGGATATGAACCATACATTTAGATGCTTATCAACTCCAAAGTTGGTAAGAATGTTTATCTGCTTGACCGATGGCACTTGCCACTACCACTAGAGTTGGAGGATTGCACTATCATACTAGATTCTTCGCACCCCACCTCTGCTGATGCTCAGGCAAGAGCCGAGACTGTTAGAGCTACCGCATCGTGCAGTGGGCCCAGTACTTCTACCATAGAGTTTCCCAAGAATAAGAATGATCAAATGATGTATCTTCTCCTAGCTACCTAGAGGGTCGAGCAAGGCCTAGCTAACCTTGTGAAGAACCATGATAGCCTCGGGGGGATTGTGGAAAGAAAGTTCCATGATCTTGATGTCAAGGTAACGAAGATGGCCACTAACCAGGAGAAGCTCAAAGTAGACATGGAAGACAAGCTGAGTGATTCTAATGAGCCTCAAATACTACTTAGCTCTAGACCCATCCCAGATCTGCCATAGTTGTTACACCTGCAGTTGTTCCACCACTAGTGTCCACCCCTCTAGTTTAGCAAACATCTTCCAAAGCATTTGCATATCAACTTTTCTCCACTCCATCGACCCACACATGTGTTGCCAGTCAGAGGAATTCATCACCAGCTACCATGGATTGAGCATAGAGTGACGTTTAGTTCTATATCATTCGAACTTTTTGGTAACTTGTTGCCAAAGGGGGAGAGTAATATATACCATGGGGCTGAGAGAGAGAGAGAGTCTTTTGCTTTTGCTGGTATTATTGGATTTCTTTAGTTGAGATACTTTGATCTTGTTGGCTTGTAAGACTATGCTTGTGTGTGACCATACTTTACGTTGCTTATCATGCTACTTATCTACCAGTTATGCTTGTTGCTATGGTCATTCACATGTTTGCTTGGTGATGAGTCCTTGTTGTATTTCATTCACATTATTTTGTGTGCCCCACTAAGATGTATGTGGCATGGAAGAGTCATCCCATGATCCTAATCGATTGTGCATTTGCACTGAAACACAAATTTTAAATAATGCAGAAATTTAGGCGGAGTTCTTGCTTATCACATACTTCTCAAAGCAACTATATTATTCAATGATTATATCTTATGTCAAAGTTTTGATCTATATGTGGTCATCAGTTACCAAAAAGGGGGAGATTGAAAGTTCAACTAATCCTGGGTGGTTTTGGTAATTCATAACAACATTTACATCATTGAAGTAATGCCTATTCAAAGAATATTTCTGGAAAGTTCAATTTGGTATGACAATGAGATGAATGTGGACCCCTCAAATGCAAAGGACAAAGCATTAACAACCTCTCCAAGACTCTACATTTTTGGTTAAGTGATCCAAGATCACATTGAGTCCATAGGAAAGCCAATACTATTAAAAGGGGATGATGTTTTGATCATGAGTCATTTGCTCAACTTGTTAGAGATATTGCTCGAAAAACCCTCAACCACACCCTCCATTCCTATCTGTCCAAAACCCTAAGTTTCATTCGGTCCCACCGATTCACTCCTATACCAGGAACCACCGAGATACACTTGACAGAGCCACTTCCTAAACCCTAGTGACTTGGACTCACCGAGATGACATTAGGTCCCACCAAAGTGTGCTTGCCAACCTTCTGTAACCTATCGATTTGATTTCAAGATTTCTAGGTGATTTCGATCGGTGTCACCAAACTGTGGAAAGTGCTTAGGTTATCACCAACCGGTCCCTCTCAGCTGTTTCATCCAGTCTCACCGAAATGCCTAAAGTTCAAACCTTCTGCGCTAGTTGGTCTCACTGAGTGGTTTCACCCAGTCCTAGCGAGTTGTGCATAAAGGTGCATAACAATTATTTTTTGGTGATGGCTATATATACCCATGGAAGGATTCGAACCTCCGAGTAAAGGGACCAAAACCCGCTGCCTTACCACTTGGCCACACCCCATTTCGGGTTTTATGCGACCCATTCCACCTACTCTCAGAGAGAGCAACCAGGATGAAACTACCACTTGCGATATCCACTTTTTGAGAGAGAACCACCTACACTTGTGTTGAAACCAAGGGGATTCCACTCCAACATTTGATCCTTGATTTCTAGCCCCTTCAAGTTTCTTTCCGCTCTAATCCTTCTCCTACTACCATGCCAAATCTATGAGAGAGTGATTGAGTGTTGAGGAGACTATCTTTTGAAGCACAAGAGCAAGGAGTTCATCATCAAAAACAACATCTATTACCTTTTGGAAAGTGGTGTCTCCTAGATTGGTTACGTGTCACTTGGGAGTCTCCAAATCTTGTGGAGTTGAACAAAGGAGTTTGTAAGGGCAAGGAGATCGCGTACTTCGTGAAAATCTACCTCGAGTGAGGCTAGTCCCTCATGGACGAAAGCCATGATGTCATAAACAAGGTTCCTTCTTTGTGGACCCTTCATAGGTAGAGCCCTCCATGGACTCGTGTGGTTGTTAACGTTCGTGGGTTGAAGTCTTCATCAACGTGGGCGTACGATAGCACCACCTAGCGAAACCACGCAATAAATCACCGTACCTTCATTGTGTTTGATTTCTCTGATCCCTCCTTTACATTTATATGCAAAGTCTTTACTTTCCGCTGCCTACTATCTAGACTTGCATGTGTAGGGTGTCGCTTGCACTACTAGGAAAAGGGCTAAAGATAGGATCGACACTAATGGCGCACCAGAGAAGTGGTGCGCCACTACTATATACTAATGGCGCACCAGGTGGAGGTACGCCATTAGTGTGGAAGACACTAATGGCGCACCAGACAAAAGGTGCGCCACTAGTAACAAATTTTTTTTTCCATTTTTTCAAACATACTAATGGCGCATCCGGGCAAAGTGCGCCATTAGTAGTTAGAACTACTAATGGCGCACCGGCGACAAAGTGCGCCAGTAATTTGTTTTTTTTTACTTTTTGGCAAAACTACTAATGGCGCACCGTTGCACAGTGCGCCATTACTAGTAATGGCGCACTGTGCAACGGTGCGCCATTAGTATAAAAATTATTTTTTTTACTTTTTTGCAAAACCACTAATGGCACACTGCATTAGAAAATTGTGTGTCCTCTGGATTTACCGCACGTGAAATACCATGTGTGCATGAACAATTGCATCATTTATCAGGACGAGCATGCAGAGTCTACCATATGTCCGGTGTGCGGCGTCACTCGATACAAGAAGAGGAAGAAAGCTCCTCAAAAATCGGTGTGGTACTTTCCGATCACTCCTCGTCTGCAGCGGTATTTCGCGGACCCTAAGGTAGCAAAGCTCCTGCGTTGGCACACGGATAGGGAGGAGAAGAAGCGGGAAGATGACGGAAATGATCTGGAGATAAATAAAAAAGACAAGATGCTGAGTCACCCTAAGGATGCGAGCCAGTGGTGAGGACACTCGATCTCGATCCCCCTCCACCACCGCCGACGAGCACCCGGCCCCCCGCACCCTCCCCCACTCCACCACCGCCGCCGATGATATTTTCAAGTAACAAATTTGAACATATTTTTTAAAAAATTATTACTTTTTTTTATAAAAAAAATATTACTGTTATGATTTAAACAAGTTTGAACATATTTAAACACAAATAAATATCAAACAACATTTAAAATGCAAAAAAAAATTGCGGAGCCTGGGAATCTAACCCAGGACCTACTGGTGTGTGCTGCGTGCTGACCAGTCGGGCTAGTGGGCGGGTTCTGATGTGGTTTGGATTAGGTGCAATATAACCTGTGCTCGAACTGTAATAAAAAAACATTCTAATGGCGCACCACTACGGGGTGCGCCATTGCTATCTAAAAAAAGATCTCTAATGGCGCACCGAGGAGTGGTGCACCATTAGTAAGCTATCCTCCCTCTCCCTCGCCAGCCCCCCTTCGACCCTCTCTCCCTCGCCACCAGATCCACCCGCGCGCTGCCCCGACCCACGACGCTGCCGCCCCGACCCTCACCGGACTCCACCCCCGCCGCCCCCGCGCCCCCACCCCCGCCGCCCCGACCCTCACCGGACTCCACACCCCCGCCGCCCCCGCGCCCCCACGCCCCCACCCCCGCCGCCCTGACCCTCGCGCTAGGGTTCCTCGCCCCGCCGCTAGCTCCTCTCCTCCACCTCGGACGAGCGAGCGCCTCTTCCGACCCCTGCAGCAGCCGGTGACCTCGGCCCCGACGCACGCGCCCACCCCGCCGGCCCCTGCCGTCCTCCTCCTCCGGTCTCCCCAGCAGCAGCCGGCGAACCAAGGACGGTGCCGTGACCATCGTCGCCACCTCCCGCCGTCTCTCCCTGCGCGTGGCCGGCGGCTGCTCTCCTTCGACGCGCTGCCCGTGGTGAGACCCTCTTCCTTACTCACCTCCATGTTCCTTGTTCATCTCTCTGTTCCCTATTCCTCTCTTGTCCATGCTGCTATTGACATGGATCAATGGATGTTGGATAGATGGATGTGTGTTGATGTTAGGTAGTAGATGGTTTGCTTGATGGTTGGTTGAATTGTGCTAGTTGCTTGCTAGATGGATGGACGAATGGTGCGAGTATGTAGACATCTTTTGCTACTGTGAAGGGTCAGTGCTAGTGTAAAGGGTAGTAGTAATTCGTTCCCTTTTGCTTCTGCCTGGTGCTAATTTGGTGTTGTTAGCTTTGTGTGGCTTCTTATTATTCTCTAAATCATTCTTCAAAGCAGGCTTTGCATCGCTTTAGGTAGTTTTCTCCATGTTTTATCAAGTGACATGTTAACAGCTTGCTAGTTTAGGATACATAATTAATGCCTTTAAATGGTGCACTTTGTAAATGCCTTTAAATATAACCTTGCTAGTTTAGGATACATAATTGCAGAGAAATAATCACATCAATGCCTTTAAATGGTGCACTCTGTAAGAAATTAATAACCTAGCATCACAATTCAGAAATACTCCTGCTACTCATGTAGGTGCCGCATGAGTTTTTTTTTGGTTTTGTTACTGCTAGGTAGGTTGATAACGAGAGCTGCATATTTGCCAAGCACAATGTCCTGTTTTTTTAGTAGGAGCACATTTTACATACAGTTTGGAGTACTAGCTCAAATACTGGTTCAGATTTTGATGTGCTTGCTTGTTACTGTAAGTGAGCTTATAATTGCACCCACTTGCTCGTCCTCATATTTTCTGTAGCCATGCAATTTATAATTGCACCCACTTGCAGCAACTAGCTAGCTGGAGTAGATTATGGCAAGTGAAAGCAACAAATTCTCTACAATTCGAAAGCTCAATATCCTTGCAGTAGGAAGAGCTTGCTTTAACTGAATTTGGACTTGGTGCGCTAGCTTGGCAATTTTGCTTGCTTGCACCGCTTGAGTAGTTCTCCATCTAATGTAGTCAATAGATGTTGTCAAGTGATTGTGTCATGGTTTTGGTTCTGTTTTTAAAAAGAGAAAGCCACTTGTTCAGGCTTCAAGAAAATATTTTCTCAGAATATTACTTCTAAGCCCAAGCTTGTTAATCAACATGTACATTTCTGTCATATATTGCTAATGTCTGCTCAGATGTGTGCTTGCTATTGTCATCTATCTTTTTTTCTTCTACATGATATGGAACCTTATTATACTTCACCAATAGCCTTTGTGCGTCCAAGTTATCAAACTATGTGAACTAGAAACAGAAATAGAGAGAATTGATTATTACTTTTCTGAACTATCGCAGAAGCCTCAGTAGTTCTTTCAAGTTCGTACATTGAAAGGCTTGTTTCAGAATTTTTGAATTACTTGTGATGCCTCTAATTACTTGTGATGCCTGTTATCATGCATGTTTTATGATCTGTTGTAAGGGTACTAATTGGTCTCTTCTGCTGCTTATCAAAGATGGCGGGAAGCAGCCACCGCCGCTCTGCGACACCGCAGTACGAGTTGGATGCTTCCGAGTTCTTCACTATCATACTTGGGACTTTAGTATCATCCATGACGCAGGTATATAAAATGAGAGATCTCCCCTTCACCCATCTCATTATGATATCTGTTGTTTGCTACAGCACTCATGGTCCCAAACTGCAGAGGTTGCCTGACAGTTTTATGAACATGCTGATGGGTGAAGATCCGCCAAAGAATGTGAAGCTGCGACAGGCCGGCAGCGGGTTTCGCAAGCTGTGGGATGTGGAGTTGGTGATCAAGGAGGGCCACATGTACTTGTCTCGTGGGTGGGAGAAGTTCTACCGTGCTTATGACCTGCGGCTGGGGTACTTCCTTCTCTTCAGGTACGATGACAACGCCACCATGCTCATCGTGAAGGTGTTCAACGCGACTATGTGTCGCATGCGCTACGCTGAAGATTATGATGCCGGTACGTTCTGCCTCTTCTTATTCCTCTACATTTGGCTTTGTCTCACATCGATTGTTAATGGTCATTGTTGCATTTGGACAGGTAATGGGAGCAGCAGCAGCAGCGACAATGGCTACAGCCAAAGCAGCAGCGACAATGGCTACAGCCAAAGCAGCAGCGACTATGGCTGTAGCGAAAGCAGCAGCGATTCTGGCTGTAGCGAAAGCAGCAGCGATTCTGGCAGCAGCATAGACAACAAGAAGGATGATCCGGACTGGAGTGCAGGAGAAGAGGAGCAGAGTGGGGATGAGGAGCTGCAGGATGACGATGGGCATCAGGCTGAGGATGACCTAGCGCTGGTGGTGGCTGACCAAGGGCAAGAGATGGTGGTGGCTGACCATGGGCAAGAGATTGTGGTGGCTGACCATGGGCAAGAGATGGAGGTGGCTGAGGATGACCTAGCAATGGTCGTGCCTGAAGGTGGCCTCACGATGGTGGTGGTGCCTGACAATGACCATGCACCGGTGGTGGCACCGGCGATCCCACAGCTGGGCGACATGACCACGCCAATTGAGGTAGAAGACTACATCCCACTGCCTCCACCGCCTCCACCGCCTCGCCGCTCTTGGCGCATCAGGCTGAGGAAGGAGAAGGAGAAGAACAATGCATGAGAACTGAACTTTGTCAGGTATGTCAGATCTCCAAAATGATATATATACTTAGTTACCTATGTTATCTCTAATATGCTTAGTTTCCTATAGGTTTGCTTCATTTTACCTAAGTTGGCTCTAATATGCTAACTTAGAGCTTATATGCTTAGTTTCCTATAGGTTAGCTCCAAAATAACTTATGTTAGCACAAAATGATCAAGTTTACATAATAAGCTTATAGTCTTTTTCTTATTCTTCTTCTTTTCCAAAATGACATAGGTTAGCTTCATTTTACCTAAATTGGCTCTAATATACTAACTTAGAGCTTATATGCTTAGTTTCCTATAGGTTAGCTCCAAAATAACTTATGTTAGCACAAAATGATCAAGTTTACATAATAAGCTTATAGTCTTCTTCTTATTCTTCTTATTTTCCAAAATTCTTCTTATTCTTCTTCTAGTGTTCTTCTTCTTCTAGTATTCTTCTAGTCTTCTTCTTTTTCTTCTTCTAACTTCTTGTTTATCATTTTGCAGATTTGATTTAATTGACGGAAGCTTGCATGGATGGAGTGCTTCTTTTCCATTTGTGTTTTTATTTTGTATCAATGTGAAACTTTTGTGGATTGATGGATAATGGTGTTGGATGAACAATGTGAAACTTTTGTAATATGTAACGATGGAACTATGTGTTGGCTATGTATGTATATATGATGGAACTTGTGTGTTGGCTATGATTGTTATATGGATGCTTGTTGTATATATATGTGTTGGATATCTCATAGGTGAAATAGTGACCTGAGATTAAGAAGAAATTTTTTTAAAAAAAATTGTTACTAATGGCGCACTACCATGTGGTGCGCCATTAGTATAGCAGACACTAGTGGCGCACCGTGAGCAAAACTAATGGCGCACTGCCTGTTTACTGGATGGTGCGCCATTAGTATACCAGATACTAATGGCGCACCAGTGGTTCGCCATTAGTAAAAATTACTAGTGGCGTGCTACTAATGGCGCACCGGTGATGCGCCATTAGTAGGCAAAACCGGTGCGACATTAGTAGGCCTTTTCCTAGTAGTGTTGACTTATGTGAATTTCTAAAACTTGCCAAGAACTAAAATTGGGAAAAGGCTAGGTTTTTATTTGGTCAAGTAGTCTAATCACCCCCTCTAGACCTAATTACAATCGTGGAACACACACTTTCTCTAATTTCCCTAAAATCTACCACAAAATTGGTTGGTTGTTCCAAAAAACACTAATGACTGCATGATTAAAATTTGACTCGTAAGCCTTGATTGTTACCATCTTTAGTGTTGACTGTCAACAGGAATGATAGACTACTCATATCAACAAGGTGCACCTTTTTTCTAGATCCCATCCGAAAAGAATCTCAAAGTTAAGCGTGCTTAGCACTAAGTGCGCAGGAATGACTAGTGTTGATATGTGAGGTTCATCCAGATTCCAGGTGCAATAGCCAGGAACCGGTGGGTTTGACCGGGGTGTTACAACTGGTACTATAGCCAACACTCGCGGTTACATGGGCGTGTGCAGGTTAGTGATCCATACATTGGGCACATGTGGATGCTGGCACTGGTGCGCACAAACATGTCACAAGTGGGAATGTTCCTACAGGGCCGACATGGATCACTACAAAAAATACACTCCCGTGATGATACATGTTTGTCATAGTAGGTCAGATTTTCTGTCATGCATGTACATCCATGATGATTTTATGACAGAATCAAGATAGTCATACCGGTGCTGTCGTAGTAGTGTTCGATGACATTACCAAAATTATCATCACGGAAGTGTCCATTTCCATGACGATAAATGGCGCGTCATGGAAGTGCTTTCATCAAGGGTGACTGACACGACACGTGGCATCCAAAGTAACGGGTCGTCGTTAAGCTATCGGGTCCGGTTTTGGATCCGATAACCCGTTAACAGCCCGGACCAATGGGGATTTTCCACGTGTAATATACTCATTGGCCGAAGGAAACACATGTTGGCTCACCGCTAGGACAGATGTCATCCACTCACTGGACAGGAGGCGCCTATGATACGTCGACACGTGGCACAGCCCAACAGAGGCACATTTCGGTGCAAAGGTCGGCCCGTTTGACTTGTTCAAAGAGGTACCGGGCCGACCCACGGGAAGCCTGTTAATGACCTGTTAGCATATAGCCCATATACAACCCGCTAGGTCACGGCCCGTTGTGGCTTACCCGAATTAGGCCCTGTAGCGTCATCTGGGTCGTCCAGTATGATTCCAGCCTGTTGTAACTTCCGCCCATGTCTGGCCCATGACGTCTTTCTGCCCATATGAGGCCCTTCGTAAATCTTGGCCCATTAGAGGCCCGTCGTGAAACTGGCCCGTAATGAATAGTCTATCGCTTTATACCCATTAACGGCCCATTAGTCTGTCGGCTGTTTCCAGCCTGTGTTAACTTTCGGCCTTCTAAGGGCCTATTTATTCTTGGGCTAATTTGCAGAATTCGATTACTTATGGTCTGTTACTGGCCTGTTCAGCTTGTGGGCCAAATTCAGCCTGTGGTTACAGTCGGCCTGTTTGTGGCCCGTTAACACGTTGGGCTGTTTCTGTAGCGTCATCAATTATAGCCTATTAACGGCCCGTTATGGCCGGGCCATAAAACAGACGATTTCCACTCTAGCTCGTTTACGACCCATTTTACGGTCCGTCATTGGTCCACAAATAGTATGGCCCATGTTTGGCGAAACGATTATACGGCCCGTAGAAGGCCCATAGTTGAGGCGGCCCATAGAAGGCCCACGGATCCTATGGCCCGTAGAAGGCCCATGGATACTACGGCCCATAGAAGGCCCATGGATCCTATGGGCCGTGGAAGGCCCATGGATCGTACAGCCCATGGAGGGACATGGTCACTACGCAGGTAGCAGGACCATGGTCACAACAGTCCGTGTCGGAGTAAATAACCACGGGTAGCCTAGCCGGCTTCCCCTGGTTCTTCAGAAAAATTATAGGCCGATTGAGCCTCCAAGCATCCAAGACGTGGGGCCGCCTTCCCCCAGCTGGTCACCTCTCAGGCCGGCTGTGGAAAGGCGGCCCAGCCCTGGAAACCTTGAGAAACAAGACCACGAGAAGGCCGGCTCCAAGAAGCCGGCCATGAGAAGGCCGACTCCAAGGAGCCGGCCCCTCAGCAGGCAGCCAAGATCGTGCCCTCAGAGTCTGCGCCCACATAACCTCGACAAGACGGGGCGTGGCTACAGTGAAGCCTGCCACCCCGAATCCCAGAGCACGCATGGCCACGGTGCGTCGTACGGGGCGGCCATCACCTGTCCGGCGCCGCACTGTTGCCATGTTGATCATGACATCACCCACGGCGAGCGGTCAGTACGACCCGTGGGTGGCGGGCCCCCTCAGTCAGGGAGACCCCAAAGGCGGCCAAGCTTCCCGCAGCCGGCCTGGGGTACGGCCGTCTCCCAATAGCCGGCCGGCTCTCTCCCTCGAAGGAGGTGCCTCATAAAGGAGATAAGACGAGGTAAGGCTACAGTGATGAGCCGCCCCGCGACGGCACTGTAGCCATGCTTACCACGACAAAGCCCTCGTCACCAGAGGCAAGGCAACAGTAACCAGCCTCCGACAAGACTCCCGAGCGGTGGCACCAGCCTATCGACCAGAAGGCCAGCAGCCGGCGGGGCCTACCGGGCGGCGGGCCCATCACTCGGCGGAGAACCCGGCCAGCGTAGACACAGACGGCTGGGGCGCGCTCCCAGCCGGATTACCATTGTACCCCTGGGGGGTAGGCCTATATAAACCCCCCCAGGACACACATGCAAGTTGGATCTCTCTTTGGATAGTTTTAGACACGGCAACGAGAGGAGGACCAGGCAAGCCTGGCCCTTCTTCATCCTTTCACCAAACAGCTCAAGGAGCCTCTTGTAGCTACTTGTCAATCTAGTGACCATGCGGAGACCCCGCAGAGCAGCAGTAGGGGTGTTATCTCCACGGAGAGCCCTAAAGCTGGGTAAGATCCGCCGGCGTGCATGTCTTTGCCTTATCCCGTTTCCAGGCATCGGCGATGTTTTATTGGCTCCCACAATGATAAGCCACCCGTTGGCATATGTCGCACCAACCACCTGACATTTGGCGCCCACCGTGGGGCCAGGTGCACCGCCGTCCGGAGACCTGCTCTGGACGGGAACCCTCTTCCTCCCCAGCGTGTGTAGCAAGCCCGGCTCGCCCGATGGCGCTTGCCCCGACGCGCTGCAAGGCGTCGATGATGCATGCGCGGCGAGCTGCCTCGCCGATCTTGTTGGCGAGGCTCGCATCTCTGAGGAACCCGCATCCGACGCGGGCACCGACTGCCCCGAAAGCCACTTCGTCAGCCTCCTCGACCAACTCCACATCTCCGGCAAGCTCGCTGCGGACTTGGAGTCGGTTGGCTCCACTAACCCGATGCTTGTCGATTCCAACACGGCATAGCTTGACGCCTTCCCCTCCAACGTGGTAATCATCAACGACCCTCTTCCTCGAGCCGATAGCAGCGGCAGCGCCATCACTGAGGTACTGGTCATCAGCCATGGCGCCGCCTCTGGTAAAAGCACCCACGACGCCCTGCAGGCGGCACTGCACGACTTATCCTCCCCCATCCCGGCTGACGCCAACGCCCAGACACTGGAGGCGCGCCGCCTCGCCCTCATTGCGGAGGGCCAGAAGCTAGCCTCCATGAGACGCCTCACTGAGGCTCACCAGCGCGAAGTTGACCGCGCCGCCTTCGGCACGCCGCCTCCCGACGGGCCGAGCCGCGTTGGTATCATCAAGAAACGCGGTGCAGCTATCGCTGGCGGGCTGGGAGCAGATCGCCCACTACCACTGTCTCTAATTTCCCTAAAATCTATCACAAAATTGGTTGGTTGTTCCAAAAAACACTAATGACTGCATGATTAAAATTTGACTCGTAAGCCTTGATTGTTACCATCTTTAGTGTTGACTGTCAACAGGAATGATAGACTACTCATATCAACAAGGTGCACCTTTTTTCTAGATCCCATCCGAAAAGAACCTCAAAGTTAAGCGTGCTTAGCACTAAGTGCGCAGGAATGACTAGTGTTCATATGTGAGGTTCATCCAGATTCCAGGTGCAATAGCCAGGAACCGGTGGGTTTGACCGGGGTGTTACAACTGGTACTATAGCCAACCCTCGCGGTTACATGGGCGTGTGCAGGTTAGTGATCCATACACTGGGCACATGTGGATGCGGGCACTGGTGCGCACAAACATGTCACAAGTGGGAATGTTCCTACAGGGCCGACATGGATCACTACAAAAAATACACTCCCGTGATGATACATGTTTGTCATAGTAGGTCAGATTTTCTGTCATGCATGTACATCCATGACGATTTTATGACAGAATCAAGATAGTCATACCTGTGATGTCATAGAAGTATTCGATGACATTACCAAAATTATCATCACGGACGTGTCCATTTCCATGACGATAAATGGCGCGTCATGGAAGTGCTTTCATCAAGGGTGACTGACACGACACGTGGCATCCAAAGTAACGGGTCGTCGTTAAGCTATCGGGTCCGGTTTTGGATCCAATAACCCGTTAACAGCCCGGACCAATGGGGATTTTCCACGTGTAATATTCTCATTGGCCGAAGGAAACACATGTTGGCTCACCACTGGGACAGATGTCATCCACTCACTGGACAGGAGGCGCCTATGATACGTCGACACGTGGCACACCCCAACAGAGGCACATTTCGGTGCAAAGGTCGGCCTGTTTGACTTGTTCAAAGAGGTACCGGGCCGGCCCACGGGAAGCCTGTTAACGACCTGTTAGCATATAGCCCATATACAACCCGCTAGGTCACGACCCGTTATGGCTTACCTGAATTAGGCCCTGTAGCGTCATCTGGGTCGTCCAGTATGATTCCAGCCCATTGTAACTTCCGCCCATGTCTGGCCCATGACGTCTTTCTGCCCATATGAGGCCCTTTGTAAATCTTGGCCCATTAGAGGCCCGTGGTGAAACTGGCCCGTAATGAATAGTCTATCGCTTTATACCCATTAACGGCCCATTAGTCCGTCGGCTGTTTCCAGCCCGTGTTAACTTTCGGCCTTCTAAGGGCCTATTTATTCTTGGGCTAATTTGCAGAATTCGATTACTTATGGTCTGTTACTGGCCTGTTCAGCTTGTGGGCCAAATTCAGCCTGTGGTTACAGTCGGCCTGTTTGTGGCCCGTTAACACGTTGGGCTGTTTCTGTAGCGTAATCAATTACAGCCTATTAACGGCCCGTTATGGCCGGGCCATAAAACAGACGATTTCCACTCTAGCCCGTTTACGACCCATTTTACGGTCCGTCATTGGTCCACAAATAGTATGGCCCATGTTTGGCGAAACGATTATACGGCCCGTAGAAGGCCTATAGTTGAGGCGGCCCGTAGAAGGCCCATGGATCCTATGGCCCGTAGAAGGCCCATGGATACTACGGCCCATAGAAGGCCCATGGATCCTATGGGCCGTGGAAGGCCCATGGATCGTACAGCCCGTGGAGGGCCATGGTCACTACGCAGGTAGCAGGACCATGGTCACAACAGTCCGTGTCGGAGTAAATAACCACGGGTAGCCTAGCTGGCTTCCCCTGGTTCTTCAGAAAAATTATAGGCCGATTGAGCCTCCAAGCATCCAAGACGTGGGGCCGCCTTCCCCCAGCTGGTCACCTCTCAGGCCGGCTGTGGAAAGGCGGCCCAGCCCTGGAAACCTTGAGAAACAAGACCATGAGAAGGCCGGCTCCAAGAAGCCGGCCATGAGAAGGCCGACTCCAAGGAGCCGGCCCCTCAGCAGGCAGCCAAGATCGTGCCCTCAGAGTCTGCGCCCACATAACGTCGACAAGACGGGGCATGGCTACTGTGAAGCCTGCCACCCCGAATCCCAGAGCACGCATGGCCACAGTGCGTCGTACGGAGCGGCCATCACCTGTCCGGCGCGGCACTGTTGCCATGTTGATCATGACATCACCCACGGCGAGCGGTCAGTACAACCCGTGGGTGGCGGGCCCCCTCAGTCAGGGAGACCCCAAAGGCGGCCAGGCTTCCCGCAGCCGGCCTGGGGTACGGCCGGCTCCCAATAGCCGGCCGGCTCTCTCCCTCGAAGGAGGTGCCTCATACAGGAGAAAAGACGAGGTAAGGCTATAGTGATGAGCCGCCCCGCGACGGCACTGTAGCCATGCTTACCACGATAAAGCCCTCGTCACCAGAGGCAAGGCAACAGTAACTAGCCTCCGACAAGACTCCCGAGCGGTGGCGCCAGCCTGTCGACCAGAAGGCCAGCAGCCGGCGGGGCCTACCGGGCGGCGGGCCCATCAGTCGGCGGAGAACCCGGCCAGTGTAGACACAGACGGCTGGGGCACGCTCCCAGCCGGATTACCATTGTACCCCAGGGGGGTAGGCCTATATAAACCCCCCAGGACACACATTCAAGGGGGATCTCTCTTTGGATAGTTTTAGACATGGCAACGAGAGGAGGAGCAGGCAAGCCTGGCCCTTCTTCATCCTTTCACCAAACAGCTCAAGGAGCCTCTTGTAGCTACTTGTCAATCTAGTGACCATGCGGAGACCCCGCAGAGCAGCAGTAGGGGTGTTATCTCCACGGAGAGCCCTAAAGCTGGCTAAGATCCGCCTGCGTGCATGTCTTTGCCTTATCCCGTTTCCAGGCATCGGCGATGTTTTACTGGCTCCCACTATGATAAGCCACCCGTTGGCATATGTCGCAGCAACCACCTGACATTTGGCGCCCACCGTGGGGCCAGGTACACTGTCGTCCGGAGACCTGCTCTGGACAGGAACCCTCTTCCTCCCCAGCGTGTGTAGCCAGCCCGGCTCGCCCGATGGCGCTTGCCCCGACGCGCTGCAAGGCGTCGATGACGCATGCGCGGCGAGCTGCCTCGCCGATCTTGTTGGCGAGGCTCGCATCTCTAAGGAGCCCGCATCCGACGCGGGCACCGACTGCCCCGAAAGCCACTTCGTCAGCCTCCTAGACCAACTCCACATCTCCGGCGAGCTCGCTGCGGACTTGGAGTCGGTTGGCTCCACCGACCCGATGCTTGTCGATTCCAACACGGCATCGCTTGATGCCTTCCCCTCCAACGTGGTAATCATCAACGACCCTCTTCCTCGAGCCGACAGTAGCGGCAGCGCCATCACTGAGGTACTGGTCAACAGCCAGGGCGCCGCCTCTGGTGAAAACGCCCACGACGCCCTGCAGGCGGCACTGCACGACTTATCCGCCCCCATCCCGGCTGACGCCAACGCCCAGACACTAGAGGCGCGCTACCTCGCCCTCATTGCGGAGGGCCAGAAGCTAGCCTCCATGAGACGCCTCACTGAGGCTCACCTGCGCGAAGTTGACCGCGCCGCCTTCGGCATGCCGCCTCCCGACGGGCCGAGCCGCGTTGGTATCATCAAGAAACGCGGTGGCGGGCTGGGAGCAGATCGCCCACTACCACTTTCTCTAATTTCCCTAAAATCTACCACAAAATTGGTTGGTTGTTCCAAAAAACACTAATGACTGGATGATTAAAATTTGACTCGTAAGCCTTGATTGTTACCATCTTTAGTGTTGATTGTCAACAGGAATGATAGACTACTCATATCAACAAGGTGCACCTTTTTTCTAGATCCCATCCGAAAAGAACCTCAAAGTTAAGCGTGCTTAGCACTAAGTGCGCAGGAATGACTAGTGTTGATATGTGAGGTTCATCCAGATTCCAGGTGCAATAGCCAGGAACCGGTGGGTTTGACCGGGGTGTTACAACTGGTACTATAGCCAACCCTCGCGGTTACATGGGCGTGTGCAGGTTAGTGATCCATACATTGGGCACATGTGGATGCTGGCACTGGTGCGCACAAACATGTCACAAGTGGGAATGTTCCTACAGGGCCGACATGGATCACTACAAAAAATACACTCCCGTGATGATACATGTTTGTCATAGTAGGTCACATTTTCTGTCATGCATGTACATCCATGATGATTTTATGACAGAATCAAGATAGTCATACCTGTGCTGTCGTAGAAGTGTTCGATGACATTACCAAAATTATCATCACGGAAGTGTCCATTTCCATGACGATAAATGGCGCGTCATGGAAGTGCTTTCATCAAGGGTGACTGACATGACACATGGCATCCAAAGTAATGGGTCGTTGTTCAGCTATCGGGTCCGGTTTTGGATCCGATAACCCATTAACAGCCCGGACCAATGGGGATTTTCCACGTGTAATATTCTCATTGGCCGAAGGAAACACATGTTGGCTCACCGCTGGGACAGATGTCATCCACTCACTGGACAGGAGGCGCCTATGATACGTCGACACGTGGCACAGCCCAACAGAGGCACATTTCGGTGCAAAGGTCGGCCCGTTTAACTTGTTCAAAGAGGTACCGGGCCGGCCCACGGGAAGCCTGTTAACGACCTGTTAGCATATAGCCCATATACAACCCGCTAGGTCACGACCCGTTATGGCTTACCCGAATTAGGCCCTGTTGCGTCATCTGGGTCGTCCAGTATGATTCCAGCCCGTTGTAATTTCCGCCCATGTCTGGCCCATGACGTCTTTCTGCCCATATGAGGCCCTTTGTAAATCTTGGCCCATTAGAGGCCCGTGGTGAAACTGGCCCGTAATGAATAGTCTATCGCTTTATTCCCATTAACGGCCCATTAGTCCGTCGGCTGTTCCCAGCCCGTGTTAACTTTCGGCCTTCTAAGGGCCTATTTATTCTTGGGCTAATTTGCAGAATTCGATTACTTATGGTCTGTTACTGGCCTGTCCAGCTTGTGGGTCAAATTCAGCCTGTGGTTACAGTCGGCCTGTTTGTGGCCCGTTAACACGTTGGGCTGTTTCTGTAGCATCATCAATTACAGCCTATTAACGGCCCGTTATGGCCGGGCCATAAAATAGACGATTTCCACTCTAGCCCGTTTACGACCCATTTTACGGTCCGTCATTGGTCCACAAATAGTATGGCCCATGTTTGGCGAAACGATTATACGGCCCGTAGAAGGCCCATAGTTGAGGCGGCCCGTAGAAGGCCCATGGATCCTATGGCCCGTAGAAGGCCCATGGATACTACGGCCCATAGAAGGCCCATGGATCCTATGGGCTGTGGAAGGCCCATGGATCGTACAGCCCGTGGAGGGCCATGGTCACTACGCAGGTAGCAGGACCATGGTCACAACAGTCCGTGTCGGAGTAAATAACCACGGGTAGCCTAGCCGGCTTCCCCTGGTTCTTCAGAAAAATTATAGGCCGATTGAGCCTCCAAGCATCCAAGACGTGGGGCCGCCTTCCCCCAGCTGGTCACCTCTCAGGCCGGCTGTGGAAAGGCGGCCCAGCCCTGGAAACCTTGAGAAACAAGACCACGAGAAGGC
The DNA here is from genome assembly GCF_056163025.1 of Triticum urartu. Lineage (NCBI taxonomy): Eukaryota > Viridiplantae > Streptophyta > Magnoliopsida > Poales > Poaceae > Triticum > Triticum urartu. Next base: position 483,656,250 of record NC_141874.1, on the reverse strand, counting down.
CAGCTCCAAGAAGCCGGCCATGAGAAGGCCGACTCCAAGGAGCCGGCCCCTCAGCAGGTAGCCAAGATCGTGCCCTCAGAGCCTGCGCCCACATAACGTCGACAAGACGGGGCGTGGCTACAGTGAAGCCTGCCACCCCGAATCCCAGAGCATGCATGGCCACAGTGCGTCGTACGGGGCGGCCATCACCTGTCCGGCGCGGCACTGTTGCCATGTTGATCATGACATCACCCACGGCGAGCGGTCAGTACGACCCGTGGGTGGCGGGCCCCCTCAGTCAGGGAGAACACAAAGGCGGCCAGGCTTCCCGCAGCTGGCATGGGGTACGGCCGGCTCCCAATAGCCGGCCGGCTCTCTCCCTCGAAGGAGGTGCCTCATAAAGGAGATAAGACAAGGTAAGGCTACAGTGATGAGCCGCCCCGCGACGGCTCTGTAACCATGCTTACCACGACAAAGCCCTCGTCACCAGAGGCAAGGCAATAGTAACCAGCCTCCGACAAGACTCCCGAGCGGTGGCGCCAGCCTGTCGACCAGAAGGCCAGCAGCCGGCGGGGCCTACCGGGCGGCGGGCCCATCACTCGGCGAAGAACCCGGCCAGCGTAGACACAGACGGCTGGGGCGCACTCCCAGCCGGATTACCATTGTACCCTTGGGGGGTAGGCCTATATAAACCCCCCCAGGACACACATGCAAGGGGGATCTCTCTTTGGATAGTTTTAGACACGGCAACGAGAGGAGGAGCAGGCAAGCTTGGCCCTTCTTCATCCTTTCACCAAACAGCTCAAGGAGCCTCTTGTAGCTACTTGTCAATCTAGTGACCATGCAGAGACCCCGCAGAGCAGCAGTAGGGGTGTTATCTCCATGGAGAGCCCTAAAGCTGGGTAAGATCCGCCAGCGTGCATGTCTTTGCCATATCCCGTTTCCAGGCATCGGCGATGTTTTATCTCCCACAATGATAAGCCACCCGTTGGCATATGTCGCACCAACCACCTGACATTTGGCACCCACCGTGGGGCCAGGTGCACCGTCGTCCGGAGCTCTGGACGGGAACCCTCTTCCTCCCCAGCATGTGTAGCCAGCCCGGCTCGCCCGATGGCGCTTGCCCCGACGCGCTGCAAGGCGTCGATGACGCATGCGCGGCGAGCTGCCTCGCAGATCTTGTTGGCGAGGCTCACATCTCTGAGGAGCCCGCATCCGACGCGGGCACCGACTGCCCCGAAAGCCACTTCGTCAGCCTCCTCGACCAACTCCACATCTCCGGCGAGCTCGCTGCGGACTTGGAGTCGGTTGGCTCCACCGACCCGATGCTTGTCGATTCCAACACGGCATCGCTTCACGCCTTCCCCTCCAACGTGGTAATCATCAACGACCCTCTTCCTCGAGCCGACAGCAGCGGCAGCGCCATCACTGAGGTACTGGTCATCAGCCACGGCGCCGCCTTTGGTGAAAACGCCCACGACGTCCTGCAGGCGGCACTGCATGACTTATCCGCCCCCATCCCGGCTGACGCCAACGCCCAAACACTGGAGGCGCGCCGCCTCGCCCTCATTGCGGAGAGCCAGAAGCTAGCCTCCATGAGACGCCTCACTGAGGCTCACCAACGCGAAGTTGACCGCGCCGCCTTCGGCATGCCGCCTCCCGACGGGCCGAGCCGCATTGGTATCATCAAGAAACACGGTGCAGCTATCGCTGGCAGGCTGGGAGCAGATCGCCCAGTCTATGCCACGCCTCTCGAGAACCTATGCGCCGCCCAGGCGGCCGTAGACGAGCTGGACAGACTGAGGGCCGACGAGCTCCCCTACATGACCAGACGCTTCCAGCAGCTTATCGATGCGGCCACGGAGCGGCATGAAGCCGGTGTCCGCGCCGAAAGTCCTCCCCCGCACCGAGAGCATGGTGCGACGTCCTGAACGCCAACGGCGGGCAACACCCATGCATGGAAAGAAAAGGAGCCGGCTGCCAGCCGCAGCCGGACTCGAATCTCCATCGAGCGTGACGCAGAAGGCCGTCCTTGAGCTGTGGAATGGCGGGGCGATCCGCCCCCTACTCCGCCTCGTGGGGAGAGATATCCCGCTCCACCGCCTGTCACGCATCCGACTCTCAGCGGCCGACTGGGTCGCCGCGAAGGAGTCGGCGAGAATGACGCCCGCCACCGGATCGACCGCCTAGCGCGATCCCTAGCTCTGGAAGAAGAAGATGATGTAGGCCCGCCCTGCTTTGGACCCCGCATCCGCGACGAACCCTTCCCTAAAGGGTTCTCTCTCCCAAGACACACGCCCAAGTACAACGGCTCCGTGAAGCCGGAAGACTGGTTGATCGACTACTCCAGTGCGGTTAGCATCGCGAACGGCAACAGGCGTGTTGCCGTGAAGTATGTTCCCCTCATGCTCCAAGGCACGGCGCGTACCTGGCTCAACAGCCTCAAGCCTTACAGCGTCAATAGCTGGCTGGACTTCACAGAAGCCTTCATCCTCAACTTCACCAGCACCTACAACCGGGCTCCTAAGCCCCGACAGCTCTCCTTGTGTATGCAAGGGCCTAGTGAATCAACTCGCGACTACCTCACGCGTTGGGCCGAGCTCCGCAACTCCTGTGAAGGGGTGCACTAGGTTCAAGCTATAGAGTACTTCACCGCCACGTGCCGAGAAGGCACCCTCCTCAAGCATCGACTCCTCTGCGACGAGCCGACTACCATCGACGAGCTACTGATCATAGTGACAAATACGCCACGGCCGACTCCTCAATGAAGACCGACCTACGAGTAGACGCCTTCGGGAAGGTACTCGCTACAAGTCCCAAGACACCGACAGGAGACTCCAGCCGACGCACGTACCAGAACGACCACAAGCGCAAGGCTCCCCCGCCGCCTCCCGCCAGTCGGTTGGTGGCCACCCTCGAAGACGAATAACCCGAAGGGCGGCCCATGCCCAAGAAGCAGAAAGGCAGCAGGCCGGCTTGGCAGCCGGCTTTCTCCTACGAGCAAGCACTTGATGCCCCCTGCAAGTTTCAGAGCGGCGCGAAGCCTTCAAACCACACAACCCGAAAATGCCACTGGCTCACGCGGATCTCCAAGGGCGAGGGGATAGCGCCGCCTCCGCCTGCTGGTCAGCCGCCTCCGGCCCCTCCGTAGCCGGCTGCTCGACCAGCAGTCGGGGCTGTTCAAGATGAATTCCCCGACGAGCAGGCCGCCTACGTCGTCTTTACAAGCCTACCAGAAGATCGGAGTAGCTGGCGCCGACAACATCAAGAAGTCAATGCGGTTGCCTCCAACAACCCCGAGTTCATGCACTGGTCAGAAAGGCCTATCAGCTGGAGCCGGACTGATCACCCAGAGGTGATGCCGTCTCCCGGCTCTTACGCATTGGTTTTGGATGCCACCCTCGCAACAAAAAGGCGAGCCGCCCGCTTCTCCCGCGTGCTGATAGATGGTGGGAGCAGCATCAACATCCTATACCATGACACCATGGAGAAGCTTAGCATCAAGGCGAAGCAACTCATACCTAGTCGGACTGTGTTCCATGGCATTGTGCCCGGCCTGTCCTGCTCCCCAATCGGCAAGATCAAGATAGATGTCCTCTTCGGGGACAAGGATCATTTTCGCTGAGAGGCAGTGTGGTTTGAGGTTGTGGATCTGGAAAGCCCTTACCACGCGTTGCTTGGCCGGCCCGCCCTGGCCAAGTTCATGGTTGTACCCCACTATGCCTACCTCAAGATGAAGATACCAAGTTCCAAGGGCATCATCACCATAGCCGGAGACTACAAGAAATCCTCCGAGTGTGCGGCAGCCAGCAGCCGGCTGGCTGAGTCCCTCGTGATTGCTGAAGAGAAGAAGATGCTGGACCGAGTCGTGGCCATGGCCGGCAAACAGCCGACCCTGTCCCCCAACCCCAAGGAGTGTGATGCCCAAGGTTCTTTCCAGCCGGCCAAAGAAACAAAGAAGGTACCTCTGGACCCGGAGCACCCAGAAAGGTTTGCCACCATCGGGGCAAACCTGGACAGCAAATAGGAAGGCGGGCTCGCCGATTTCCTCCATGAGAATCGGGACATCTTCGCATGGTCCCGCAAGGACATGCCGGGTGTTCCAAAGGAATTCGCCGAGCACAAGCTACATGTCCAAGAAGGTGCAAAACTAGTCAAACAGCCCCTCCGCCGACTATCAGAAGAGAAGAGAAGGATTGTAGGAGAAGAGATAGCCCAGCTTCTGGAAGCCGGCTTCATTATGGAAGTTTTCTTTCCAGAGTGGCTTGCCAACCCGGTCCTCGTGCTGAAGAAAAATAACAAATGGCGCATGTGTATAGACTACACCAGCCTCAACAAGGCCTGCCCCAAAGATCCCTTCGCCTTGCCAAGGATTGATCAAGTAATAGACTCCACAGCCGGATGCGAGCTCTTGAGCTTCTTGGATGCCTACTCAGGCTACCACCAGATAAAGTTGGATCCAGCTGACCGCCTGAAAACCGCCTTCATCACACCATTCGGAGACTTCTGCTACCTGACTATGACATTCGGCTTGAGAAATGCCGGTGCCACCTTTCAGCGTTGCATGTAGAAATGCCTCCTGAAGCAGTTCGGCAGAAATGCCCACGTCTATGTAGACGATATTGTGGTGAAGACGGAGAAGCGCATCACCTTGCTGGATGACCTCAGAGAGACATTTGAAAACTTGCGCCGATTTCAAATCAAGCTCAACCCCGAGAAATGCGTGTTCGGAGTACCAGCCGGCCGGCTTCTAGGCTTCCTGGTCTCCGAACGCGGCATCAAGTGCAACCCGATGAAGATCAAGGCCATAGAGAGAATGGAGATTCCCACCAAGCTGCGAGACGTCCAGAAGTTCACCGGATGCTTGCCTTCCTTGAACCGCTTCATCAGCCGGCTCGGGGAGAAAGCTCTCCCCCTCTACCGACTCATGAAGAAGTCCGCTCATTTCGAGTGGAACGACCAGGCAGACCAAGCTTTCCACGAGCTAAAGAAGATGCTGACCACGCCGCCTGTCTTGGCGGGCACCGACTGAAAAAGAGCCCATGCTCCTTTACATTGCCGCTACTAGCCGGGTGGTCAGCACAGTCATCGTGTTCCAGCGCCTAGAAGAAGGTCGAGCTCAGCAGGTCCAGAGGCCAGTGTATTATTTAAGCAAAGTGTTATCCACCTCGAAGCAGAACTACCCACACTACCAGAAGATGTGCTACGGTGTGTGCTTCGCTGCCAAGAAGCTCAAGCCCTACTTCCAAGAGCACCCCATCACGGTCGTATGTACTGCCCCGCTCGCCGAGATCATAGGCAGCCGGGATGCATCCGGCCGAGTGGCAAAATGGGCCATTGAGTTGGCTCCTTACACGATATTCTACCAGCCCCGCACCGCAATTAAATCCCAAGCACCGGCCGACTTCCTCGTCGACTGGGCCGAAACCCAGTACCTGCCACCGGCCCCCGACTCCACTCATTGGCGGATGCACTTCGATGGGTCCAAGATGCACACCGGCTTGGGAGCCGGCATCATCCTCACCTCCCCCAAGGGCGACAAGCTCAAGTACACATTGTAAATTCATTTTGCCACCTCCAACAATGTGGCCGAGTACGAGGCGCTCATACACGGGCTCCGGCTAGCCAAGGAGCTCGGCATCCGCCGGATCTTGTCCTATGGCGACTCGGATTTGGTGGTCCAACAGTCATCTGGCGACTGGGACGTCAAGGACGCGAACATGGCGAGCTACCGCTTCCTCGTTCAGCAAATCAGTGGATATTTTGAAGGATGTGAGTTCCTTCATATACCACGCGCCGACAATATGCAAGCAGATGCCCTGGCACGAGTAGGCTCCACCCGGCAAACTATACCAGCCGGTGTTTCTCTCCACTGCCTCCTCAAGCCGTCTCCAGAAGCTGATTCTATCTTCGTGTCGCCTGACCCCGACGCAGTCGGATCCGACTTGGGGAACCAAGCAGGCGGCTCGGGGACTTCGACAGGCGGCCCGGGGACTGCCGTAGTCACACCCAGCTCGGGGACTTCGGAACTCAGCCTGGGGGCTACTGCAGTCGGCCCGGGGACTGCATCGACGCAACAGGCGGTGGCCGACTCCAACTCTTCACCACCCAGACCACCCGCCCTGGTCACAGTAGCAGTTCTCACAATAGAAGAAGTCACAGCTCCATCATGGGCCCAGTCCATCCTCAACTTCTTAGTAAACAGAGAGTTGCCAACCGACGAAATCTCGGCAAGACAAGTTCAACGCCGAGCCGGAGCATATACAATAGTAAACCGAGAGCTTGTTAGTCGCATTGTCACTGGAGTCTTCCTGCGCTGCTTCGAGCCAGAGAAGGGCATAGCAATCCTCAAGGACATCCACCAAGGCGAATGTGGCCACCACGCGGCCTCACGATCACTCGTCGCCAAAGCTTTCCGCCATGGATTCTTCTGGCCGACTGCTTTGGATGACGCCAAGGAGCTAGTCAAACACTACAAAGGGTGCCGAATTTTCAGTTCCAAGCAACATCTACCAGCTTCCGCACCCAAGACCACCCCCCTCACCTGGCCTTTTGCCGTCTGGGGGCTGGACATGGTGGGCCCATTCAAGACGGCACGCGGCGGCATGACACATCTACTCGTCGCTGTGGTCAAATTTACCAAGTGGATCGAAGCAAAGCCGATCGAGAAGCTGAATGGGTCGACTGTTGTAACGTTCATCGCAGATGTCACAACCCGGTACGGCATACCGCACAGCATCATCACCGACAATGGCACAAATTTTGCAAAGGGAGCACTGGCACGTTTATGCGCAACACACGGCATCCGGCTGGACCTAGTGTCCGTCGCCCACCTGCAGTCAAACGGCCAGGTCGAGCGAGCAAACGGCCTCATCCTCTCCGGGATCAAGCCCCGACTGGTCGTGCCACTGGAGCGTTCGGCCGGCTGTTGGCTCGACGAGATGCCGGCCGTCCTCTGGAGCTTGCGCACTACCCCAAACAAGTCAACCGGCTTCACCCCTTTTTTCCTTGTATATGGCACCGAGGCGGTCATCCCAACTGACATCGAGTTCGACTCACCTTGGGTCACCATGTACACGGAGGCAGAGGCCAAGGAAGCACGTGAAGTCGGCATCGACCTGCTGGAAGAGGGCCGGCTATTAGCCCTCAGCCGGTCCGCCATCTATCAGCAGGGTCTGCGCCGCTACCACAGCCGGAAAGTCAAGCCAAGATCCTTCCAAGAGGGCAATCTTGTGCTCTGGCTGATCCAGCGAACAACCGGCCAGCACAAGCTCTCGGCCCCTTGGGAGGGCCCTTTCGTCATCAGCAGAGCTTTAGGAAACGACTCCTACTACCTAATCAACGCGCAAAAGCCGAAGGCACGCAAGAGAGATGATTCCGGCAAGGAGACAGAACGACCATGGAACACCAATCTCCTCCGAAGATTTTACAGTTAAAAAGCAGTATGTATCACGCTAACTTTTGTACTAAGTATGAGACAAAGGGTCCCCCGAGGAGCACTGGGGGACTACCCTTTTTTATCTATGGATGATGGGTATCATGCCTATGAATATGTTACTACATTTGTTTTTTCGTCCGGCACCAGGCCTGACCAGTCGGCCCGGGGACTCGCCGCCTTAAGTTATATATAAAGTTCTGCCTGCAGTCAGACAAGTAGTGTGCCGTCACCCAAGCCCCCTCTTGCCAAAAGTCGCAGCTCGAAGAATCGACTGTCCGACTGGCAAGAGCCAAGGGTAGGAAAGGATGCCCACACGAAAAACGGCTAAGGACCAACGAACTTATATAACGCAAGCCGGCCTCCTGCCTCGCCAGCCGGCTACCAGAGCAGCCGGCTGGCCGGCTTCCCGTTCACCTTGCTGCAATCTAAGAAAGCTCGAGTACTTGCCTTCCCAAAAAAACCAAGTCCTTCTCCAGCCACAGACTGCAGAGCGGCTGTCCGGCTGGGAAGGCGGCGGCCAAGGAAAGACGGCAAAGGAAAAGGCCAAAAGGATGAAAAGCAAACATGAACGGAAGCCAAACACATGCATAATATTTACACAAAAGACCTTCGAAAGGCCAGCATTCAAAATAGTATGAATACACCCCCACTGAGTGGAACTGCGCAAATTTAAAGATTGTTCAAAAAAGTAACAAGCAGGAAAGCAAGGACGGCGGATCAAGCCAGGGGAATGGCTGGCGAGTTGGGCAGGTTGGTCGGGTTGGCAGTGCCGGCTGGAGGAGTGACCGGCTGGCGAGTCTCGGCATCATTGCTAGAGGCACGATCAGGCTGAGGCGGGCTGGTCACTTCACCGTCCGGCGCGGCGTCTTCACCATCCTCCCCCTCTTCCCCTTCGCCCTCATCACTGGAGGCAATCTCCTCCGCCGAGTCCTCACGTTCTGCCGGGTTCAGCCCGAACCACTCCTCCGGCTGAGCGACGCCGGTGTCATCCACCTCAGGGGCAAAGGCGCTGGTGTCGGTGTACTCGGCGCTCACCGAGGCGCGCTGGATGATATCTGGCCGCACCGCCTCCAGCTCCTCGTCAGCCTCCTGCCGCCAGGTGCTCAGATGGTCCAAGTTCAGCCCAGGATACCAAGCTCGGACAAACTCCAATGCCCGCCCAGCGCCGGACCGGGCCGCTGACGCCTTCCAAGCCTCGAAGCGGCTGACTGCGACCTCCAGCCAGTCGGCGGTCCAACTTGGGGTGCGCGGGATCACCTCGCCGGGCCAGAGGGCGGCCAGCACTTGCACCCCGGCGCGCTGAAGATGGTGGAGCATGCGGTGGGCCGGCTGCATGCGGGCTTGAAGCGCCAGAAGCTGCTCCTCAAGTGACCGGCTGGCACCCGGTGCGACCTCGGCCCCCGCCTGCCATCGCGCATCGCGGTAGGCCTCGATGGCTTGGGTGGCGGTAGCAGAGTAACCGGGAAAGTAATCTGCACAAAGAAGAAAGCAGTAGCACAAAGACAAAAGACAAACCAGATAGTAGGAGGCAGGCAAAGAAACGATGAAGAAGGAGGCCCACCATCGATGAAGTCTTCTACCCGGCTGTAGCCTTGACTCAGCGCCTGCCTGGCCTTGGCCCAGTTCGGCGCCTCAGTCTCGTATTCGGCTTTGAGGGCGGCCTCGCTGTCCTGCGCCGCCTTCAGGGCCGCCTTGTGGCTCTCCTCCTGGTTGGCTAGCTTCTTGGCTAGGCAGTCACGCTCTTGAGCCAGGGCGGCGCACTCGGCCTCCTTGATGCGAAGGGCGGTCTGGGCTCCGCTCAGCTGGCTCCTCAAGTTAGCATTGGCCCCTATAGATATGAAGAAAGAAGTTGTCAGGAAAAGATCCAACCCGACTGCTCAGCAGTCGGCCCGAATCTCGGGGACTACACCCAGTGGATGCGCTGACGCGCCCCCACTTGAGACAAAAAATGAAGCACTTACTCCGGCTCTCGGTCAGATTGGTGGTTTTCTGATTCAACTCCTGGGCCTAGGAGTTGAAGGCAGCCGCACGGAGGTTATGATACTCCTGCAGATACGATAAGTGATACAAGTAAGAACAAGATGGCAATTAGAGTCTACCAAGAAGTTCCAAGCCAACTGCTCAGCTTGTCGGCTCGGAACTCGGGGACTACACCCAGTGGGTGCGCTGACGCGCCCCCACGGAAGAAATCAGGAGCAATCAACGAAGAGAAGAAGGACTCACCCGGATCACCGTTCGCGTCGTGAGAAATTCTTGGGTGTACTGCTTCAGCGCGGTAGCTTGGGCCTGGAGCCGGTTCCGGACGTCCTGCGCCGCCACGTTCAGCATAGCCGTCCCGCCGCCCGGCATCCACCCGGACGAGCTATCGCTAGACGCTTCCAGGTCCTGGGCCGACGGGCCGGCGCCAGCGGCGTTGTGCGGATCTGGCGCGGAAGTCGCCTTCTCCGTGCGCCAACGGGACGGCGATAGGACCACAAGGTCCGCCCCAACAGTCGGCTCACCTCCGGATGGCTGCACTGGCGGTGCGTCAGGCCGGCTACCTTGACCCTTTCCAGCCGGCGGCGTCGGTTCCGTCTCCTTCCCCTTCGCCGGCTGGCTGCGGCGGGTCTCCTTCGTCGGGGGCACTGGAATGTCGGGTGCTGCGGCGCGAAGGGGGATGACGAGCAGTGGAGGCTGGTTCCGCTGGACATCCGCCTCCTCCTCCGTGGCTACGGCCTCCGCCTGGGCCTTGGCAGCCGTGTCGGCCCATGCCTCCGCCGACTTCTCCCTCGCCTCCCGAGCCGCCCTCCGCTCCTCTGCCTCCCGCTCCTCCCGCGCTTCCCGCGCGTTTTGCTCCGTCGCCTCTAGGAGATCGGCGCAGGGATCCACACGGCGGGAGCTTGAGGACCCTCCCGCGGGTCCGACTACGGAGGCGGCAGGGGCCCGTTCAAGAGAAAGTGGGGCCCTGTTTGATAAATCAAGAAGAAGGCTTAGAAAGATATCAACCGAGGAAGAAAAGAAAGGCGTAAGAAAAATAACACTTACGCTGAAACCGACTGCGGCTGCTTCACCACCTTGCGGAAGCGGGCCGCCTTCGTGGCCGCCTCATCCCGCTTGGTTGCCGCCGCGGTACTCTTGGGGTTTTTTGGCCGACTGCTGAAGTGGGTCAATGCGGCCCGGTGTTTCTGCGCGCCGCCTTGAGGAGCCGGCGCGGCGGATGGGCCCGCGCCTTGATGATCGGGCACCGACTGACGGCGCGGAACAACTTCGGCCTCAGCATCATCCGGCCAATCCTCGAAGGCGGCCCTGAGCCCAAAGCCGCCTGCCTCGCCACCCTCCCCTGCGACGTCTTCTTCCATGGCGGCCGCCCCTAGGTCCGGGTCGTCAACATCGTCCATCGTGCGGTCAGGGAGGAACTGGCGCTCCACCCCCGTAGCCCCGGTTGCCGGCGGAAGCATGGGATTCTACCAAAAACAAGCTGACTGGTCAGGAGTCGGCCATCATGAACCCAGCAAGAAGGAAAGAAGAAAAGAAGAGAAACTTACCACCGGCAGAGGATTGGTGCGGGAGTACGGCAACTTGCCATACTGCCACTCCTCGGTGAGCTTGCAGTTGGAAATATAGTTCACCATATAAGACACCTCGGCGTGAGGCATCTCCTTGGTGCTTAGCCGGCACGGGTCAAAGCGGCCGCTCATCTGGCAGATCATATGAGGTCGGCCCTGGAGCGGGATTACCCGGCGCTCCACGAAGACAGCCACCAGGTCAGACCCAGTCAGACCCTCCGACTGGATCATCACCTGGAGCCGTGCAACGGAGGCAGCCCCACCCTGAGACAGCGACCTGGCCCGGAAGGACCATGAGGGCTGCCTCCCAGCTGGCGGGCTGGCTACGTAAGCTGGCAGATTGATGAAGTCGCCTTGCGGAGCGATGTTCTTCATGTAGAAGTAGGATTTCTGCCAGAGCTTCACCGACTGGATTAGCGGGATGGGCGGAAACGGATTGTTATCGCTCGTCCTCCGCATGGCGATGAAGGCGCCGCATGGGGCGGGCATGCCCGCGATGACAGTGCCAAGCTTGCACTGGAAGAATTCTCCCCATAGTTTGAGGGTGGGGAGGACACCAAGAAAACCCTCGCACGGGGCGACGAAGGCCGACGACAGCATCACCGCGTTCGGAGTAAGGTGATGCGGCTGGAGATGATAAAATTCGAGGAAGGAGCGGAGGAACCCGCTTGCCGGCAGGCCAAAGCCGCGCAGGCAGTGTGAGCGGAAGGTTACCCGCTCGTCCTCCTCCGGCGCCGGCGACATCTCCCTCTCCGGCGCAAGGCGTACCCGCACGAAATCCGTGCCCGGCAGCCGCCGCATCCGGCGGAGGAAGTCGACGTGGTTGTCGTGGACATTGGAGCCATCCCAGGAGCTCGACAATGCCATGGGGACGGCGCGGCGATGAGAAAGGTGCGGCGGAAGAAAGGCGCGCGACCCTGCTACGACGAAGCGACGGCAAGCCAAGAAGGTTGGCGGGAAGGCCGAGCGGCGGCGGGTAGCTGTGGCGGCGGAGAGGAGGAAGAAGAAGGAGGGGACAGAGCGAAGGAGAGCGCGTGAGCATCTGGCGCTCCCCTCCTCTCCCCCTACTTATAGCCTCATGCGGCGAAGCCAAGGAAGCAGGGCGTGGGGGGACGTGGGATTAACTGCACCCATTCCCCCATGCCCCGCGATTATTGCGCCTTCACGGCATGCAGAAACCGCCGCTGGGGGCGCGCAGTCCATCCGAGCCGCAGAAGATCTCCACGTGGGCCGAGGCCCTATAGTGGCGGGCCCCGGACTACGGCGGCGTCCCGTCGCGCGCGTCGGCTGGTAGGCCCCTCCAGCCGTAGGGTGCCATGTGGCATGTAGGCGACGAACGGTCAGCTCGCAGCCTGACTCGCGCGCAGACTGGTACTCGCCTTCAAGCTTCGAAATCTCTAGAAGGCGGCACGCCTAGTCAAAGCCAGCTCCCAGTTTCCGGCTCCTCAAGATAGGAAGCTGACTGAGCTCCTCGTCATTTTTCTACCTCGGAGCCCAACCAGCTTCGGGGACTACTGTCAGAGTAAATAACCACGGGTAGCCTAGCCGCCTTCCCCTGGTTCTTCAGAAAAATTATATGCCGACTGAGCCTCCAAGCGTCCAAGACGTGGGGCCGCATTCCCCCAGCTGGCCACCTCTCAGGCCAGCTGCGGAAAGGCGGCCCAGCCCTGGAAACCTTGAGAAACAAGACCACGAGAAGGCCAGCTCCAAGAAGCTGGCCATGAGAAGGCCGAATCCAAGGAGCCGGCCCCTCAGCAGGCGGCCAAGATCGTGACCTCAGAGTCTGCGCCCACATAACGGCGACGAGATGGGGCGTGGCTACAATGAAGCTCGCCACCCCCGAATCCCGGAGCACGCATGGCCACAGTGCGTCGTACGGGGCGACCATCACCTCTCCGGCGCGGCACTGTTGCCATGTTGATCATGACATCACCCACGGCGAGCGGTCAGTACGACCCATGGTTGGTGGGCCCCCTCAGTCAGGGAGACCCCAAAGGCGGCCAGGCTTCCCGCAGCCGGCCTAGGGTACGGCCGGCTCTCTGCCTCGAAGGAGGTGCGTCATTAAGGAGATAAGACGAGGTAAGGCTACAGTGATGAGCCGCCCTGCGACGGCACTGTAGCCATGCTTACCACGACAAAGCCCTCGTCACCAGAGGCAAGGCAACAGTAACCAGCCTCCGACAAGACACCCGAGCGGTGGGGCCAGCCTGTTGACCAGAAGGCCGGCAGCCGGCGGGGCCTACCGGGCGGCGGGCCCATCGGTCGGTGGAGAAGCCGGCCAACGTAGACACAGACGGCTGGGGACCGCAACCAGCTGGATTACCATTGTACCCCTGGGGGTCGGCCTATATAAACCCCCCAGGGCACCCATGCAAGGGGGATCTCTCTTTGGATAGTTTTAGACACGACAACAAGAGGAGGAGCAGGCAAGCCTGGCCCTTCTTCATCCTTTCACCAAACAGCTCAAGGAGCCTCTTGTAGCTACTTGTCAATCTAGTGACCGCGCGGAGACCCCGCAGAGCAGCAGTAGGGGTGTTATCTCCACGAAGAGCCCTGAAGCTGGGTAAGATCCGCCGGCGTGCATGTCTTCGCCTTATCCCGTTTCCAGGCACCGGCGATGTTTTATTGGCTCCCACAATGATAAGCCACCTGTTGGCATATGTCGCACCAACCACCCGACAGTCTGTGTGTTGCCATGTTTATTGTGGCCTAGTTTATTGTGACCACTAGAAAAACACGGAAAAAGAACTAAAGTGACTACAAGTAAACAACTAAACAAGACAATAAGGAAATAAATAAGCAAGGAACTAACGCTAGGCTATTACGGCTATTACACATATTTCATCCACTGGGCATCAAAGTTCGCCAGCAGTGCAAATATAGGGAACAAAGCAGCATATTACATACACTGGCCATCTGAATTGGCCACCAGTGCAAATAAATGCGGCAGCAAAACAAGTCCATAACTGAAACAACTTCAGAAGAGCTCAAGAAAGGTTATCCTGGGTATCCACCATGCTGGCAATAAGCTTAGAAATCTTATTAGCTTTGTCCTATTTGGCGCAAAAATCCTCTAACGCTTGTTTTTGCACCAGAAAGAATGCATCTAAATGCTCCAGGGACTTCCGCAGTCCTTCTGCTTCTTGTCGCAGCATAGCTGATTGACTTCTTTCAGCTTATAGTTGAGACTCAAGAAACCGAACTGATTCAGACAGTGAGTTTGTATAGCTTGTGCAAGTGGCAGTGGCTAGTAAATTGAACACTCAACCAAGATAGGACTTTGGGGTTGTCTCACTATCTTCAACATAGTATTCCTTAGCTATTTTATCAGCTTTGTTGGAGACCAACAAGGATATCTCACTATCATGAACCTTATCTGCATTACTTCCTTTACCATTGCTTAATAAGGCACTCTTCCCCAATATTCCGTCAACATTCTAAAAGAAGAAACAACCAGACACATAACTTGTTTAGCATGTACTAGTATATGAAACTCATTTCGGTGAACCAGTTCATTAGTAAGGTGGACAGGATTAAACTACCAAGTCTTCTATTGCCAAGTACTAGTACATAATAAAAGCATCAAACAAACATATATCTATGTCCTATGGTCACTGCATTGTCTTGCCAAATCAAAATAGAGACAAGGTTCAAATCATATCAGTTCAAGACAAAGCAGCAGTGAAAGAATACAAAGCGTAGCAAACTACACGGCACAACAAGATTTCAGATGGGTACCATGGGTCTACATGTACAACAGCACTATTGGCGCTGTTGTGATGCTAGTAATGTGCATGATATGAGAAGTCAAATGTATACATAATTGAAATTGAAATCAAGAGAGATATTGATAAGAGCAAGCTTGTTAAAGAAACATGCGTGAACATACTTGCTGTGCCATTGCAGTTTAGATTGGATCCTTCAATTTAAAAATAAGTTTGTATGAATAAATACAGTGATACAAGAGCAAAGTAGTATGCACGATAGCAATGGAATCTTAAATTAGAACAGTTGTTCTTCAGGTTTAAGCACTTGTTCTACATGAACAGAGTACAGTAAGACACAAGAATATAGTACTTAAAAATAGAAAATGAGGTCATAGACCTTACCAAATTCTTGGTTTGGGACCAGTATAGAACAAGGCGTTCCCAGTCATCGTCCAGTAAATGTGTCTCAGGAGAACGTTAGGGAATTTGATGAGTTTCTTTGCCAGTGAAGTACGAGGTAATTCCGATACTGCCACCAAGCATTCTTGAAAATAGCTGAGGTATTAGCACATGTTACCTCATCCTAAGTTTCCATATTGGTCCTTCTCTATAGAGAAAAATGGGAAAATTTGATGTATTATAACCGTCATGGAGGTAGAATGTATGGGACAAAGCAAAGTAATTTCCATGAATAACATTACTTACACATAACTCCTGGACAAACACCTTCAACTGGCATTTTCCTTCATCTTTAGTATAATATTTCCAAGATGGGAAGATACGCACATAAGATTTAACAACATCAAATGATATAGATGCTAAACTATGACTGGCTGGTTGTGCTTCCTCCACAGGAATAGGCGTACTAACTGGTGGAGTTGGGGTTTGCCATGGTAGTACTGGCCCTTTGGGCACTGGAGTTTCCTTACTAACCGCTATTGTTTGGGAGCTCTGTGGTGGAGATGGTGATCTGTCAACAGGAACTAGGTTACTATCAACTGGGGTTGGGGTTAGATTGGGTGAAGTTGGTTCTCTGTCCATCGCAGTAGGGGTACAATCTACGAGAGAATGGGTTATGTGTGGTAGGGATAGTTCTCGTTCATGTACAACCGGGATGCTATCTCCACCAAGAGGTAGCACTGTTTTATTTGAAGACCGTGTTTTTACTCCGCTAGATATTGGCATCATCCGCTCCAATTCAAATGGCTAATAAACAAGAAACATAGTTGAATGTACAGGCATTGTATGAGAGACGGATGCAATAGATAGTGAGGAAAAAAGAGGGCATGAAATAGTTGACATGTATATTGTTTAACTAAAATGGATAGCATGACATAATTTCACATATATGATGTCTATCTGAACTGGATAGGATAGCATAACATAATTCAAAGATATGATGAATAACTAAACAGGATCGCATGACATAATTGACATACATGTTATCTAAGTAATCAGGATCGCATGATTTAATTCACATATATGATTATATGCTAAACATAGGGCATTGGCATATATGATGTCTGAACTAAGAACATGGTGTTGAATATTGTGTATATGATGTCTAAACTATGCAATGCAAGACACCATGGGAGTGTTTGGTTGCCCGCATCCAGCCCAACTAGGCCCGCGCGGGAAGGGAGAGACCTGTTTGGTTGCCTGGTTTTCCTGTTGGGCCCACGTCGCATGCTTCTCAAAGTAGCCATGAGCCTAGCTCACTGGAAACGCTCGGATCGGCAGTTTCCTGCGAGCCAGGCTGAGTGCGGCGCGAGGTCGCACGGGCGGGTGCGACGCGAGGGCAAGGGGGGATGGCGGGAGATGGAAATCTGGCGTCCCATCCCAGCGCCAAATCTAGCCTCACCCTCTTTTACTCTCTCACCCATAACCACTACCCATTTCTCCCCTGTTGCGTCACCACTGGTAGCGGCTGCAATTTCAGATCTGCGCTTGAGGCGGCGGCGGCGGAAGAGGTGGCGGCGTTTGCGGCGGATCTGGTGCTCCCCTTGCTGTTGGCCACAGTCTGGTCGACCTAGTCTGTACCATGGCTCCCCCTACACTGTCCTCGTCTCTGATGTCGGGAAGCAGCACCCCCTCCCCCTTTGTTAGCTCGGTGGTTAGGCCGTTAGGCTAGGTGTAGGATCGATTTCCCACTGAACGAACCATCGATGTCGACTAGGTTATGGATGCACGGATGAGGCTGGTAATCCAGCAGCAGCACTGATTAGTGTGATTCAGGCATGGGTCATGTTTATGCACAAGAGAGCTATTCGTTGTGCTAGTAGACCTTTGATCCGCTATGGTCCATTGTTTATCCGGGAATAGGAGAGGATCCAAAATCTGAACTACATCTACAACTACAATGATGTCGAGGCTCTGTGGATGCTTCGAATGAAAAGAGCACCATTTTCCAGGCTTGTCGAGACCTTCAGGAGCAGGGGGCTTCTACAAGATACCATCAACACTAGTGTCGAAGAGCAAGTGGCCATGTTCCTCCATGTTGTTGGCCATAACTAGAGGTTCAGGGTCATTCACAACACGTTCAAGAGATCAATGGAGACCATCTCTAGGTACTTCAAGCAGGTGCTTTTTGCTATTGGGGAGCTTAGACGAGAGATGATTAGGAGACCATCTGGTCAGACTCCACCCAAGATTCGTGGAAGCCCAAGATGGTATCCATACTTCAAGGTGAGCAATGACAATATACATTATTCATGGCTTGATATGCTTGTATTGTTCAAGTTGAGCACTAACACAGGCTTGTGATGCCATTTTCAGGATTGCATTGGGGCAATAAATGGTACTCATGTCACTGCCAGAGTTCCTAGGCCACAGTCTGCAGCATACAGGGGGAGGAATCACTACACAAGCCAGACTGTGCTTGCTGCTGTTGACATTGATCTGAAGTTCACATATGTGCTGGCTAGCTGGGAGGGGCCAGCGCATGATGCTAACATTCTCAGTGACAACATTTGTCGACCTGATGGGATCAACATCCCCGATGGCAAGTTCTACCTTGGAGATGCTGGCTATGCATGTCGGCCGGGTATTCTTCCACCCTTCAAGAAAACCAGGTACCATCTCAACGAGTTCTCTGGTAGGAACTATCCTAGGACTGCACAGGAGTTGTTTAATCTCAGACACTTTAGCCTTAGAGTAGCTATTCAGAGGGCATTTGGAGCTTTGAAGAATAGGTTTAAGATCATGGATCAGAAGCCATTCCACCCATACTCCACTCAGGTTAAGCTAGTTCTTGCTTGTTGCATTCTGCATAACTGGATCCTCCAGTGGAGCTTTGATGAACACGTGCCTAAGGAGGAAGAGGTCGAGCCTGACGATGTTGTTAGCTCCGGCCATGGTGTGGAGGCATTTGACAATGACACTTGGAAGAACAAAAGGTTGGAGTGGGCAGAGGCGATGTGGCTTAACAGAGGTCAGTGCAGGATTTGAAGAAGATGGAAGAAGAAGAAGCAAAAGCAACAGAAGCAGAAGAAGAGGAAGAGGAAGAGGAAGATCTGGTAGCAGCAACACCGATGAACTATCCCCTATTTAGCCAATGGCTCTTAATAATTTGAACTATCATTTGATAGTAGTTAGGATGAACTATCATTTGTTTAAGTAGCTGGCGCTACATGTTCAGATTTTGTGTGGTAAGCTCACCACTAGTTAGAAGTGGTGACAACAACTTATGCAGGTTGCAACCAAACAGCATGTCATATGTGCGCCTAATGCAATGCGAGCAACCAAACATCGGGTCAAAATGGTTTTCTCATGCAACTAGGGGCATGCAGGCAACCAAACTATGTGCATCTGGGTTTTTTTGGCCTGCATCCCCTCAAACTAGCTCAATAGAGCCAGGATCGCCGGGCCAGGCTGGATTGGCAATGTAACCAAACACGCCCCATATGCATGATATGAGCAGTATAACCGTGCCAAGTTAGAGCATACAACTCGATGGGGGAATAGGACTGGTCATCTGTCTCTGAATCCATCTCTAAGGAGCTATCGGGACCCAACAAGAGATCTGCTTCGTCAGGTAGCACTGTCTGCTCTGAAGGCCTTGTTTTCACTCCGGATTTTTCCATCTCCCACCCAAATGGCTGATTCACAGGAAGAGTAGTTTAATGTACAAACATTGTCGACAAATGGAAATGTAATGAAGAAAAGGATGGCAATATATCATTCAAATATATGATCCCTAGTTAAACAGGATGGCATTGCACATTTCACATATATTATGGCCGGCTAAAATACATGAGACTGCATAATTCCTATATATAATATAGAAACTAAACATGTGGCATTACAGAACATGTCTAAACTAAGTAGATGACATATATGATTTCAAAAGTAGGCACTGCAAGGCAACATATGCATGATATGACTAACATCATCATGCCAAGGTAGAGCAAACACCTTGGGGGTAAATAGGAGTGGTCAGCTGAGTCTGAATCTGCCTCAGAACAGATATCTTCCTCTGGATTACAATTTGGAGAGGGGGGGTTGCCATTGAACCCACCATGGAGCGATGTCTGTATGACATTGTATTGCCACGCAATACTCTTCTCCTTTTCTCTACATGTTCAGCATGACTGTGTACAATATATGACATGCATACGAAAAAAATATGGTGAGATTATGTAAGGAGAGCACGCAGAAATCTAGAGTGATGGTAACAACCAGTGGATGGATCCAAAAATAATGATAGCAGGCTGATCATTGCTTTAATTTAATAAAAAGACAGATGATGATTGATTTACTATTTGTTTCCCACCCAAGATGAACAACATAGGCATACCCTAGGTGAACCAGATATTAGATAGAGATACTATTCATTGCTCGCCGCCGCCGTGTCCGAGCGGGACACCGCCCACCGTCGCCCCCTCCCCAAGCCAGCACCCCCTGCCCCCTTTATAAACGCCGCCCGCCCCCCCTCCTCCACAAGTCGTCGCCGCCGCAAACCTGCCTCCCGCTGCAAGTCGCGCCGCCACCGGAGCTCGCCTGCTATCTCCCCACACCGCGCCGCCGCTCGCCGCCGCCGTTGCCGCATGCCGTTGCCGCGTAGTCGCCTCCGCCGCCCCGCCGCCTCGCCGGAGCTGCCACGCCGCTCGCCGTTGACCGCCGCCGCCGCCGGTTTCCTGCACCCGAACCGGTAAAAACCTAAGAGAACCCTCGCCCTAGTTTTTTTATAAAAGTCCGGTTTATTTCGTTTAGATCGGTTTTTATTTAGGTTATGTTATTTAGTGAACGTTCACCTGATTAGTTCTTTTAACGAACGAATTTGTTCATTAGTTTCTGTTAGCGAGCGTTCATTCGTTAGGTTTTTCTTTTTATTTTAATTTTAGGAGGGACCTATCCGCAATTATTTTTTATCACATATTAGTCCCTGAACTTCAAACCCTCGTTACTTTTTGCTCGTTTGTCCAAATCCAGTGAAACCAACACCAAAATTTTCATCTCATTTACCTCTTTCCGGATAATCAACTTGAACATGGTTTTGATAATTTAAAATTTGGTTTCAAGCAGATTTGAATTTCGAACTTCTTTTGATCGTAGTTTGAGTGTCGTAACTCCGATTCGATTGATTCTTTTTGCAAGTCGAAACTCTTCACTTGAACTTTTAGCTTATATCTTTCCTCTTTAGTTTTACCTTTGCATATTATACTTGAGTGCTTATGTATGCTATTGTTTGTTCACGATAGAGTTTCCGGAGTACGAGGCTTGCTAGTACGAATCTCTAGGGTTTTCCGATCGTCAGCAAGGCAAGTAACACTTTGATCATATCCCTTATTACCCAGTTTTTATGCATTAGTTTCAACCCTCAAACATTGCATGAGTAGGATCTGTTAACATGTGGGTATTGGGAAGTACTTGAAGAGGTAGAACCTATTTCCTTTTCATATTCAAACCCCTGGGTGTTACTACGTTATGCTTATATTGCTATGCTATGCTCGTTGACGTGGATTGGTTTGAGAGATTCATGAAAGATGTGAGAGTTATTATTAATTAATGGTTAACTTAAGGTGGCTACTTTAATACACATCTGGGTGGATTGGTTGGGGCACCTTAGAGCACCTAGTGGTTGTCCGGGCAGTTGGAGCAATCCAGTGTTGTCCTAGGACATCCCGGAGTACCCGTGTGATCATCCTATGGTTTGCCACCCAGGCTCAAAGGGATCATAAGATTGTTCATGCTAGAAACTTCCGTGTGCAGCCACAAGCCATTATGGGCTCTGGCATAGTTGAGTAAGTTGTGGGAATCCTTTCCATGATGGGCTAGCAGATGTAGGGGATTGTACGTGTACCGACCTATCTATCGGTTAACTGGACCTCTTCGGAAAGACTGTGTCTCGGTCACCCATTTCTCAAACACCTTGTAGTGTGAGAAATACAATGGGGGAGATCGAGTCTTGTGGGGAAAAGTGTGCAAACCTCTGCAGAGTGTATAAACTAATCATGGTTAGTCGTGTCCCCGGTTATGGACATCTTGAGTATCTGGTACTTGAATTATTGATTTGATCTCATCTCTTTACTTAATTAAATTGTTGGGTTATAACTATTATTTTTGGATTGAGTTGGAGGAACCTTCTCAATGTTTTCAACAAACTTTGTAGTTAAATAAAATGTATTCCTTTGTTGTAGGGAAAAACTAGCTTTATGCAAATGATAGCCATAGAGCCTCCACCAGCCATATATGCATGTAGTGATAGATGTTATCTGTTCATTGCTCTATACTGTTATCTTGCCAGCATATTCCATGTGCTGACCTACATAGGCTGCAACGTATTATGTTGCAGAGTTTTCAGACGAAGAGTAAGGTGCGCTAGGTTGTTGTCATGCACTCAGTTTTGCCGTGGAGTTGGATGGACTCTACTACCTTCAAAGCTTCCACTGTTATCTTATTTAGATGGCCTTCAGCTATATTATTGTAATAAGTTCTGTGTTGAGACATTCAATGTAATAAGTGTGTGATTGAAATCTGTTATAAATCCTCAAGTATTGTGTGTGTTAGCAATACCGATCCAGGGATGACACTTAAACACAGAGACTTGACCGTCTGAGGTCGGGTCGCTACATTGGACGTGACTTGGAGTCTAAGAGGTGAACAGGACAATAAAGTAGGAGGTAATTTTAAGCAATGCATAACATAAGCAGAAACAAAAGAGTGCGACCTCTCTTGTGGACCCGTGTACTCCTCAGGTTCATCTGCTGAGTCGATGATGGTGATGCCATTGCGATGGGTGCCGGCAGTAGGGAAGGAGATCTGAGGCGGCGAAAGGCGGTCAGGAGTTGTGATGTCTGGTTTGGTGGATGCTTCTGTCGATGGAGCAGGTCAGGTGAGGTGGACGACCTCGCGGCAGGAGCAGGACAAACCACACAAAGTTTCCTTCGACACCTACCTATAACTGAAATAATTCTGTAAGGGCTCATTTGGCTTGCATGGTTCTAAAAACGCAGGGATGGGAAAAACATCGGAATAGGATAGGAATGCACATGGTAAACAAAGCATTTGTAAACATAGGATTTCTGTCAACTTGGATGTTTGGTTCATAGGAATTGGAAGAGCATAGGAATGCAAAGAAACATGGCCAAAATAAAGTGAAACTATATGAAAGTGTGTACAGTTAGAATGTTATTCTGCCACTAATGCACTTGGTCTTGTTTTCATTCATAGGATTTTGAAAAGTAGGTCTAGGTGGGTGTTTTGCTCCATTCCTTTCAACAAAATGCATGAATAATTGAATAGTAGAGTGCCATAGGAAAATTTCCTATTGCTATGTTTTTCTGTTTAACCAAAATAGCCCTAATGGATTGACATGAATGTAGAGTAATAAGTGATGTAATAAGTGTACAACCTCTTTGCCGTAGCCGTGTCGACCTCAGCATCATTGGGTTGGTTGCTGAAGAAGTTGAGTCAGAGGTGGCTGCCAGAGGTGTGGAGGAAGATCTGAGGAATCTGTAGACGGTGTCCAGTGCACTATTATGTTGTGATGGATCGTTCTGTCGTTGGAGCAGCTCCAGTGAGCCGTAAGACGTCAAGGCTGAAGCAGCATAAGACATACATAGTTAATCTCAAGTGGGATTCTAATAGCATCTCCAATAGATGATGTAAAATACATTAAAAAAAGCGATAGATGTAAAATTTACATCACCAAAAACCACCTGACTACAACAGATAACGGCGAGCAGAGCTTACCGAGGGACGCGAGCAGAGGACGGCACAGTGATACATGGCAAATAAGACGAACTGTGCGAGCGGTGTCGGAGACATCATGAACGAATCAGATTAGAGTTGCGTGTGAGGTACTTGGCATACAGTTGATCCATCCGAACTGTTTGTGATGTAATAAGACGTTCGTGTTGCGGGCAAACACTTGCTAGTATATAACCTTAAATTTAACCAAAATAGTGTTAATGCATGTTAAAAAAATTGTATAGCTGCAAACTATGTTCAAATATGACTCCAATGATATAATCTTTGGTGACATGCATTCGTATTTTATTAGTTAAATCCTACTTATAAACTAGGACGAGGGTATATTAGGTAATTAAATCACAAATGATTTTTTATTAAACGTGTCCTCTCGCACGTCTTGTCACCTCGCTGCCGCTGATGGCTTACAGCGCAAGCTTGCGTAGCACGTGCGGGCGTTCTTTTGGCCAAACGGTGGCGCCAATGAATCATCGTTGAGCCCGTTCCCGCACAACCTCGCAGGTTCCCGCGCAAGCTTCCTGCCCGACTCGGCGAAATCCCCCAAAATCGCAATGCTTACCGGCCTGCTATAAAAACCCTCATGGCCGGCGAGTCCCGCTTCGCATTTCCCCTCCCTCCCTGTAGCTTATCTCGTCTGCTTCTCCCACAATCATCAATGGCATAGGTCCATCTTCGTTGCTCAGCCACTCCGCCGTCATCAGAGGACAGCTCCAGCTGGGAGGCTACACCGTGGCGGCGGCGCAATCCCCGGCGCAGTGTAGTGCGTGTGGCGTCCCTGTTGGGTGTGCGCGGAACACCCACCACATGCTCTGCCGCCGCTGCCCGTCGGCAGCTGTTGCCGGCCGCCGCTGCCGCCACACCACCGTCAAAAGCCAGGGCCATCTCCCGCTCCGCCGCCATGGCCCGAAGGTGGGAGGTGGCCGTCGTGGCCGCCAACCCACTGCCGTCCACCGTGGCCATCACCCGCTCCGCCATCGCAGCCCGAAGGCGGGAGGCGGTGGTTGTGGCCGCCACCCCATCGTCGGCCACCGTGGCCGCCAGCCCACCGTTGACCGGGGATTATCACCCGCTCCGCCGGCGCGGCCCGAAGGCGAAGATGGAGGCCCGCATGTGCGTTAGTGACCTTGCGCGGTACATCGAGTTCCTACGGGAGGAGGAGGAGCGCCTCGTTGAGCACGCAAAGAGCCTTACCACAGCCGTGGCCGCAGAACACGCCGACGCAGAGGCAAGGCATCAGGAGATCTACGAGCAGTCCGTCCGCTTCGAGAGGGATCGTCTGGAGCGGCAGTGGGCATTCGAGCTGGCGAGCGTCACTAAATGTGCAGCACCGGCAGGCACCGTATTGCATTTGTCCAGCTCGTCGGTAGGCTCCTCCTCCTCCTCTGCCTCTTACTGAGGGGGTGAGCGCGCTCGGTAGAGGAGAGGCTGTCGGAAGTAGCACAAAGCCCCTCTATGGTAGTAGTAGTATCTAGGGGCAATTTTGTTCAGTTCATCTGACTATAGATGTGTGGTTGAACTGTACAACATACTTAAAATTAGCTATTATATATAGTTGAACTAGCTATTTCAGTACGCGGTTGGCAACAATTGGGGAGAAGTTCGGTTGGTTCAGTTGTCGAGTTGAACTGTTTGTATAAATTAAGAACGACTGCTTAATCTATGAATGAAATCTATGCTTACTTACTGAATTTTAGTTGCAAAAATTAGATAGTGCTAATGATTTCTAACTGCATTTTTTGACAAATCGCAGTGTTACAAGGATTGACAAATGGCAACATTACTGGACCTACAAATGTAAATCTTTCTAGTTTGACAAATGGCAACATACCCAATAATTGTCTGTACGAGGTTGCACACGGGTCATCCAAAACAACCATTTGCATTGAAGGGATGCACAAATCCTGCGCCGCTCTCACTTTTCATACAGGTGTTCTATCTAAAATGTTTGCAATCAAAGAGCTGCACGAATCCTGCTCGGCACATTTTTCCTTGGCTTCCTGGGGAAGCTGTCGGTTTGCATACGGGTGTTCTAACTAAAACGTTTGCGATGAGTGTTTTATATTTAAAAACCGAATTAAACCTAGGAAACCAAATTAAACCTGGGGAAGCTGACAATTTTTTTACCACGTCATGTTGATGCCGCTCCATGATAGCATGCCAAGTTTCATGAATTTCAGACGAGTTTTGGATTTACTAGAATTTAAAAACCAGGTATCTCAATGTTTGCGGCTGAGTGACGGTGGCGGGGTGTTTGAAATTCATTCCCATTTCTAGCATGGGACCTAAGCATGCACCCAAGGACACATATTTGATTTCTCAACCAGTTTATATGCACTCAAGAATGTGCATGTAGTTCAAATTTGAATTATGCACATAAAATGCCTGGAAAACCCGGTTAATGTATAAAAATGTCCAAACAAACCCCGAAAAATTCCAAAATTGAACACAGCACTCTTGTTGTTCTATGTTGACACTCGAATTTTTTTGAAAGCAATAAGATGCAATAGATATCGTTTCGTCCCCAAAGGTGCCACATTCCCTACCGAAACCATCACGCTTTTTGTGAGAAGCTCTGGTTTGTGCGAAGCTTATACCCAAACCTGCCCCAAATGGGACAAAAAATTTACCACGGCATGTTGATGCTGCTCCATAATAGCATGCCAAGTTTCATGAATTTCCGACAAGTTTTGCATCTACTAGAATTTAAAAACCAGGAATCTTAATGTGTGCGGCCGAGTGACGGTGGCAGGTGTTTGAAATTCATTATCATTTCTTGATTGGGACCTAAGCATGCACCCAAGGACACATATTTTATTTTTCAACCAGTTTATATGCACTAGAGAATGTGCATGTAGTTCAAATTTGAATTATGCACATAAAATGCCCGGAAAACCCAGTTAATGTATAAAAATGTCCAAACAAACCCCGAAAAATTCCAAAATTGAACGCAACACTCTTTTTGTTCTATGTTGACACTCGAAATTTTTTTGAAAGCAATTAGATGCAATAGATATCGTTTCGTCCCCAAAGGTGGCACTTTCCCCACCGAAACCATCACGCTTTTTGTTAGAAGCTCTGGTTTGTGCGAAGCTTATACCCAAACCTGCTCCAAATGGGACAAAAATTTTACCATGGCATGTTGATGCCGCTGCATTATAGCATGCCAAGTTTCATGAATTTCCGACGAGTTTTGGATTTACTAGAATTTAAAAACCTAGTATCTCAATGTTTGCGGCCGAGTGACGGTTGCAGGGTGTTTGAAATTCATTACCATTTCTTGCATGGGACCTAAGCATGCACCCAAGGACACATATTTGATTTTTCAACCAGTTTATATGCACTGCAGAATGTGCATCTAGATCAAATTAGAATTATGCACATAAAATGCCTGGAAAACTCAGTTACTGTATAAAAATGTCCAAACAAACCCCAAAAAATTCCAAAATTGAACACAACACTCTTGTTGTTGTATGTTGACACTCGAAATTTTTTGAAAGCAATAAGAGGCAACGAATATCGTTTCGTCCCCAAAGGTGGCACGTTCCCTACCGAAACCAGCATGATTGTTGTGAGAAGCGATGGTGTGTGAGAAGCTTATACCCAAACCTGCCCCAAATGGGACAAAATTTTTACCAACGGCATGTTGATGCCGCTCCATGATAGCATGCCAAGTTTCATGAAGTTCAGACGAGTTTTGGAATTACTAGAATTTAAAAACCAGGTATCTCAATATGTGCGGCCGACTGACGGTGGTAGGGTGTTTGAAATTCATTCCCATTTCTTGCATGGGACCTAAGCATGCACCCAAGGACACATATTTGATTTTTCAACAAGTTTATATGAACTGGAGAATGTGCATGTTGTTCAAATTTGAATTATGCACATAAAATGCCTGGAAAACCCAGTTAATGTATAAAAATGTCCCAACGAACCCCAAAAATTTCCAAAATTGAATACAACACTCTTGTTGTTCTATGTTGACACTCTAAAAATTTTGAAAGCAATAAGAGGCAACGGATATCGTTTCGTCCCCAAAGGTGGCATGTTCCGTACCGAAACCATCACGCTTGTTGTGAGAAGCGCTGGTTTGTCAGAAGCTTATACCCAAACCTTCCCCAAATGGGACAAAAATTTTACCACGGCATGTTGATGCCGCTCCATGATAGCATGCCAGGTTTCATGAATTTCAGATGAGTTTTGGATTTACTAGAATTTAAAAACCAGGTTCTCAATATGTGCGGCTGACTGACAGTGGCAGGGTGTTTGAAATTCATTCCGATTTCTTGCATGGGACCTAAGCATGCACCCAAGGACTCATATTTGATTTTTCAACCATTTTATTTGCACTAGAGAATGTGCATGTAGTTCAAATTTGAATTATGCACAGAAAATGCCTGGAAAACTAGTTAATGTATAAAAATGTTCAAACGAACCCTGGAAAATTCCAAAATTGAACACAACACTCTTGTTGTTCTATGTTGACACTCGAAAAAATTTGAAAGCAATAAGAGGCAACGAATATCGTTTCATCCCCAATGGTGGCACGTTCCCTACCGAAACCATCACGTTTGTTGTGAGAAACGCTGGTTTGTGAGAAGCTTATACCCAAACCTGCCCAAATGGGACAAAATATTTACCACGGCATGTTGATGCCACTCCATGATAGCATGCCAAGTTTCATGAATTTCAGACAAGTTTTGGATTTACTAGAATTTGAAAACCAGGTATCTCAATATGTGCGGCCGACTGACGGTGGCAGGGTGTTTGAAATTCATTCCCATTTCTTGCATGGGATCTAAGCATGCAACCAAGGACACATATTTGATTTTTCAACCAGTTTATATGCACTGGAGCATGTGCATGTAGTTCAAATTTGAGTTATGCGCATAAAATGCCTAGAAAACCCAATTAATGTATAAAATTGTCCAAATGAACCCCGAATAGTTCCATTTTTTGGACGACACACCTATAGTTGCCTGTTTACTGCAGATAAAAATTCTAGCCATCGAAACACTGTGCATGGCCGCTGTGACCCCATTATGTAATTCAAATCAAGACGAAAAATCAAGTAGATCCCACATAGTTTATTATAACCAACCATGTGAGATGCAATACAAAATATCTTCCGACCGTGTCTGAATAAGGGACTGTGTCTGATGACACTTTGCACGCCAGTGTTTTGGCTGAAGCGATTCCAAATTTTGGGATTCCATGGAAATATCTATCTCCCTGCCCCCTCACCCTTACCAAAAGCCACATTTCCCTTGTTTCCGCCTTCTTTGCCAAGTTGAAACCTTCACTCCTTGCTTGCAGCACCGGCACCTCCTCGCCGGCGACCCTCCTTCATGCTGCTCGCCTCGCCTATCCAGGCAGGTAATCCACACCCGACCCCCATCCTCCTCTTCCTTCCACATCCCACATTCCTCGACCGACGGCGCGAGCGCGACACCTTCCACCCAAATCACTGACCCTTCCACCAAATAAGCACCGACCTAAGCCATGGTGCATGCAGTATAGCCAGGACCTCAAGGAGCATTTCGCAGGGGAGAAGCAAATCGTGGCCACACGGGCGGATGAGGTCGCGATGGCTGCCATTCGTGCCGACCCCCAGATCTTGAAGGAGCACCTTGCCATTTGCTAGCTACGCTGGTTAAGCATGCTCGGTTTACCCGTTGCGTGTGTTTCTCCTGCTTTTCCTTCACAAATTCTAGTGAATTGTGCTATCTAATTTTTCCATGCAATCTGTTGCTCTAGTCTATATGTTATATATGTCGTGCAGTGTGGTGCTCACTTATTAATTGTTTTGTTAATTAGTTGTCGTCTTCAGTTAACTGTTTGGTTCAATTCTACAAATGTTATGTTCAATTCTTCAGGCTGCAATTTTGTATTGTCTTCCATGTGAGAAATAAATCGAATTTATCTTTACAAAATATATGAGAAACAAATACAATTGCTATATTTCCAAGTTGTCAAGCATGCTTGGTTTGGTTATACATTATGCAATGTGGTGCTCAGTTAACGTTTGGTTCATTTGTGTTGTGGTGTTTAGTTAACTATTTGATTCAATTCTGCAATGCGATATTCAATAGTTGAGGGTGCATTCTGTTATTGTATACCATGTGAGGAATAAATTGAATTTGGCTGTAGTAAATACATGAGAAACAAATACAATTGCTACAATTTGTTGTAGTTAACTGTTTGGTGAACTGTTTGATCTTGTATTAGGAGTATGTTATATTGTGCAATGTGGTGCTCAGTTAATGTTGGTTCATTTGTTGTGGTTTTTAGTTAACTGCTTGGTTCAATTTTGCAATGCGATGTCCAATTGTCGTGGGTATAATTTTGTATTATTGTGCATGTGAGGAATAAATCGAATTTGGCTGTACTTAATACATGAGAAACATATACAAGTGCTATATTTCCTAGTTCTTAATCATGCTCAGTTTGGATAAATAGGTTTTCCGTGTGGCTTGAATTAATCTGATGAATCTGCAATGTGCTTATTTTTCATCAACATATTTTACTGATAGCATGCGAACCCTTACTTAACCTGATGACTAACTACCTTATATGTGTTGTAGGGAAACAATGAGAAGCACTAAGGTTTACAATCGAGGTTAGCACATTCATGGTCCGTTGTATAATCGCACATTATTGTGCAATTGCAGGAACCATTCTAATATTTAGGTTTTTAACAATTTGGTATTGCACATGTAGGTCCTACTGTCAGAGGTTTTGACCCACTGTTCGACCCTTTTTGCATATGGGGAAATGAGTTGTCCATGAATATCAGTCAAGTCAATAAACTCAGAAAGATTGTTAGGATAAAGAAATTAGCGACAAAAAACAACAAGATCTTTGTCTGCACAATGAAGAAGACATCAATTCACTACAAGATGGTATTGACTATTATACCTTGCCTTTTTTATTCCTTTGCCCCATTTCCAATATAGAGAAGATATTTATGCACATCCTTGTTTTCAGGCCTTTCCAAAGCAGTTCACTCATGATTACCTCTCAAATCACCTGTATGGTTAGGAGGTGAGGAATGTATTCATACAACTCCCACTGTTCAATATTGAAGTGTTCCTGAAGAGGACGAAGGATGGACGGTCAATCATCCACAGGCACTGGCCTAAAGTTACAAAGACCTTCAACATCAATGAAGGCTCAATGTTCGCCTTCTACTTTAGCAGTTTTCCAGATGAGATACATCTGTCTATGTACCGTCTATGATGCTAGTTTTGAAAGGTTATAGATGTTGCATGTGAAACTTGGTCCTGGTGTAGTTGTGTAATGGGGTAGCTGAGTGCTGAAGCTATATGATGTTGTACTATGTTTTATTTGAACTATGAAAATGAAATATATTGTGTGCTTAATATGAAATGTCAAATAGATTAATATATGGATTATGAATAATCTGATAATTAGCCTGCTAATGGCAAATTAGCCTGCTAATGGAAAATTAGCCTACTAATTGGGTTTTGCTATTGCAAATAGTTGTTGAAAAAATACCAAGGGCGATGACCTCAGGCAATGCACACAGTTTCTAGGAATAAACCGTATTGGATCAATGAACAATCACACATGACTTTCTCTTGAAAACTGTTTGCATTAGGCCACCTTGCGCAAACGTTTACCACATAAAAACTGTGTTTGATGGAGAGCCTTTGCCGCACAGTTTCTTCTACGGACCGTGTGTGATACATTCAATAACGCAAACGATTTAACGGGAAAAAATGTCTGTGATGTACCTGTGAACGGAAACGTTTTCCTTGGAGCGACTGTGTGGGATGTACTTGCGACCGGAAACAATTTCGCCATATAATTTATTTATTTTAGCTCTACTATACGTATTTCCGTATTTGAGCGCTCGCCGGTCGCACACGTTATCATTTTGCCGAGCCTGCATGCCAAGAGGGCATATCCCTGATGGTTTCTGGGTCATGTGGGAAGGACCCCCTTATCGCCCACACTCACTTGGCGACGGTTCCAAATGCCGTCACATAACGGGGTTGAAAACCGTTTGTTTAGGAGCTCGTTGTACTAGTGACACCTCGGTCATATCGTCGTAGTGCTTAGGCGAAGCCCTGCGCCGGTAACTTCATCATCACCGTCGCCATGCCGTCGTGCTGACAGAACTCTCCCTCGTCCTCAACTGGATCAAGAGATCGAGGGACGTCGTCGAGCGGAACGTGTGCTAAACGTGGAGGTGCCGTATGTTCGGTGCTTGGATCGGTTGTATCACGAAGACGTTCGACTACATCAACCACGTTACTAAACGCTTCCGCTTTCGGACTACGAGGGTACGTGGACACACTCTCCCCTCTCGTTGCTATGCATCTCCTAGATAGATCTTGCGTGATCATAGGAAAAAATTTGAAATACTGCGTTTCCTAACAAGAGAGACTTCACATGTAGTTTAGGGAGGGCCTGCAGTTCATCTTCAACCTGCACCACCCTGAGCCGCCAGCCACCACCGGCTGAACCGCCGGCCCCCGCGCTGCCTCACTGGCCTGAAACAGCTCCCCATCGCCGGCCCACTACCGCCTCGCCGCCCCGAAACAACTCCCCATCGCCGGCCCGCTGCCGCCCCGGCCAGCCCTCTAGCCCCCTCCCCCCCTCGCGTCGAGATTTTTCTCCGCCAATCCCCACGCCACCGCCCTACCACCGTGGCCCCACCATCGGCGACCACCACCCCCACCCTGAATCCTAAGATAGATTGTGGGGTACCTCTCCGGCAAGCCCCCCCTCCCTGTTGCGGGTGGTTCTTCCTTAACTCCGGCGAGCCCCCCCCCCCCCCCCGACCCCCTGAAAATTAACTAACCCAAAAGTCGACTCATTCGATTGAAGTGTAGATAAATCAGCGCAGAGTAGCAGCACGAGCGAGGGGGGGGGTCAGCAGCATTGTGAGCGAGCGAGCGAGAGCCGGAGCAGCAGCAGCAACGCGAGCGAGCGAGAGCCGAGGCAGCAGCAGATCCAAATGGTATGGACGCGGCCGCCGAAGGGGCCTCACACTTGGGAGAGCCGCCATGGAGATGTCGCCCTCGGCACCGGCTTTGAGGTAGCCGCTCCATGGGGGTGCGAGATGGAGCACCGTCAGTGTTGGGAGGTCGAGTTAAGGAGAAGGTGCGATGCGATGAGTGTACAACCTCTTTGATGGTGCCGAGTTGGCCTCGGCTTCGTCCGAGGAGTTGGTGAGCATGATGCGGTTCTGGTGGAGCAGGTTAAGGTGGCGATGTGGGGATGGGGCAGCCGCGATAGACGAGGCGATCGTCGGAGCAACTCCTTGGAGGAGGAGGAGGGGGCGGCTAAACCGGCGGGATGATGAGTTGGATGACGGATCCTCATCCGGGGAGGTGGATGAGGGACGTGGAGCTGTTGTGGTGGATGATGTCGTCAGGGAAGAGGCTCTGGCTGGGCAGCGGTGAGGTGGCGGATGCAGGAGGGTGGGGTTTCACTGCTGGAGCGGAGAGATTATGGCGGCCTAGGATTTCGAATGGTGAAAAGGAGGCGATGGGAGGGGGGAACCATGACTTAGGGACGCGCTTGTCCAAAATGTAGGGTGTGTTACAAAAGTACCCCCACCGATTTGAACTAGCGTCCCTTTCAGCTCAGGGTTAGAAGGGGGATTTCGCGTGTCGGGATTTGGCATCTGGAGGGAGTTTTCGCGCGCGTTGTAATTTCGAGAAAGAAAGGCGCGGGTTGTGAAGGCGCCAGTTTTGGGAGCATGATATCTGAATTTTCGGGATATAACAAGGCGCGGGTTAAATTTTAGGGACAAGCCTAACGTGTAATATTGTACTTATATGTAGCAAATCAATTCGCACTTCCCTCAATGAAAAAAAGAAAGAAAAAAGAAAACTATTCACACCACACAAAGAGAGAGTATTGTCCCGTTTTACTGTACAAATGCTATTCAAAACAGAGTATGAATCCATGTTATGTCCAATTAAATTTTTTCGCTAGCTGTATAATGCATGTAACCTACTCATACCAACATTTTAGAGCATTCCAAATGTCTATACTACCGCTGCAATTCGAACTAAATTTGAATTCATTTCTCTATTTCAATAAGAATATACAATCATGATTATTGCCAACTTCAACCATCATTCGTGTATGTAACACCCATGATGCGGCTATATCTCCCACGTGTCTGGGCATGACTTCGAGGCATAACCGCATGGTAGGCATGTCGCAAGAGGGGTAATCTTTACACATCCCATGTACTGAATAAGAAAGGGATAAAGAGTCGCCTTACAATCGCCACTTCACACAATACATAAATATATCATACATCATCCAGAATACAATCAAGGTCCGACTACAGAACCAAAATAAAGAAAGACAACCCCAAATGCTAGATCCCCGATCATCCCAACTGGGCTCCACTACTGATCAACAGGAAACGAAACAACACAACGAACACGATCTTCATCATGCTCCCACTTGAGCTCAGTTGCATCACCTGCACTGGAATCATCGGCACCTGCAACTGTTTAGAAGTATCTGTGAGCCACGAGGACTCAGCAATCTCACACCCACGAGATCAAGACTATTTAAGCTTATGGATAGGAAAGGGTAGTAAGGTGGAGCTGCAGCAAGCACTAAGCATATATGGTGGCTAACATACGCAAATAAGAGCGAGAAGAGAAGCAACGCAGTGGTCGAGAAGCTAGAAATGATCAAGAAGTGATCATGAAACTACTTACGTTCAAGCATAACACAAGAACCGTGTTCACTTCCCGGACTCCGCCGGAAAGAGACCATCACGGTTACACACGCGGTTGATGCATTTTAATTAAGTTAAGTGTCAAGTTCTCTACAACCGGATATTAACAAATTCCCATCTGCCCATAACCGCGGGCACGGCTTTCGAAAGTTCAAACCCTGCAAAGGTGTCCCAACTTAGCCCATCACAAGCTCTCACGGTCAATGAAGGATATTCCTTCTCCGAGGAAGACCCGATCAGACTCGGAATCCCGGTTACAAGACATTTCGACAATGGTAAAACAAGACTAGCAAGACCGCCCGATGCACCGACATCCCGATAGGAGCTGCACATATCTCGTTCTCAAGGCAACACCGGATGAGACAGGCTATGAGTAAAACCAGCCCTCAAGTTTCCACGAGGTGGCCCCACAGGCGGCTCGGTTCGGACCAACACATAGACAAGCACTGGCCGGGGGGGTTAAAATAAAGATGACCCTCGGGAGCACGACTCCCAAGGGAAAAGTAGGTGGTGGTGAGGCAAATGGTAAACCCAAGGTTGGGCCTTGCTGAAGGAGTTTTATTCAAAGCGAACTATCAAGGGGTCCCCATAACACCCAACCATGTAAGGAACGCAAAATCAAGGAACATAACACCGGTATGACGGAAACTAGGGCGGCAAGAGTGGAACAAAACACCAGGCATAAGGCCGAGCCTTCCACCCTTTACCAAGTATATAGATGCATTAAAGTAAATAAGAGATATTGTGATATCCCAACAATAACCATGTTCCAACATGGAACAATCTTCATCTTCACCTGCAACTAGCAACGCTGTAAGAGGGGCTGAGCAAAGCGGTAACATAGCCAAACAACGGTTTGCTAGGAAAGGTGGGTTAGAGGCTTGACATGGCAATATGGGAGGCATGATATAGCAAGTGGTAGGTATCGCGGCATAGCAATAGAGCGAGCAACTAGCAAGCAAAGATACAAGTGATTTCGAGGGTATGGTCATCTTGCCTGAGATCCCGCAAGGAAGAAGAACGAGTCCATGAAGAAGACAAACAGACGTAGTCGAATGAATCCTCCCAAACGCGACGTTATCGGAACTAACCCGAAGAAGCAACACCGGAAAGAAGCAAACAACATAGTAAACAACCATCACGTAAACATGGCATGATGCACAACCAAGTATGACGCATGTCCAGTTTAAAGAGGCATGGCATGGCAAGGTGCACAAGCAAAACTACAAGTTAAGTGGAGCTCAATATGCAACGAGTTGCATATTGACGAAACACCACATGACTTATTTAGTTCTCCCTTGTTTAGGTACCCAACAATATTAAATGTTGTTAACATGGCAAGAGGTGAAACAAAAGAAAACTACCTATCTAGGCAAGTATAAATCAGGCCGGAACAACAAGTAACAAGTCCGGAGAAATCCTCATGAGCATATATTAGATTTGATACTGTTCAGCCCTAAACCATATTTTAGAGTTGTTAAACATGCAAAGTAAAGCCACCATGTTAAACTAGGCATTTTTCTACACCATTTAGATATAAAGATTATTTAAAATGGAGCTACGGTTATTTAGTTATGAAATAAAACATTTTAACAAGGCATTAAAGCAAATTAATGCAAATAGCAAGTTTAACGTTTTGAACATGGGTGAAAGTGGCATATTATGAAACTAGATGAAAATCTAAGCATTTTTCATATATAGTTTATTTAAATCTGATGCACGGTTTATTAGTTATTAAATGCATGATGTGCAAGGGTTTTTCTGCAAAACAGACATTCTCTGGATAAATAGAAAATCGTCCAGAACTGGAAAAAACGTGTCGGGCCGAATCTGCTAGCACAACAGAAGGGAAAAGAGGCGTTGGGGTGGCCTCACCATGGGCTTGGCCCATCTGCAGAGGAGGGCGTTGGGCCTTGCGAACGCAGGGGAGCAGCTGGGCTGAAACAGAGGAGGCCTAGGCGCGTGGACGAAGCAGGGGCGCGGTCGAGCGAAGCAGGCAGCAGCGGATCGAGTAGGGAAACAGGGGAGCGGCTGCGGCAGGACTTGGTAGCGCCGGCGGTAGGGGAGGCATGGACCCATCCGGATCCAGGCGATGCAGAGGGTTCGGGAGGTGCGTCGACAGCTTG
This sequence comes from Triticum urartu, assembly GCF_056163025.1. Classification (NCBI taxonomy): domain Eukaryota; kingdom Viridiplantae; phylum Streptophyta; class Magnoliopsida; order Poales; family Poaceae; genus Triticum; species Triticum urartu. The sequence goes on along the minus strand of NC_141874.1, from coordinate 483,620,509 downwards.
GCGTCCTCCGGGCGCTGCATCGGGAAGCCAAGAGAGAGGGAGACGTGAGATAGAGAAGGTGTAGGGGAAAAACACAGGAGCGGCGACAAGGCGTCTCACCGGGCAAGGAGGACCTCTAGCGGCAGGCATCGTAGGAGGTCCGGGACGAGGCACCTGCGTCCAGATCCGGCTAAACCTCAGCGCAGGCGGTTTCATGGCCGGTCGAGGTAGAAGCAGGCGCCAGGAACTTGGAGTGTAGGCTATGGAATGGAGCAGAGCTTGGAACAGTCGACGCAGATGAGGGAAGTGGCGAGACTTCGGCGCGACAGGGAGCTCGGCGGATGGGGTTGAGCTGGAGGAGCTCGGGGCCTCAGGTGCGGGAAGCGCGAACAACAACGAGGATGCAGCGGAGGCTCGGGCAGCGGGCGGGGCTGCTGCTGCTGGCCGGCAGCCACCGGTGCAAGGACGGGTGCCCTCGTCTCTTGGGCAGAGGAGAGGTTGGATCGATGGATTTGGAAGTCTTGGTGGTGGCTGGTTGGTGCGAAGGGGATCCCGAGGGGGATTTGGTGGAGTGGCGGCGCGAGATGGGATGGATGGGACAAACCTCCTAGGTTTTAGGGTTAGACTAGATTAGGTATAAATAGGGGAAATGAGGGGAATTTGGATCACCCGATCGAGATTGGACGGTCGAGAAAGAAAAGCCTAGGGCTGTCCAAAAAGAAAAACAGAGATGTTTTATAGATGTTAGGGGATGATCCGGACCCAACGGTGACGAAAGTCCGGGTCGGGTCCGGGACAGCTTTCACACGCGCGCGCGAGGAGGTCTGCGGCTGACGAGAGAGCTTAGGTTGGGCCTGGTGGTAGGTAGTGGACTGTGTAGACGGTCTAGGGAGGAAAGAGAAGGAAAGCCCGGAAACAGATTTCGGAGACCGAAAACATCCGGCGTTAGACCAGCTATAATGCCGCTATAGTTAACCGTTGGGGCGTCAAACGAACTCCGAATGCGATGAAACTTGGCAGGCGGTCTATCTACACTATAACAACACCGCATGCTAACTTTCAACCCATTCCGAGAACATTTTCCAGCCACTTATAGAATAATATTTCGGACGTGCCGCGGGCGCGTGCAAGTGTGTATGGGCTCAGAACGGACAATGGAAGGAACGGGGAGACCGGGACTGATGCAAGTTTTGAAAAACATGATGATGCAATGCTCATGATGACATGATGAAATGCAACACGCGAGCAAATGACAAGGCAACAACAACGAATAACTGGAAGACACCTAGCGCATCGGTCTCGGGGCGTTACAACACTCCACCACTACGAGAGGATCTCGTCCCAAGATCTAGGATGGCACCGGAGAGAAATGGAAGAGGAAGAGAAGAGGTCAAACTAAGTTGCTTCTTTGACTAACGAGTGAAACCATGAACCTTGAGAGGTTGAACCAATTGAAAGAATACAATGAAGATTAACAAAGTTGAAAACACTTCATTAGAAAAGAGGAACAAGGAACATTACTAGAGCCTTGTAGGTTGAAAGACATAATAAAAGGGTTGCAAAGGACAAGAAGTACATGCAAGCACTCCGGTTGAAACGATATGTACAAGGAACGATAAGGATCAATTACGACAACACTCCAGTTGGAAAAGGAAGGTAAAGAATATGAGCTTGGCAAAATGAAAGCACTTAGATGAGACTCCGGTTAGAAGAGGAATGATAGCCACAACACTCCAATTAAAACAAGATAGAGAAGGAATAAGAATGATATAATTTGGAAAACAATCCGACTGTAAATGAAAGGAATTGAATATGAACTTGGGAAGATTGGATGATACTTGATGAAATCAACAACACACTACCTCCGGAACTATTGAAAGAATGGCACAATGGGTAAGAAAGATTTCAGATAGCACTCCAGTTGAGAAGGGAGGTAAAACTTGATAAGATGAGAGAGCTCGAATGAAAACACGACACTCCAGTTAAATGGATAAGCAAAAGGAAAGAACATGATCCTCACAATTCGAGATGAAGAGTGAAGAGAGCAACATCACAATGCTTCCGGAACAAAAGAATAGAAGCTAGATTGTTGGGATAAAGGGACGGAGAAGAAAATGACAACTTCTGCCACAAATGAACTTGGAGAACACCCTTCCAAGAAGGTTATAATGGAATTGTTGGAAAAACCAACAACAAAACGAATAAGCTTATAGTGGGCTTATGAAAAACATCTCAAAACTGAAGCAAAATTCTGCCACTAACGGAAACAGTAGATTGGATTGATATCAACAAGGAGACGAGAACCTTATTTCACCGGGGGGATAAATGAAGAACTTGGATCATTTATGAGCACCATAAATAGCAATAATCCTTAGGGAAAGCTTTAGGTGAAATATAATCCAAGATAACTCCAATGAAGAGGTAGATTGGTTGAAAGGATCTCTTGGACGAAGAGAAAATGATGGATTTAAATATCTCATTCCTAACAACTTGTGAATCATGAAACACAAAGGAAAATTGTCAAGAGTGACATAACAAAACCTCGAAAGATAAGGGAGAAAGGATTGAACTTTGAAATGCAAGATGAAGAATACTTGAGCTCCTCTGAAAAGGATCTCAATGAATACTTCGATAGGGAAATAAATCCTTGATGAACCACCATGTTGAGCCTCCATGAAGAACTCTAGTAATAAAAGAATGATCAAAAGAAGTGAAGGATGAAGAGAATAAGATCGAAGCCTTGCGATGGTTTAGATGGAGCTTCGAGATGATATAACCGAGAAAACTTGGAACTCCGAAAAAGAAAGATGAGCACTTGAAACCAAGAATTTTGAAGAACCTCCGGAATAAGGAATTAATCACTTGGATGAAACAAGAATAAGAATAACATTATGCTTATCCTTCATCAATTAAATTGATGACAAGCAACAGATTTGGCATACTACTCATTCTGATTGGAAATGATAAAGGAGAGATATAGCATAAACTTGGGAAGGTCTTCAACGAACCATCGGTAGGATTGAAACAACGAATGAATTAATATGATAAAGAAGGAAGAGAAATCTTGAATGAACCACCATACGAATTGAAAATGAACGAAGAAAAAATAAAGAAACACCAGGAAGAATTAGAGAACGAATGAAAATACTTGAGAGAATTTAGATATAAGTGAACGAAGAGATCCCGAGTTGATTAGAGGATATTTGAGCGATGCACCGGTAAGATTTGGAGAACGAGAGCTCAAAGCTAGAATGCATAATTCTGAGATGATGGGCTCTGGAGAATCAAACTGAAAAGACTCCTTAATTTCTCCTGATGGGTGAAAAGAATTCTCACAATTGAAAACAATTATGAGAGGATGGCAACAAGCTTGAACTACGCATCTCTAAGAGAACGGATAAGATTGAAGAGAAACTCTTCTTCGGTCTTCAAATGTTGAGAATGACGATGACAAACACCACCATGAATTGTTGAGATACTCTGGGATGAAAAATTAGAATGGTTGAACCAATGATAAAAGAATGTGAAAGATATTGGAGAAGGCATTTGACTGATGATAACTCATTCTTACGTCAAACATGGAAATGAATTTGAGAATAACTCTGGAAATAAAAGAGTCAGGTAAGATCCTGGGAAAAGACCTGTGGGTTAAGGCCCACTCAAAAGAAACATCGTTGAATGATTTAAAAGAGAGGTTGCACCGGTTGAATTAAATGGCTTGGATGAGATAACATCCTCAAAAGAACTTGCACGAATTAAGAATGGAAACTTGAATCTTCTGAGATTTCTTCAGCACTCTGGAACAATTGAATAGCAAGAAGTGGATGCTTAAGAGGTGCACAGGCATGACAAAACATTTGAAATGAGGAAAGGATATGATCGACAAAGCTTGACTTGAAACCACCGGAGAAGAAAAAGAACGAAGAATGATGAACTTGTAGAGCATCTTCATGAGAACCACCAGGTAAGAACATTGATGGAAAAGAATGGAGAGACTTCCCATCAATAAAAGGATACTTGATTAAGACATCTGATTCCTTGAAGGAAATGGGGTGGGTGGGCGGGAAAACAAAGGCAACTTGGGGACAGATGAAACGAACAACATTGGAAAAAAACCGAGAGGTGATCTTGCGGATGTTGAAATGATCGGATCCACTTGAAGAGAAACACACCGGTTGAAAAGGATTTACATGACAATCTCGATTATCATGAAGGATTAGTATTCACATAGGAGTATGAGAACACCGCTTAGGAAAGGTATGGAAACACATTTGACATTGAAGCAACTTGAATACCACAACTCAAAACAAAACAAAGGATTGGCTTGCAAAATAAGCCGGAAACAAACATATGATAGATCCCATATCGTATCATGTGTATATTGGAAAGAATTCCTACGTGATACTTGAATTCCCATTTATAAACTCCCGAAACTTTCTGGTTATGCAATCAGGTGTTGGGGATACAGGGGAAGCATAATATCTCACCCAAACTAACAATTCCTACATCCAGCTGTATCCATCCTTCAACACATAACCAAGAAACCTTCGGAAATCATTTACCTCAACCTTTGAAAAGCATCCATTATACGAGTTATGGCAATACTCCCAAACTCCCGCCCCAGTACTGGGTGGCGTCGAGGTTATCTCACCAACAACTGCATAAAAGAGATTTTCGATGTCGGCGAACTCAGGTATTCCAGAACTGCAACGATAAAATTGTGATGACAACACCTCGGAGCTCAACTCTCCGGGACACTGCCACAACCCTTAAATGTCATCAGGCACCAAGAACAATGTTCTCGTCACAAAACCATCGGAACGATTCCAAGATACCCGCGTGATCCTAAAAAAAATTCGTGAAATTTGAGGAGAGAAGAGTCAAAACTTCTACGACAGGAGGCCTCACCAGAGCGACAAAGGGACTGAGGAGTAAAAAGAATCCTACTCTCCTATATATATAATCCTAAGACTCAAAACATTTTGTTGTAGACTCAACAACGTCAACGATTCAATCAAGCAGGGGGCTCCTAAGTCGGGGATGGCTCTGATTACCAACTTGTAGCACCCACGATGCAGCTATATCTCCCACGTGTCGGGGCACGACTTAGAGGCATAACCGCATGGTAGGCATGTCGCAAGAGGGGTAATCTTTACACATCCCATGTACTGAATAAGAAAGGGATAAAGAGTCGGCTTACAGTCGCCACTTCACACAATACATAAATATATCATACATCATCCAGAATAAAATCAAGGTCCGACTACGGAACCAAAATAAAGAAAGACAACCCCAAATGCTAGATCCCCAATCGTCCCAACTGGGCTCCACTACTGATCAACAGGAAACGAAACAACACAATGAACACGATCTTCATCGAGCTCCCACTAGAGCTCAGTTGCGTCACCTGCACTGGAATCATCGGCACCTGCAACAGTTTAGAAGTATCTGTGAGCCACGAAGACTCAGCAATCTCACACCCGCGAGATCAAGACTATTTAAGCTTATGGGTAGAAAAGGGTAGTAAGGTGGACCTGCAGCAAGCACTAAGCATATGTTCTGGCTAACATACGCAAATAAGAGTGAGAAGAGAAGCAACGCAGCGGTCGAGAAGCTAGAAATGATCAAGAAGTGATCATGAAACTACTTACGTTCAAGCATAACACAAGAACCGTGTTCACTTCCCGGACTCCGCCGGAAAGAGACCATCACGGTTACACACGCAGTTGATGCATTTTAATTAAGTTAAGTGTCAAGTTCTCTACACCGGATATTAACAAATTCCCATCTGCCCATAACCGCGGGCACGGCTTTCGAAAGTTCAAACCCTGCAGGGGTGTCCCAACTTAGCCCATCACAATCTCTCACGATCAATGAAGGATATTCCTTCTCCGAGGAAGACCCGATCACACTCGGAATCCCGGTTACAAGACATTTCGACAATGGTAAAACAAGACTAGCAAGACCGCCCGATGCGCCGACATCTCGATAGGAGCTGCACATATCTTATTCTCAGGGCAACACCGGATGAGACAGGCTACGAGTAAAACCAGCCCTCGAGTTTCCACGAGGCGGCCCCGTAGGCGGCTCGGTTCGGACCAACACTTAGACAAGCACTGGCCCGGCGGGGTTAAAATAAAGATGACCCTCGGGAGCGCGAACTGCCAAGGGGTCCCCATAACACCCAATCGTGTAAGGAACACAAAATCAAGGAACATAACACCGGTATGACGGAAACTAGGGCGGCAAGAGTGGAACAAAACACCAGGCATAAGGCCGAGCCTTCCACCCTTTACCAAGTATATAGATGCATTAAAGTAAATAAGAGATATTGTGATATCCCAACAATAACCATGTTCCAACATGGAACAAACTTCGTCTTCACCTGCAACTAGCAACGCTATAAGAGGGGCTGAGCAAAGTGGTAACATAGAAAAACAACGGTTTGCTAGGAAAGGTGGGTTAGAGGCTTCACATGGCAATATGGGAGGCATGATATAGAAAGTGGTAGGTATCGCGGCATAGCAATAGAGCGAGCAACTAGCAAGAAAAGATGGAAGAGATTTCGAGGGTATGGTCATCTTGCCTGAGATCCCACAAGGAAGAAGAACGAGTCCATGAAGAAGACAAATGGACGTAGTCAAACGAATCCTCACAAACACGTCGTTATCGGAACTAACCCGAAGAAGCAACACCGGAAAGAAGCAAACAACATTGTAAACAACCATCACATAAACATGGCATGATGCACAACCAAGTATGATGCATGTCCGGTTTAAAGAGGCATGGCATGGAAAGGTGCACAAGCAAAACTACAAGTTAAGTCGAGCTCAATATGTAACGAGTTGCATATTGACGAAACACCACATGACTTATTTACTTCTCTCTCGTTTAGGTACCCAACAATATTAAATGTTGTTAACATGGCAAGAGGTGAAACAAAAGAAAACTACATATCTAGGCAAGTTTAAATGAGGCCGGAACAACAGGCAACAAGTCCGGAGAAATCCTCATGAGCATATATTAGATTTGGTGTTGTTCTGCCCTAAACCATATTTTAGAGTTGCTAAACATGCAAAGTAAAGCCACCATGTTAAACTAGGCATTTTTCTACCCCATTTAGATATAAAGATTATTTAAAGTGGAGCTACGGTTATTTAGTTATGAAATAAAACATTTTAACATGGCATTAAAACAAATTAATGCAAACAGCAAGTTTAACATTTTAAACATGGGTGAAAGTGGCATATTATGAAACTAGATGAAAATCTAAGAATTTTTCATATATAGTTTATTTAAATCTGATGCACGGTTTATTAATTATTAAATGCATGTTGTGCAAGGGTTTTTCTGCAAAATAGACGTTCTCTGGATAACTAGCAAATCGTCCAGAACTGGAAAAAAACATGTCGGGCCGAATCTGCTAGCCCAACAGAAGGGAAAAGAGGCGCTGGGGGTGGCCTCACCATGGGCTTGGCCCATCTGCAGAGGAGGGCGTTGGGCCTTGCGAACGCAGGGGAGCAGCTGGGCTGAAACAGAGGAGGCCTAGGCGCGTGGACGAAGCAGGGGCGCGGTCGAGCGAAGCAGGCAGCAGCGGATCGAGTAGGGAAACAGGGGAGCGGCTGCGGCAGGACTTGGTAGCGCCGGCGGTAGGGGAGGCATGGACCCATCCGGATCCAGGCGATGCAGAGGGTTCGGGAGGTGCGTCGACAGCTTGGCGTCCTCCGGGCGCTGCATCGGGAAGCCAAGAGAGAGGGAGACGTGTGACAGAGAAGGTGTAGGGGAAAAACACAGGAACGGCGACAGGGCGTCTCACCGGGCAAGGAGGAGCTCCGGCGGCGGGCATCGCAGGAGGTCCGGGACGGGGCACCGGCGTCCAGATCCGGCTGGACCTAAGAGCAGGCGGTTCCGTGGCCGGTCGAAGAAGAAGCAGGTGGCAGGAACTTGGAGTGTAGGCTATGGAATGGAGCAGAGCGCTGGGCAGTCGACGCAGACGAGGGAAGCGGCGGGACTTCGGCGCGGCAGGGAGCTTGGCGGACGGGGTTGAGCTGGAGGAGCTCGGGGCCTCAGGTGTGGGAGGCGCGAACAACGACGAGGATGCAGGGGAGGCTCGGGCTGCGCGTGGGGCTGCTGCTGGCTAGCGGCCACCGGTGCGAGGACGGGTGCCCTCGGCGCCTGGGCAGAGGAGAGGTTGGATCGATGGATTTGGAAGTCTCGGTGGTGGCTGGTTGGTGCGAAGGGGATCCCGAGGGGGATTTGGTGGAGTGGCGGCGCGGATGGGATGGATGGGAGAAACCTACTAGGTTTTATGGTTAGACTATATTATGTATATAAATAGGGGAAATGAGGGGAATTTGGATCACCTGATCAAGATCGGACGGTCGAGAAAGAATAGCCTAGGGGAGTCCAAAAAGAAAAATGGAGATGTTTTATAGATGTTAGGGGATGATCCGGACCCAACAGTGACGAAAGTCTGGGTCGGGTCCGGGACAGCTTTCGGACGCGCGCGCGAGGAGGTCCGCGGGCTGACGACAGAGCTTAGGTTGGGCCTCGTGGTAGGTAGTGGACTGTGTAGAAGGTCTAGGGAGGAAAGAGAGGGAAAGCCCAGAAAAAGATTTCGGAGACCGAAAACGTCTGACGTTAGACCAGCTATAATGCCGCTATAGTTAACAGTTGGGGCGTCAAACGAACTCCGAATGGAATGAAACTTGGCAGGTGTCCTATCTACACTATAGCAACACCGCATGCAAACTTTCAACCCATTCCGAGTATATTTTCCAGCCACTTATAAAATAATATTTCGGACGTGCCGCGGGCGCGTGCAAGTGTGTCTGGGCTCAGAACGGACAACGGAAGGAACGAGGAGACCGGGATGGATTCATGTTTTGAAAAACATGATGATGCAATGCACATGATGACATGATGAAATGCAACACGCAAGAAATGACAAGGCAACAACAATGAATAACTGGAAGAGACCTGGCGCATCGGTCTCGGGGCGTTACAGTGTATTACCTTAACAACACACCATATGATTACTATAGAGATAGATATGAACTATGTGTACTATATGAACTCAAATTCAATTTTTTGAATACACTTGATGTTGATTCCAAATAATAGTACAATTGATGTACTAACTATATATTCATAATCTAAACCATGTTCCAGACGTACACCTTGTTTATCACACAAAGTATAGTGCCCCGCCCCCTATATTATGACAAGTATTTAGCACTGAGTTGCAAAAGCCACACATTAGCCCAAATTATAATCAATATTCTACATTATGATATCTTCTTGAAGTATATGTATCCACTTTTTTATAATGAATTATGATCTCTATTCGTATTTTACACTTCACAATCCTCTTCTCTTTGTAGCTAGCTAGCGCTAACTTTCTATCGTGCATCCACACGCTCGTCCCCCTCTCACCCTCCCTTAGTATCCCCTCCATTGCGCACGTTCGTTATTTCTCTTTAGGTCGTTCTCTCGCGGTGTGTGTAGGCCCCCCGGCTCCTTCTTTTCGGCACACACCGGTCAAAATACCTCTCTAGCCAAGTGTGTCTACCACAAACACATACTTCCCCTCTTCTCTTCTCACCGTCCATGCCCCCTATGTCCAATACGGTTCCATGTAGGTGCACACTCCCGCCCCTCTTTTCATTGATCTCATACTCGCACACACCTCCCCCTCGACATGGTAGGCCTCTCGCACCACCTCCTAGCCGCACCCCTCTCCCCATGTCTGTCTCTCCGGACCTTATTTGCTTCTAACACATGCATGCATGTATACGTACTGATCTCCCTACATATAGCCAGGTCGACTATAATTCATTTTCCCAACGCACCGATAGACCTAACTTAGTAGTTATGTCTCTCCCTTTCTCGGACACACGACGGTTGATCTTCCTATGTAGTTATGTATGCTTACCACAACCATATCGTCTCCCCTCATCATCCTTGCATACCTCCCGACCCATCTCTCACACGCACGTGCATAGACAGATAGACATCACCGGCCCTATCTTATTGATATTGCACTCATACCCTCCGTTTTTCTAGCAAGCTTCTCCCCGCATTTGTGAGACGCCACTCCACCACCAACCCTCCGACACTCTACCTTTGTCTTTCTCCCAACCTTATTCCTCTGCTACACATATCCATGGATGCCGATCGATCTCCCTCAATACATAGCTAGGTATCTCTCCTTCTCCACACATATACTAGTCGATCTACCTCTCTATAGTTAGGTCTCTGCCCCCTCCCTCCACCCCACACACACCGATAGTCGAACGTTGTAGGTAGGTATCCATGCCACAGAGGAAAAACTGCACCTCTGCCCTCTCGATTTCTTGTAGGCCAGCCGCCCTGTATCTTTGACATGGGAAAACACAAATTCGATGGCACTCTTTACCGATCACGCAGCCACACATTTCATCCCTGTTTTTGATTCTATGGATATCTCACGCCGATGATCCCTCCACTCTCTTCTCATGGATCGCTCCCTCTATATATGATATACCCATGACTCTATTTCACAGACATTGCATATGTTACGTTTTTTTGTATGATATCATTGGCAGATTGCCTCTGTTTCGCACAAACCATCTCTCTCATACCCACCCACTTATGTACCTGGACCTAAAGAAGAGGTGCACGCAGGATGCACGTACTCACTTCTCATTCTCGGTCACACCCGCGCGGGTACACGGTGGAGTTTGTTTCTGTACGAAAAGGCAGCCCACGTGATAATTTGACGTGTGTAGCAGTTGTTTACTCGAAGGAGGGTCGGGTACCATGCCTAGACGGAACAAAGTTCGACTTGACGCTGTAGGATCGAAAGTATGTCTAGAGGGGGGTGATTAGACTACTTGATCAAATAAAACTTATCATTTTCCCAATTTTAGTTCTTGGCAGATTTTAGCAACTTTGGACAAGTCAAGCAATCTTAACACAATTCAAGCAAGCATGCAAAGAGTATATGAGCACCGAAAAGTAAAGCATGCAACTTGCAAGAATGTAAAGGGAAGGGTTTGGAGGATTCAAGCGCAATAAGAGACACGGATGTTTTTGTCATGGTTCTGATAGGTGGTGCTATCATACATCCACGTTGATGGAGACTTCAACCCACGAAGGGTAACGACTGCGCGAGTCCATGGTGGGCTCCACCCACGAAGGGTCGACCAAGAAGCAACCTTGTCTACCCCACCATGGTTGTCGCCCACGAAGGACATGCCTCACTAGCGGTAGATCTTCACGAAGTAGGCGATCTCCTTGCCCTTACAAACTCCTTGGTTCAACTCCACAATCTTGTCGGAGGCTTCCAAGTAACACCTAGCCAATCTAGGAGACACCACTCTCCAAGAAGTAACAAATGGTGTGTTGATGATGAACTCCTTGCTCTTGTGCTTCAAATGATAGTCTCCACAACACTCAACTCTCTCTCACAGGATATGGATTTGGTGGAAAGAATATTTGAGTGGAAAGCAACTTGGGGAAGGCTAGAGATCAAGATTCATATGGTAGGAATGTAATATCTTGGCCTCAACACAAGTGTAGGTGGTTCTCTCTCAGAAAAAGTAAGTTGGAAGTGTAGGTTCGTTCTGATGGCTCTCTCCATGAATGAAGAGGAGGTGGAGGGGTATATATAGCCTCCACACAAAATCTAACCGTTACACACAACTTGCCAATCTCGGTGGGACCAAATTGATAAACTCAGTCGGACCGATTCAGCAAATCTAGTGACCGTTAGGATTTTCGGTGGGACTGACATGCAACTCGGTAGGACCGATATGGTTAGGGTTAGGGCATAACGTAATCTCGGTGAGACCGATTACACAAACTCGATGAGACCGATTTTGGTAATAAGCTAACCAGAGAGTTGGTCAGATAAACTCGGTGGGACCGATTCGCTCATTTCGGTGAGACCAAAATGTTACGAAAGGGAAACAGAGAGTTTACATTGCAATCTCGGTGGGACCGATCGCTCATCTCGGTGGGACCGAACTGTTACAAAGGGAAACAGAGAGATTACATCCCCATCTTGGTGAGACCGATATCCCTATCGGTGAGACCGATTTGCCTAGGGTTTGTGGCAGTGGCTATGACATCTGAACTCGGTGGCGCCGGATAGAAAGAATCGGCGGTGCCGAGTTTGACTTTTGGTTTAGGTCATATGTAGATGTGAGAAAGTAGTTGAGGGATTTGGAGCATATTACTAAGCACTTTGAGCAAGAGCCTCATTAAGCAACAGCTCATCCCTCCTTGATAGTATTGGCTTTTCTTATAGACTCAATGTGATCTTGGATCACTAAAATAGAAAATGTAGAGTCTTGAGCTTTGAGCTTGAGCCAATCCTTTTGTCCTTAGCATTTTGAGGGGTCCACTTTTCTCATCCATGCCATGCCAATCATTGAGCTTTCCTGAGATATTAATCTTGAAATAGCATTAGCTCAATGAGCTATATGTTGTTAGGAATTACCAAAACCACCTAGGGATAGTTGCACTTTCAATATCCCCCTTTTTGGTAATTGATGACAACATATAGATCAAAGCTTCGACAAATGATAATAAGAGTGAAAAACATTGTCGTTTTGAGAATTATGTGAAAAGCAAAAGCTCCCCCTAAATTTGTGCATAGTTTAAGATTTGCTTTGGACTGCAAATGTACAATGAGTTAGGATCATGGGTTACTCTTCCATGTCACATACATCTTGGTGGAGCGCTCAAAATGATATTAATTAAATACATGCACTCATCACCAAGCAAAGTGAATGATCACATGGGGATATAAAAGGATAATGTCATCCAACAAGCATTAAGGTAGCATATGATCAAACACATGATCATACAAGTATCACACAAAAGCATAAAGTATCTCAAACAAGCAAATAACAAAGTTCAACCACCAAACAATAAGAGAGAACAAAAAGAGACACTCTCTCTCGAAGCCTATGATCTATACATTTTATCCCCCTTTGGCAACAAGTTACCAAAAAGTTCATAAAAATGCATAGTGCTAGATTGACTCTCACGCTTGGTCTTCAGGTGGTGGTGTAGATAAAACTCCAAGGACGAAGGCATAAGTTGATGTAGATGGAGCTGGTGGAGTGGGTGCTAGAGCTGGTGGAGTGGGTGCTGGAGCTGGTGGCACTGAAGCTGTAGCTGGTGCAAATGAAGTTGCTCTGGTGTCTGTAACTGGCACTGCAGCAGATCTCTGTCCTCTGGGCACTCTAGCAAAAGCATCAGTGGTAGACTTGCCCTTCTTCTCGTGCACTTCATCCTGAAGTTGCTTAACAACTGACTGTATCTCTATGACCTTCACATCTAAATCCTGGTTTTGAGTCAGGGTGGCCAATCCCTTCTCAATCCTCAGAGTGGAGGCAATCAAGTAGCCAAGCTGATCTTGCTTGCTCTTCAGAAGATACTGAGATGCCTCATCAATGGTTGGCATCTTTGCAGCCTTTTCAGTCCTTGCCTTCTCCCTCTTTGCTTGTGCTTGCACGGAAGATGGTTCATTCTCATCCATCACCACAGTGTTGTCCTCAAAGTCTGGGTAGATGGGCGTATGTTCCTTGTCCAAGAGATATGTGCCAGTGCCCATCTTGGAGTTGATTAGCTCCTGGATCTGTGGGGCATACCCACAACTTCTCTTCTGATCTGCAGTTGTTCTCTTTATGGTTTCCACAATTAGGCTCATGACTTTGAACTTTTGAGGCACATCAAATATGTGAAGCAGGTTAATTGCATGGCCTCTGATCATCTTGTGATCACCTAACTTTGGCAATAGAGTGTGCCTGAGGATCCAGTTGATTGTTGGCAAACCTGACAGAAGGTAATGTATTGATCCGAATTTGTGTGTCTCAAGAGCAGCATCTGGGATCTCTGTGTACATATGTGCCATGGTGTTGTGATCCTTCTTCTTCTTGGCATAGACATCCAAGTCATCTTCATTCTCCTTAGGAGCATTGATCAATTTTGCCCATTCTTCAAATGTTGACTGGTACCTAGTACCTTTAGACATCCAGACAATCCTTCCATCTGGGTAGAAATGAGCTGTGGAGTAGAATTGCATAATAAGCTCATCATTCCACTTTGTGAGCTTCTGAGCCACAAACTCATCAACTCCACATGCCTTGAAGCTATCATATACACCAGGGAAGTGATCCTCATTTTCCTCAATGAATTTCCAATCAAGCCATCTCATGTCACACACTATGGGCTTCTTGTCAAGTAAATCAGTCTCATAGAAGTCCTGTTGTTCCTTAGTGTGGAATCTGTAGTCCACAACAGTCCTTCTCCTGGTGGCATATGGATCAGACTCTCTCCATAGCCTCAATCCTGAATCCTTCCTGATTTTTATATTCTCTGCAACTGGGTGTGCATCATTGTGACCAGGGATCTTGGGATTCAACTTCCTCAAAACAACAGAATCCTCTTCTTCTTCAGCAGCTTGAGGCACTGGGGCCTTGTTCTTCTCCTCAGTAGTGATGTTCATGGTGCTCCTCTTGGGTTTTGGCTTTGGAGCTGGAGCAGCAGTCTTAGGAGCAGTTTTGGGCTTAGATGGAGCAGCCCCTGCCTTAATTGCATCTCCCATAAGCTTTTGAGCTTTGGGTGTTGGTGCTACATCCTCTTCCTCTTCCTCTTCATCATCATCTCTCATAATTGATGATCTGCCAAGCACTCTGGCAGTGGTCTTCTTGACCCTTTCCTTCCTTTTCTTCTCTGCAACAACCTGTTCTTTGGGTGCAGATCCCAAAGTTTCTTGAGTGGATGTTCTGGCCATTGACATAGGAACTCTCTTGGCAGGAATCTTTGTCTTCATTCCTGGCTTAGTGGCAGCAGTTGTGCCATATTCCTTTTTCAGGACTTTCCTCTTTGAGGTGGCCTCTTCCTCAACAGCCACATAGTCCTCATCCTCAGAATCTGAGGTTATCTTCTTTCTGGTCCTGGTGGCTGCCTTAGGCAAGTTTATGGGTGTACTCCCGCTTTCCTCATCAAAGCTGCTAGAGGGACTAGTGCCCTCACTTATGTGAACTTGCTCCTCAGACTTGTTCTGACTGTCACTCTGATATGACATGATGCAAACACTGACAGCAGACCCTATGAATAGATTATAGATGAGGTAGATTGGATGAGCATCACAAAGTACAGAGGTTTTTGCAAAAGAATGAGTTAAAACTTAGTTTTAGTTTTCCACAGAAAGCATTTCAGATCTACCAATTTGAAAACTCAGTGATACCGAAGCAGCTTTTGGAACCTAAACTAGTGAACTCGGTCAGACCGAGTCATAGTTCGGTGGCACCGAGACTGCTAGGGTTTCACAAAGAATTGAACTCGGTCACACCAATTTGCAATTCTCGGTCAGACCGAGAATCACATGTGCAATGGCCTTAGCCAAATCGGTGGAACCGATTTCAACAACTCGGTTGGTCCGAGATGATTTCGGCGGAAACCCAACCCTAAATTTTCAATCCACAACTAAACTACGAAGTGATTTCGCTGGATAGAGTGATCTCAATCGTGGCAAGATACGTGGCAAAACAACATGCTAGGAATCGGAGTGAGATTAGCACAAGGATCAAGTCCATACCCTAAGTGCGGCGATGAACCTCCTACGGCGGCAATGGCGGAGACGATTTCTGTTGATGGCGGCGGAGACCAGCGGCGGGAGGCAGCTGGCGATGAGGAGGACGATCCGGAGACCCACGGAGGCAGAGCAGGCTCAGCGCGGGTGAGGGATTCCTGGATTAGGGAGTGTTCGGGTAGCCGGACTATACCTTCAGCCGGACTCCTGGACTATGAAGATACAAGATTGAAGACTTTGTCCCGTGTCCGGATGGGACTTTCCTTGGCGTGGAAGGCAAGCTTGGTGATGCGGATATTCAAGATCTCCTACCATTGTAACCGACTCTGTGTAACCCTAACCCTATCTGGTGTCTATATAAACCGGAGGGTTGTAATCCGTAGGCAATCAACTCCATACACAACAATCATACCATAGGCCAGCTTTTAGGGTTTAGCCTCCTTGATCTCGTGGTAGATCTACTCTTGTACTACCCGTATCATCAATATTAATCAAGCAGGATTAGGGTATTACCTCCATCGAGAGGGCCCGAACCTGGGTAAAAAACATCGTGTCCCTTGTCTCCTATTGCCATCCGGCCTTGACGCACAGTTCGGGACCCCCTACCCGAGATCCGCCGGTTTTGACACCGACATTGGTGCTTTCATTGAGAGTTCCTATGTGTCGTCGCCTTTAGGCCCGATGGCTCCTTTGATCATCAACAACGATAGGGTCCAGGGTGAGACTTTTCTCCCCGGACAGATCTTCGTCTTCGGCGGCTTCGCTCTGCAGGCCAATTCGCTCGGCCACCTGGAGCAGATCGAAAGCTACGCCCCTGGCCATCACATCAGGTTTGGAAGCTTAAACTACACGGCTGACATCCGCGGAGACTTGATCTTCGACGGGTTCGAGCCACGGCCAAGCACGCCACACCATCTCGAGGGGCATGATCTAGCTCTGCCCTCGGACGGTGTCCTGGAGGCCGCATACGCATCAGTTCTGACCCCTAACTTGGAGCCTATTGCGCCAATCGAGGATGAACGGTTGGACGTCACCTCAGGGGCTGCGATCCCGAAAGTGATCGAGCCAAACGCTAGCCCCGCACTCTGCGTGACCCGTGACTCCGAGGATCCGGACTCCTCCCCGGACTCTGAACCCCCCGCGCCCCTGCCAATCGAATCCGATTGGGCGCCGATAATGGAGTTCACCGCCGCAGACATCTTTCAGCATTTGCCTTTTGGCGACATCTTGAATTCTCTTAAGTCTCTCTCTTTATTAGGAGAGCCCTGGCCGGACTACGGTCAGCGAAGGTGGGATACGGACGATGAAGAAATTCAAAGCCCACCCACCACCCACTTGGTAGCCACTGTCGACAATTTAAACGACGTGCTCAAATTCAACTCCGGAGACATCGACAGCATGGATGACGATGCAGGAGATACCGAGGAACCAACGCCCATAGGGCATTGGACAGCCACCTCATCTCACGATGTGTACATGGTGGATACCCCTAAAGGAAGCGACAACGAGGAAAAAGGGGATGGGACGGGAGATCGACCCCCCAAAAAGCAATCAAAGCGTCGGCGTAAACGCCGACCCAAGCCCCGCCTCGACAAAAACCCAGCCATAGAGCAGGACGAGCCAGTAGACGACGAGCAGGCCTCAGAGCAACCGTCCGAACAGGGCAACATGGATAGAGAAACCGAACATCCCTCCTCCGGTGAAAACGACATTCCGGACGACCTCACGCCGAATAAACCTATGGAGCAGAAGAATCTCCACGAGAGGCTCGTTGCAACTGCACGCAGCCTAAAAAAGCAGAAGCGGAAGCTAAAAACAGCGGAAGATGCACTCCGGATTAGATGGAGCAAAGTAACCAATACCACGGATAAGTACGGTGACAGTCGCCGCACTAAAAGCTATCCGAAAAGAAAGCTACTGCCTGAATTCGACGAAGAGGCCCTAGAGCCCTCGCATTCAAAAAATGAAAAAGCCACACGGTCAGATAGACGACCCCATAAAGTGGCAAGCGGTGCCGCACCTAAATCGGCATGCGACCCACTTAAGGATTCGCATCATGGCCCAGTCAGGTCCATTTATGGGCCAAGAAAGCAAGCTCTCGTAAGCAACGCTATGAAGCCATCATCAGAATCCGGCACACCCAACTACAGGGGCGCCGCACACCCCCTATGTTTCACTGATGAGGTCCTGGACTATGAATTCCCAGAGGGATTCAAACCCGTAAACATAGAGGCATATGATGGAACAACAGACCCTGGAGTCTGGATCAAGGATTATATCCTCCACATACACATGGCTAGAGGAGATGATCTCCACGCCATAAAATATCTACCCCTTAAGCTTAAAGGGCCAGCCCGGCATTGGCTTAAAAGCCTTCCCAAAAACACAATTGGAAGCTGGGAAGAGCTCGAGGATGCTTTCCGAGCAAACTTTCAAGGGACCTATGTCCGCCCTCCGGATGCAGACGATCTTAGTCACATAACTCAACAACCCGGAGAATCAGATAGTCGACTGTCCGGACGTCGAAGCCTTAGCAGCTTTCAGGCATAACGTCCGAGACGAATGGCTCGCCAGACACCTCGGCCAAGAAAAGCCAAGAACGATGGCCGCACTAACAAGCCTCATGACCCGCTTTTGTGCAGGGGAGGACAGCTGGTTGGCAAGGTGCAGCCCCAGCGACCCAAGTACATCCGAAACTAGGGATGGAAACGGAAAACCGCGACGCAACAAGGACCGTCGCTGGACTAAGGACAAAAGTCCGAAGAGCACGGCAGTCAATGCCGGATTCAAAGGCTCACGACAAAATCAGGAAAAATCGCCCCCCAGGATAACAGGGACGATCCATCCAACCTAAATAAAATCCTGGACAGGATATGTCAGATACACAGTACTCCCGGGAAGCCTGCTAACCATACCCACAGAGACTGTTGGGTTTTCAAACAATCCGGCAGACTCAATGCTGAACACAAGGGGCTCGACACACCAAGCGAAGACGAGGACGAACCCCAAAAGCAGAGCACCAGGAAACAAAAGAACTTCCCACAAGAAGTAAAAACAGTGAACTCACTTCACATAACAAAACGTGCGGCGCCTGTAAAGGTACGCACCACACGGCCCATCCCCAAAGGGTCCCGCCACTGGTTGTCAAAACCGATCATCTTCGATCAGCTAGATTATTCTAGGAACATCAAGAATGTAGGCTGGACTGCCTTGATACTCGATCGAATAATTGGCGGACTCCAGTTTTCAAATGTCCTTTTGGACGGCTGTAGTGGACTAAACCTGATATATCAGGATACAATCCAGCACATGGGGATAAACCCAGCAAGAATCCGCCGCAGCAAAACCTCCTTTCAAGGGGTAATACCTGGTCCGGACACCCATTGTATGGGTTTTCTCCGGCTCGAAGTCATATTCGGCTCTGCCGATAACCTCCGCCGCAGAAAGCTGACCTTCCATATCGTCCCGTTCTCAAGTCGCTATCAAGCACTACTGGGACGTGAAGCTTTCGCTCGCTTTAACGCAATACCGCATTATGCATCTCTTACGCTTAAGATGCCCGGTCCATGAGGCATCATCTCTTTGAAGGGGAAGCACTAAAGTGCGCCTCCCCAAGCGGAGGACTGTGCGGCCGCTTCGACAGCCCCACAGCAAAATGGCCTCATCGGCCAAAAAAATCGAAATAGGTCATTCAAGACCACAAACGCGGATAGACGAGTTCGGTGCAAAATCATCATTGATGCAGGCCTAGAAGCCATATACCCCCGCACTAGGGGCTCCATGCATATACAATAAGAGACAATAAAGCTCAATCTTATATATCTTACTTTATACTTTGCTTATTTTAAACTTTTTCGGCACGACCCGTTTTCAACTCAGTTCCTCTCTTTTACAGATGAACGTCGTGCGGCGCCCGTCCAGGATACGGCACAACGGAGACACAGGCGCAGACGTGTAGTAGGGACCCGTCCTAAAGGATTCTTTTTGGATTAAGACCCTGCGTAAACCTTTTTTACTGTCTCTTGTTGCTACACATCCCCTGGTTTTTTTCTTTCTGATATAACCAAGGAGGAGGCTGGCGTCTTGGCATGTGGCCACGTTAGAATTTTTTGCACGTACCTGGACACTAGGGGCTTTTTTAATAAAGAGTGTTGTTTCGCCCGCACTCACAAAGACCGAACACCTTAGGGAGTGTTCGGCGTCGCGAGTTTTGGCATTATATGCATCAGCTCTGAATCATGTCTTTGGTCAAATGTTGGGTTGCCCGGCTCCTGAGTTCGGCTACCTTACGTTCCGCTCTATCGGCTAAGGTAGCACCAGGAGAACTACTGCGATTGTGCCCCCGGTTCGGCCAGGCGAGCACCTCAGTAGAGAAAGCCGAAAACTGACTGTCATGATGTGGCGTGAGACTGGTCAGCCACTCGATGACCTATCGGAATCTATCGGATTCCTCCGCTTTAATGAAGGGCCGCTTCCCGGTCAGGCACATACGCGCCCCAAATTCGGACGAGCGCAGTTGCCACCAAGGAGCTACCTAAAGAGTCTCATTGTCAAACTCCTATGGCTAAGTGAAAGTGTTAAAGCATTATAGTCCGGTTGCCTGGCCCACTGCGCTATCACCTCCTTTGTAGGACCAAGACGTTGGGTTAAGTGTGACAATGTGTCTTCTGCGAGCACCCCTGCACTATGTGCCTGGGGGCTGAAGCCAACGACTGCCATCTTTCAGATTCTGTATATATATATATATATATCTTAAAACGGCCGCACAGGAGGTGTTCCCAATACTTGGAGGCACAAGTATAAAAAAGGACACTACAGTTTATCAAAATATTACTTTATAAATACATATGCTATCATAACATAGCATCTTTCGGGCACTGCGTCTCTATTACACAAGCGCCTTCAAGAACTTCCTGAAAATAGTGCTCGGAGGGTACTCGGCTTTTGTCCGAATCTCGAGACGCAACAACGGTGGTCTCCATCTCTGCCCAGTATGTCTTAACACGGGCAAGAGCCATCCTAGCGCCCTCTATGCATGCTGACCTCTTCATTTCATTTACACGCGGCACCGCGTCAAGGAATTGTTGCACCAAGCTGAAATAACTCTTCGGCTCCGATCTCCCAGGCCACAGATGATCCATGACGTACTTCATGGCGAGTCCGGACAATCTATTCAGTTCGGCCCATTGAGCCAGGCGATCGTCCACTGCCAGTGGACGCTCTGGATTGTGGAACTGTGACCAGAAAAGCTTTTCCACTTCGCAATCTTTTAGATCTCGAAAGTGTTCGGTCGCATCAGCAGCACTTGCTGCCAAATCCAGATAGGTGTCCTCCACACTCCACATTCGGTCCAACGGAGCAAACTTCGGATCACAAAACTTCCTCCGCAACATAAAGGGCTTTCCAGCCACAATCTGTTCGGCCTGACGTAGCTCCTCCTTCGCAGCTCTCATCGCAGAGCGAGCGTCCTTGGCATCGGCAATGGCCTTCTCTAAGTCCGTCTATCTCGCCCGGTCTTCTTTCTCAAGAAGTTTGCAACGGTCTGCAGCGCTCTCTAACTTCTCGGCCATCTCTTCTTTGCTTCGGCAGTGAGCATCCTGTTCGGCTCTCAGCTCTTCAAGGGCCTTCTCGGCAGCCGCATCGCTTTTTCTGGCTTGCTCCTTAGCTCGGGCAAGTTCTGCCCTAAGATTCTTCACGGCGGCCGTACCATCTGCGTCAAGCACACACATTGTAAGACACTGGCATGAAGCTCCTCTTACCTGATGCCGCCCGAAGAATTACATACCTTGAGCCTCATCAAGCCGCTTGTTGACAAGCGCGATGTCGGCATCTGCCACGTCCAGTTGCCGCTTTAGTTCGGCCACATCATCAGTTCGGCTTGATTCCGAACACCTCGCCACCTACATTCAAAGGCGACATCTTAGACCTGGGATTATGATCCTCTACGTGTCGTCATTTCTTGACAATGCGCAGAGTCTCAGGGGCTACTATCTACACAGGGCGCATCTTACTTATGCGCAACTGACAAAAGTGTACATTATCTAACGTACCTCAAAACCCGTCAGTAAACTTTTGACGGCCTCATGCAATCCGCTTTCTGCGGATGAAATCCTTTCAATCACCATGCCCATCAATGCACGGTGCTCCTCTGAGATAGAAGCTCGCCCCAGCAGAATCTTTTGCTCCTCCGGCCGAGCACCAGACGGTGCCGGACTTGTCCTATGGCCTCTTTCGAAGGCCAGACGCGGAGAGCCTTGGGGGGCCACATAGCTATCTTCCGCCCCTGCAGATTCAGAGAAACCCTCCACGACGACACCTCAGGGTCGCCCGCCTCACTAGGCGGTACGGCAGGGGGAGGTGTCCCGCTCTCCATCATCTCCGGAAGAAGATCCCCGAAGACGAGCTCTGCTGAGAAGGGCTGAGGTCCGAGCTATAAGGTAAAATTTCGGTTAATCTTCTCAGATATAAATCAAGGATTTCTCTCATCCCTCAAAAGGAAAACCTCTCTCTACTTATGGCTCGCTGGAGGGCTAATCCCTTTGAGGGCGTAGTCCGGCCGAGGAACTCCCCGGCGTCGGACCCACTGACGAGGATTTTCTCCCCCGTTTCGAGGCCATGGTTTCCGGGTCGTCAGAGGCGGCTCTCTTCTTCCCCTTAGGAGAGGAATTGTCGGTTCCTCCCTTCGGAGCAGCCTCCTTCGAGGAGGCCATAGCTTCCTTGTCCTCCCCCTCCAAAGGCATTATCGCCAGCATCCTGACCAGCACGGGATCCGGCCTGGTTTCAGGAAGGGGAGCCAGACACCTGATCAGCTTTGCCTTCGCTATCCACTCCTGTTTAAAAGGATGACTCTTTTAGGGGCAAGTTTATGACAATTATACGGATAGAAGGTCCGGGCACAAGGTTGCTTACTTGAGTATCCGGGCGATTGCAGCATAGGCCTGCGTCCTCGGTTAAATCCGGACACATCTCTTGTGATCCGAAGAATGGTCTATACATCTCCGTGGGCGTTGCGCCCATAAAGTTCTGGAGAGCTCGCGGTCCCTCTGGATTAAACTCCCACAGGCGAAGGGGGCGACGTTTGCCGGGCAATATTCGGCGAATCAGCATGACCTGCGTCACCTTGACCAAGCTAAGGTCTCCTTCCAAGAGATCCTTAATTCGGCCCTGCAACAAGGGCACGTCTTTGGATAACCCCCAATCTAATCCTTTGTTGACCCATGACGCTAGCCGTGATGGGGGACCCGAGCGAAAGGCAGGAGGCGCCGCCCACTTGGCGCTCCTGGGAGCGGTGATATAGAACCATTCTCGTTGCCACAAGCTGAGCTCTTGAAAGGAGCCCTCGGGCCATGGAGCATCAGCATTCTTACTTATGACAGCGCCTCCGCACTCTGCATGCTGTCCCTCGATCATCTTCGGCTCCACTCCAAAAGTCTTGAGCCATAATCCGAAGTGAGGAGTAACACGGAGGAACGCTTCACACACAACGATGAATAAGGAAATGTGGAGGATGGACTCCGGAGCTAAGTCATGAAATTCCAGCCCGTAATAAAACAGCAGCCCCCTCACGCAGGGATCCATCGGGAAGCCTAACCCCCGAAGGAAGTGAGACATGAACACTACGCTCTCACCGGGCTGGGGACTGGGAATAGCCTGCCTTTGAGCAGGCAACCTATGCGGAATTTCGGCAGTCAAGGACTTAGCCTCTCTCAACTTTAGCACATCCTCCTCCGTGATGGAGGAGGGCATCCATCGGCCTTGAAGGTCGGAACCGGACATTGTCGAAAGTCCGAAGCGCCTGGAATCTGGAGCCTAGAGTGTTGGAACTCGAGGCGACAGGCGAACTCGTTCGAGATTGGAAAAAGGAGTAAGGCCTTGGTCTCTTTATAAGAGGTTGAACACCAGGAGCCCTCCCCGTAACCGTTTGGGACTCGCCTTTAATCGAGAAAACATGCTGACGGGCACGATTGGGTTACCCACGTCCGTATTGATGAGAATCCCGTAAGAGGGGGGCACACGATCTCTGCTTTGACAAGACGTGCCAAGGAAACCACCTCGCAAAACATGCTAAGGTGGAAAAGTAAAAACGATTCGAGTAAAGGACTTGGCTGTAGTGTGATGACGCACTGCGGAATACGTCAGCAGATTTGATTTGTGTTAATATTATTCTCTCTATGGCAATATGTGGAAGCTTATTTTGCAGAGCCGGACACTACTCTTGGTGTTTACAATCTTCTATGAAGGACTTGAAGGAGGAAACTGCCTTGCAATGTCGAAGACAATTTGCGTGCCAGACTCGTCGTCATTGAAGCCTGGTTCAGGGGCTACTGAGGGAGTCCTGGATTAGGGGGTGTTCGGGTAGCCGGACTATACCTTCAGCCGGACTCCTGGACTATGAAGATACAAGATTGAAGACTTTGTCCCGTGTCCGGATGGGACTTTCCTTGGCGTGGAAGGCAAGCTTGGCGATGCGGATATTCGAGATCTCCTACCATTGTAACCGACTCTGTGTAACCCTAACCCTATCCAGTGTCTATATAAACCGGAGGGTTGTAGTCCGTAGGCAATCAACTCCATACACAACAATCATACCATAGGCTAGCTTTTAGGGTTTAGCCTCCTTGATCTCGTGGTAGATCTACTCTTGTACTACCCATATCATCAATATTAATCAAGCAGGAGTGGGGTATTACCTCCATCGAGAGGGCCCAAACCTGGGTAAAAAACATCATGTCCCTTGTCTCCTGTTACCATCCGGCCTTGACGCACAGTTCAGGACCCCCTACCCGAGATCCGCCGGTTTTGACACCGACAGCGGGCGAAGGGGTTTAGAGAATTTTCCAAATTTTGGCCCGAGGATATATATAGCCTGACCATGTCGGTGTGACCGAGTGGAACAAGTCGGTGGCACCGAGATGCATAACTGCAAGCAGTTACTGCAACTCGGTGTGACCGAAAAGTTCAAATCGGTTGCACCGAGATTGAAAACCTAGATTGACTTAGTGATCTCGGTATGACCGAAATGGATGAATCGGTCAGACTGAAACGCACAAAGAAGTTTTGGAAGTTTAAGTCTATGACGAATTGGGGACTCCGAGTGCTCCTCACACAGAGTGGTTCAAATATGACTTGATCAAACTTTTTGATGTAGCATGAATAGAGTTTGAGACAATAAAAGCATAGATAGCTAGAGAAGGTTCTTAGGCATTCTTGTACATCCACTTGGCAAAAGAAAAAGGAACCAAGCAATCAAAACAACAAGTGGATGTCCTCGAATGAGTAAATTATGCAACCAACATGCTCACACAATAAAATGGCAAATGAAGTATGTGGCAAAGCATGCACAACCAATTCTAGCATCTATCAAGCAATTGGCGATGACATCTATATATGAGTATATTGGCTTAGGAGTCAAATGAGAACATTTGATCATAGGTCATACTCATCGTTTAAGCACAAGTGGGGTTACCACTTTTACATAAAGTGTTGTTGTGTTCACACCATTAGAGTTGCTTTAGCTCAATTCTTAGAGTAAAGCTCCCCCTAGATGTGAGATCCCCCCTAAGAGGGATGAACTAACCTTGGGTTTTGTCGATGATGACTTCATGTAGGTGCTGAAGATGTGGATGCTCAATGTTGATGTAGATCATTTGGAGCAATCCTTTGGAGTGAGTTGCACTTTCAATACCTACACGGGTTAGTCCCACAAGGAACAAACAAGGATATCCATAGACATAGAGTGATGCACACACAACATGATGTCTATGAAAGCATTAGGTTACCTTGTCCCTTGTATTACCAACAAGAGGGTTTGTGACTCCTTGAACTAGTGCAAGATGTGGAAGTTGATTGCACTTGTTCTTGCCAAAATGATAAGAGTGAAGTATGTTGGCGGAGTCACCCTCAGGAACTCTCTAGTTCTTCTTCTTTGGGATGCACATCATCTTGATGGGAATCCTTGGAGTTGTAGTCGTACTTGATGAAGTAGAACTTGATGTAGTCTTGGGAACCCACTCGACCAAGGCCTTGGGTGCTTCTTCAAATGCATCAATTTCCTCTTGAAGCTTATCCTTGCCTTTTTGCTCGTGGTCTTGTGGTGGAAGATCATCTTGAGCATGTGTCCCTTTGAAGGAAGTAGGATCATAATTATTTTGTTGAGGAACAAACTTCGTCTTGGGGTATTGATATTCTTCCCACTCAACTCCATTGGCATTGAACTTTTGTTCAAAACCAACACCTTGGTTCTTCCGGTGTCTTGCTTGCTTGCGTACAATTTCCTCGAATTGCTTACTCCCGACAAGGCTCTTGTAAACACCTTTCTCTATAATTCCCTTCAATAAGCTATTTTCTTGCTCAAGTGTAACTTGGCTAAGAGAATCATTAGTGGAATCAAGAGAACTACTAGAAGCAACAACATTGGATTTAGCATGATTATTGTCACTACTAGAGGAAGAATCTTTCTTGTTCTTGTTACTAGACTTGACTTGAGGCATGTAAGTGGATAAGAGTAACGCTTGGCAATGTAAGAAGAACTTTTCTTGCGAAGATCATCATTGATTGCCTTTAAGAACTCCTGCTCTTGCTCAAGGTTGAGCTTTTCAAAATGTAATTTCTCATGAGTCCTTAAAAGTTCTCGATGATCTCCTTGTTGGAAATATGCCCTAGAGGCAATAATAAATTAGTTATTATTATATTTCCTTGTTCATGATAATCGTTTATTATTGATGCTAGAATTGTATTGATAGGAAACTCAGATACATGTGTGGATACATAGACAACACCATGTCCCTAGTAAGCCTATAGTTGACTAGCTCGTTGATCAATAGATGGTTACAGTTTCCTGACCATGGACATTGGATGTCATTGATAATAGGATCACATCATTAGGAGAATGATGTGATGGACAAAGACCCAATCCTAAGCCTAGCACAAGATCATGTAGTTCGTATGCTGAAGCTTTTCTAATGTCAAGTATCATTTCCTTAGACCATGAGATTGTGCAACTCCCGGATACCGTAGGAGTGCTTTGGGTGTGCCAAACGTCACAACGTAACTGGGTGGCTATAAAGGTAAACTACAGGTATCTCCGAAAGTGTCTGTTGGGTTGGCACGAATCGAGACTGGGATTTGTCACTCCGTGTAAACGGAGAGGTATCTCTGGGCCCACTCGGTAGGACATCATCATAATGTGCACAATGTGATCAAGGAGTTGATCACGAGATGATGTTTCACGAAACGAGTAAAGAGACTTGCCGGTAACGAGATTGAACAAGGTATCGGGATACCGACGATCGAATCTCGGGCAAGTATCGTACCGCTAGACAAAGGGAATTGTATACGGGATTGATTAAGTCCTTGACATCGTGGTTCATCCGATGAGATCATCGTGGAACATGTGGGAGCCAACATGGGTATCCAGATCCCGCTGTTGGTTATTGACCGGAGAGTCATCTCGGTCATGTCTGCATGTCTCCCGAACCCGTAGGGTCTACACACTTAAGGTTCGGTGACGCTAGGGTTATCGAGATATTAGTATGCGGTAACCCGAAAGTTGTTCGGAGTCCCGGATGAGATCCCGAACGTCACGAGGAGTTCCGGAATGGTCCGGAGGTAAAGAATTATATATAGGAAGTGCTATTTCGGCCATCAGGAGAAGTTTCGGGGTCACCAGTATTGTACTGGGACCACCGGAAGGGTCCCGGGGGTCCACCGGGTGGGGCCACCTGCCCTGGGGGCCACATGGGCTGTAGGGGGGTGCGCCTTGGCCTACATGGGCCAAGGGCACCAGCCCCTAGAGGCCCATGCGCCAAAGGGACAAGAGGGGAGAGTCCTAAAGGGGGAAGGCACCTCCGAGGTGCCTTGCGGAGGATGGACTCCTCCCCCCCTTGGCCGCACCCTTCCTTGGAGGAAGGGGCAAGGTTGCGCCCTCCCCCTCTCCCTTGGCCCTATATATAGTGGGGGGAAGGGAGGGCAACCATACCTAAGCCCTGGCGCCTCCCTCTCCCTCCCACGACACATCTTCCTCCTCCCGCAGCGCTTGGCGAAGCCCTGTTGGAATTCCGCTACTTCCACCACCACGCCGTCGTGCTGTTGGATCTCCATCAACCTCTCGCCCCCCTTGCTGGATCAAGAAGGAGGAGACGTCGCTGCTCCGTACGTGTGTTGAACGCGGAGGTGCCGTCCGTTCGGCGCTAGGATCATCGGTGATTTGGATCACGACGAGTACGACTCCATCAACCCCGTTCTCTTGAATGCTTCCGCGCACGATCTACAAGGGTATGTAGATCCACTCCTCCCTCGTTGCTAGATGACTCCATAGATTGATCTTGGTGACACATAGGAAAATTTTTGAATTTATGCTACGTTCCCCAACAGTGGCATCATGAGCTAGGTCTATGCGTAGTTTCTATGCACGAGTAGAACACAAAGTAGTTTTGGGCGTTGATTTTGTTCAATATGCTTGCCGTTACTAGTCTTATCTTGATTCGGCGGCATCGTGGGATGAAGCGGCCCGGACCGACCTGACACGTACTCTTACGTGAGACTGGTTCCACCGACTGACATGCACTAGTTGCATAAGGTGGCTAGCGGGTGTCTGTCTCTCCCACTTTAGTCGGATCGGATTCGATGAAAAGGGTCCTTATGAAGGGTAAATAGCAATTGGCATATCACGTTGTGGTTTTTGCGTAGGTAAGAAACGTTCTTGCTAGAAACCCATAGCAGCCACGTAAAACATGCAAACAACAATTAGAGGACGTCTAACTTGTTTTTGCAGGGTATGCTATGTGATGTGATATGGCCAAAAGGATGTGATGAATGATATATGTGATGTATGAGATTGATCATGTTCTTGTAATAGGAATCACGACTTGCATGTCGATGAGTATGACAACCGGCAGGAGCCATAGGAGTTGTCTTAATTTATTTATGACCTGCATGTCAACATAAACGTCATGTAATTACTTTACTTTATTGCTAATCGTTAGCTATGGTAGTAGAAGTAATAGTTGACGAGACAACTTCATGAAGACACGATGATAGAGATCATGATGATGGAGATCATGGTGTCATGCCGGTGACGATGATGATCATGGAGCCCCAAGATGGAGATCAAAGGAGCTATATGATATTGGCCATATCATGTCACTATTATTTGATTGCATGTGATGTTTATCATGTTTATACATCTTATTTGCTTAGAACGACGGTAGTAAATAAGATGATCCCTCACTAAAATTTCAAGAAGGTGTTCCCCCTAACTGTGCACCGTTGTGAAAGTTCGTCGTTTCGAAGCACCACGTGATGATCGGGTGTGATAGATTCTTACGTTCACATACAACGGGTGTAAGACAGATTTACACACGCGAAACACTTAGGTTGACTTGACGAGCCTAGCATGTACAGACATGGCCTCGGAACACAAGAGACCGAAAGGTCGAGCATGAGTCGTATAGAAGATACGATCAACATGAAGATGTTCACCGACGTTGACTAGTCCGTCTCACGTGATGATCGGACACGGCCTAGTCGACTCGGATCATGTAATCCCTTAGATGACTAGAGGGATGTCTATCTGAGTGGGAGTTCATAAGATGAACTTAATTATCCTGAACATAGTCAAAAGGTCTTCGCAAATTATGTCGTAGCTCGCGCTTCTGTTCTACTGTTTAGATATGATCCTAGAGAAAATTTAGTTGAAAGTTGATAGTAGCAATTATGCGGACTAGGTCCGTAAACTGAGGATTGTCCTCATTGCTTCATAGAAGGCTTATGTCCTTAATGCACCGCTCAGTGTGCTGAACCTCGAACGTTGTCTGTGGATGTTGCGAACATCTGACATACACATTTTGATAACTACGTGATAGTTCAGTTAAACGGTTTAGAGTTGAGGCACCGAAGACGTTTTGAAACGTCGCGAAACATATGAGATGTTTCGAGGGCTGAAATTGGGATTTTCAGGCTCGTGCCCACGTCAAGAGGTATAAGACCTCCGACGATTTTCTTAGCCTGCAAACTAAGGAGAAAAGCTCAATTGTTGAGCTTGTGCTCAGATTGTCTGAGTACAACAATCGCTTGAATCAAGTGGGAGTTGATCTTCCAAATGAGTTAGTGATGTTTCTCCGAAGTCATTACCACCAAGCTGCTTGAGCTTCGTGATGAACTATAATATATCAGGGACATATATGATGATCCTTGAGATATTCACGATGTTTGACGCCACAAAAGTAGAGATCAAGAAGGAGCATCAATTGTTGATGGTTGGTGAAACCACTAGTTTCAAGAAGGGCAAGGGCAAAAAGGGATGCTTCATGAAACGGCAAATCAGCTGCTGCTCTAGTGAAGAAACCCAAGGTTGAACCCAAACCCGAGACTAAGTGCTTCTGTAATAAAGGGAACAGCCACTGGAGCAGAATTACCCTAGATACTTGGTAGATAAGAAGGCTGGCAAGGTCGATAGAAGTATATTGGATGTATTATGTTAATGTGTACTTTACTAGTACTCCTAGTAGCACCAGGGTATTAGATACCGGTTCGGTTGCTAAGTGTTAGTAACTCGAAATAAAAGCTACGGAATAAACGGAGACTAGCTAAAGGTGAGATGACGATATGTGTTGGAAGTATTTCCAAGGTTGATCAAATATCGTACGCTCCCTCTACCATTGAGATTGGTGTTTGCGTTGAGCATAGACATGATTGGATTATGTCTATCGCAATACGGTTATTCATTTAAGGAGAATAACGGTTACTCTATTTATTTGAATAATACCTTCAATGGTCTTGCACCTAAAATGAATGGTTTATTGAATCTCGATCGAAGTGATACACATGTTCATGCCAAAAGATAGTAATGATAGTACCACCTACTTGTGGCACTGCCACGTAAGTCATATCGGTATAAAACGCATGAAGAAGCTCCATGTTGATGGATCTTTGGGCTCACTCGTTTTTGAAAAGTTTGAGGCATGCGAACCATGTCTATTGGTGTATATGCATGAAGAAACTCCATGCAAATGGACCATTTGGACTCACTTGATTTTGAATCACTTGAGACATGCAAATCATACCAAATGGGCAAGATGACTGAAAGCCTCGTTTTCAGTAAAATGGAACTAGAAAGCAACTTGTTGGAAGTAATACATTTTGATGTGTGCAGTCCAATAAGTGCTGAGGCATGTACTGGATATCGTTATGTTCTTACTTCACAGATGATTTGAGTAGATGTTGAGTATATTTACTTGATGAATCACGAGTCTGAATTATTGAAAGGTTCAAGTAATTTCAGGGTGAAGTTGAAAGATCGTCGTGACAAGAGGATAAAATATCTATGATATGATCATAGAGATGAATATCTGAATTACGAGTTTGGCACAGAATTAAGACATTGTGGAAATTGTTTCACAACTAATACAGCCTGGAACACCATAGTGTGATGGTGTGTCCAAACATCATAACTGCACCCTATTGGATATAATGCATACCATGATGTCTCTTATCGAATTACCACGATACTTTATGGGTTAGGCATTAAAGACAACCACATTCACTTTAAAAGGGGCACCACGTAATTCCGATGAGATGACACCATATGAACTATGGTTTAGAGAAACCTAAGCTGTCATTTCTTGGAAGTTTGGGGCTGCGACGCTTATGTGGAAAAGTTTCAGGCTGATAAGCTCGAACCCAAAGCAGATAAATGCATCTTCATAGGACACCCAAAACAGTTGGGTATACCTCCTGTCTCAGATCCGAAAGCAATAAGGGATTGTTTCTAGAATCGGGTCCTTTCTCGAGGAAAAGTTTCTCAAGAAAGAATTGAGTGGGAGGATGGTGGAGACTTGATGAGGTTATTGAACCGTCACTTCAACTAGTGTATAGCAGGGCACAAAGAGTTGTTCATGTGGCACCTACACCAATTGAAGTGGGAGCTTATGATATTGATCATGAGACTTCGGATCAAGTCACTCCCAAACCTCGTAGGATGACAAGGATGAGAACTACTTCAGAGTGGTACGTAATCCTGTCTTGAAAGTCATGTTGCTAGACAACAATGAACCTACGAGTTATGGAGAAGCGATGGTGGGCCCGGATTCCAATAAATGGCTCGAGGCCATAAAATCCGAGAGAGCATCCATGTATGAAAACAAAGTGTAGACTTTGGCAGAACAGCTCGATGGTCGTAAGGCTGTTGAGTGCAGATGGATTTTAAAAGGAAGACGGACAATCATGGTAAATGTCACCATTAATAAAGCTCGACTTGTCGTTAAGAAGTTTCCCGACAAGTTCAAGGAGTTGACTACGGTGAGACTTTCTCACTCGTAGCGATGCTAAGAGTCTGTTGGAATTATATTAGCAATTACTGCATTATTTATGAAATCTTGCAGATAGGATGTCAAAACATTGTTTCCTCGACAATTTTCTTGAGGAAAGGTTGTATGTGATACAACCGGAAGGTTTTGTCAATCCTGAAAGATGCTAATAAGTGTGCAAAGCTCCAGCAATCCTTCTAAGGACTGGAGTAAGCATCTCGGAGTTGGAATGTATGCTTTGATAAGATGATCAAAGTTTTGGGTGTATACAAAGTTTATGAGAAACTTGTATTTCCAAAGAAGTGAGTGGGAGCACTATAGAATTTCTGGTAAGTATATGTTGACATATTGTTGATCAGAAATGACGTAGAATTTCTGGAAAGCATATAGGGTTATTTGGAAAGTGTTTTTCAATGGAAAGCCTGGATTAAGCTACTTGAACATTGAGCATCAAGATCTATAAGGATAGATCAAAACGCTTAATGGTACTTTCAAATGAGCACATACCTTGACATGATCTTGAAGGTGTTCAAGATGGACCAGTCAAAGAAGGAGTTCTTGCTTGAGTTGTATGGTATGAAGTTAAGTCTTAAAGCTCGACCACGGCAGAATAGAGAGAAAGGACGAAGGTCGTCCCCTATGCTTTAGACGTAGGCTCTACAGTATGCTATGCTGTGTACCGCACCTGAAGTGTGCCTTGCCACATATCTGGCAAGAGGGTACAAAGGTAATCTAGGAGTAGATCACCAGAGCGGTCTAAATTATCCTTAGAGGAATAAGGATATGTTTCTCGGTTATGAGGTGATAAAGAGTTCGACGTAAAGAGTTACGTCGATGCAAGCTTAACACCTATCCGGATAGCTCTGAGTAGAGATACCGGATACGTATAATGGAGCAACAATTTAGAATAGCTCCAAGTAGAACAGTTATTTGAAATGGCTCCAAATATAGCGTAGTAGCTGCATCTACAAGATGACATAGAGATTTGCGAAGTACATACGGATCTGAAAGATTCAGACCCGTTGACTATAACATCTCTCACAAGCATAACATGATCAAACCCAGAACTCATCGAGTGTTAATCACATGGTAATGTGAACTAGATTATTGACTCTAGTAAACTCTTTGGGTGTTAGTCACATGGGGATGTGACCTTGAGTGTTAATCACATATCGATGTGAACTGGATTATTGACTCTAGTGCAAGTGGGAGACTGTTGGAAATATGCCCTAGAGGCAATAATAAATTAGTTATTATTATATTTCCTTGTTCATGATAATCGTTTATTATCCATGCTAGAATTGTATTGATAGGAAACTCAGATACATGTGTGGATACATAGACAACACCATGTGCCTAGTAAGCCTCTAGTTAACTAGCTCGTTGATCAATAGATGGTTACGGTTTCCTGACCATGGACATTGGATGTCATTGATAACAGATCACATCATTAGGAGAATGATGTGATGGACAAAGACCCAATCCTAAGCCTAGCACAAGATCATGTAGTTCGTATGCTGAAGCTTTTCTAATGTCAAGTATCATTTCCTTAGACCATGAGATTGTGCATCTCCCGGATACCGTAGGAGTGCTTTGGGTGTGCCAAACGTCAGAACGTAACTGGGTGGCTATAAAGGTACACTACAGGTATCTCCGAAAGTGTCTGTTGGGTTGGCACGAATCGAGACTGGGATTTGTCACTTCGTGTAAATGGAGAGGTATCTCTGGGCCAACTCGGTAGGACATCATCATAATGTGCACAATGTGATCAAGGAGTTGATCACGGGATGATGTGTTACGAAACGAGTAAAGAGACTTGCCGGTAATGAGATTGAACAAGGTATTGGGATACCGACGATCGAATCTCGAGCAAGTATCGTACCGCTAGACAAAGGGAATTGTATACGGGATTGATTAAGTCCTTGACATCGTGGTTCATCCGATGAGATCATCGTGGAACATGTGGGAGCCAACATGGGTATCCAGATCCCGCTGTTGGTTATTGACCGGAGAGTCATCTCAGTCATGTCTGCATGTCTCCCGAACCCGTAGGGTCTACACACTTAAGGTTCGGTGACGCTAGGGTTATAGAGATATTAGTATGCGGTAACCCAAAAGTTGTTCAGAGTCCCGGATGAGATCCCGGACGTCACGAGGAGTTCCGGAATGGTCCGGAGGTAAAGAATTATATATAGGAAGTGCTATTTTGGCCATCAGGAGAAGTTTCGGGGTCACCCGTATTGTACCGGGACCACCGGAAGGGTCCCGGGGGTCCACCGGGTGGGGCCACCTGCCCCGGGGGCCACATGGGCTGTAGGGGGGTGCGCCTTGGCCTACATGGGCCAAGGGCACCAGCCCCTAGAGGCCCATGCGAAAAAGGGACAAGAGGAGGGGAGAGTCCTAAAGGGGGAAGGCACCTCCGAGGTGCCTTGGGGAGGATGGACTCCTCCCCCCCTTGGCCGCACCCTTCCTTGGAGGAAGGGGCAAGGCTGCGCCCTCCCCCTCTCCCTTGGCCATATATATAGTGGGGGGAAGGGAGGGCAACCATACCTAAGCCCTGGCGCCTCCCTCTCCCTCCCACGACACATCTTCCTCCTCCCGCAGCGCTTGGCGAAGCCCTGTTGGAATCGCGCTACTTCCACCACCACGCCGTCGTGCTGTTGGATCTCCATCAACCTCTCCCCCCCCCCCTTGCTGGATCAAGAAGGAGGAGACGTCGCTGCTCCATACGTGTGTTGAACACGGAGGTGCCGTCCGTTCGGCGCTAGGATCATCGGTGATTTGGATCACGACGAGTACGACTCCATCAACCCCGTTCTCTTGAACGCTTCCGCGCGCGGTCTACAAGGGTATGTAGATCCACTCCTCCCTCGTTGCTAGATGACTCCATAGATAGATCTTGGTGACACGTAGGAAATTTTTTGAATTTATGCTACGTTCCCCAACACTCCTAAGATAGTTTCATGAGCTAACTTAAGAGTGTTTAGTTCTTTAGTTAGAAACTCAATCTTCTCCCTAGCATTGTCATTCATTTTATCTTGATTAGCATGATTAATTGAAGTTTCATCATAGTATTCATCACTAGAGTTTTCAACAAGTAAATCATCATCATCTAACAAATCATCTTCATGACTATTGAAATCAACATACTCGGGGTGTGATACCATTGGGCCTTTAGCCATGAAGCATCTTCCAAGTACTTCATTTGGTGAATCAAATATGTCGTAGGAGTTGGTTGACACAAGTGCTAGACCGGCAACACCTTCATCTTGAGTATATTTGGAGTCAGAGTGATAGCTTCTCTCGGAGTGATTGTCGGAGTCGGAGCCGGATACCCATTCACCAACATGAGCTTGATGTCTTTGTTCTGTGTAGATCCTTGATGACTTTTCCTTTCTTTCCGAATCCTTGCTTCTCCGGGATGTTCTTCGTTCATAACGATCATCTCTACTCCTTCTCTCTCTTGATGGTGATTCTTCACTTCTACTTCTTCTTTTTGGAGAATCTTCTCTTCTCTTGTAGGGTGTCGTACACTCATTGGATTAGTGCCCGGGTATTCCACAATTGTAGCAATTTCTCTCTCGACTAGAAGACCTTTTGTCATTGTTGGACCTTGACTTGGAACTTCTCTCTTTGCTTCTACTCTTGTAAAACTTGTTGAAGTTCTTCGCCATTAGGCTCAATTCTTCATTGAAGGTTTGTTTGTCACTTGATGATGTGGGAGCTTCACATGAGGCTTTGTAAGCACCACTTGACTTGTTATGGAGCTCCTCCTTATCCTTGAGTGACATCTCATGAGCAACAATTCTTCCAATGACTTCCGTTGGCTTGAGATCTTTGTAATTGGGCATCATTTGGATCAATGTGCATACGATATCATATTTTCCGTCCAAAGCTCTTAGGATCTTCTTGATGATGAATATGTCAGTCATCTCTTCACTTCCTAAGACGCCGATCTCATTTGTGATAAGAGCAAGCCTAGAGTACATTTCAGCGACACCTTCACCATCCTTCATTTTGAACTTGTCAAGCTGACTTTGAAGCACATCCAACTTGGATTCCTTGACGGAGTCGGTACCTTCATGCATATCAATCAAAGTATCCCAAATTTCCTTTGCATTCTCAAGACGGCTAATTTTGTTGAATTCTTCTGGGCACAATCCATTGAAGAGGATATCACAAGCTTGAGCATTGTATTGCAGCATCTTCAACTCTTCCGCGATAGCTTCACGGTTCGGTTCTCTCCCATCAAAGAATTCACCTTGAAAGCCAATACACACAATAGCCCATACGGCAGGGTTATGTCCAGGAATATGCATTTTCATCTTATGCTTCCAACTAGCAAAATTAGTACCATCAAAGTAAGGACCTCTACGGTGGTAATTTCCCTCGCTAGATGCCATACTCTCCTAGGTTGTGAAACCAAGGCTATGACTACCAAAAGCTATGGAAATCAAAGCAAATGGAGACCAAAGCTTTAATACCACTTGTAGGATCGAAAGTATGTCTAGAGGGGGGTGATTATACTACTTGATCAAGTAAAACTTATCCTTTTCCCAATTTTAGTTCTTGGTAGATTTTAGCAACTTTGGACAAGTCAAGCAATCTTAACACAATTCAAGCAAGCATGCAAAGAGTATATGAGCAGCGGAAAGTAAAGCATGGAACTTGCAAGAATGTAAAGGGAAGGGTTTGGAGGATTCAAACGCAATAAGAGACACAGATGTTTTTGTCGTGGTTCCGATAGGTGGTGCTATTGTACATCCACGTTGATGGAGACTTCAACCCACGAAGGGTAACGGCTGCGCGAGTCCACGGAGGGCTCCACCCATGAAGGGTCCACGAAGAAGCAACCTTGTCTATCCCACCATGGTCGTTGCCCACGAAGGACTTGTCTCACTAGCGGTAGATCTTCACGAAGTAGGCGATCTCCTTGGCCTTACAAACTCCTTGGTTCAACTCCACAATCTTGTCGGAGGCTTCCAGGTGACACCTAGCCAATCTCGGAGACACCACTCTCCAAGAAGTAAGAATTGGTGTGTTGATGATGAACTCCTTGCTCTTGTGCTTCAAATGATAGTCTCCCCAACACTCAACTCTCTTTCACAGGATATGGATTTGGTGGAAAGAAGATTTGAGTGGAAAGCAACTTGGGGAAGGCTAGAGATCAAGATTCATATGGTAGGAATGGAATATCTTGGCCTCAACACAAGTGTAGGTGGTTCTCTCTCAGAAAAAGTAAGTTGGAAGTGTAGGTTCATTCTGATGGCTCTCTCCATGAATGAAGAGGAGGTGGAGGGGTATATATAGCCTCCACACAAAATCTAACCATTACACACAACTTGCCAATCTCGGTGTGACCGAATTGATAAACTCGGTCGGACCGGTTCAGCAAATCTAGTGACCGTTAGGATTTTCGGTGGGACCGACATGCAACTCGGTAGGACCGATATGGTTAGGGTTAGGGCATAACATAATCTCGGTGAGACCGATTACACAAACTCGGTGAGACCGATTTTGGTAATAAGCTAACCAGAGAGTTGGTCAGGTAAACTCGGTGGGACCGATTCGCTCATTTCGGTGAGACCGAAATGTTACGAAAGGGAAACAGAGAGTTTACATCGCAATCTCGGTGGGACCGAAACGTTACAAAGGGAAACAGAGAGATTACAATCCCATCTCGGCGAGACCGAGATCCCTATCGGTGAGACCGATTTGCCTAGGGTTTGTGGCAGTGGCTATGACATCTGAACTCGGTGGCGCCAGATAGAAAGAATCGGTGGGGTCGAGTTTGACTTTTGGTTTAGGTCATATGTGGATGTGAGAAAGTAGTTGAGGGATTTGGAGCATATTATGAAGCACTTTGAGCAAGAGCCTCATTAAGCAACACCTCATCCCTCCTTGATAGTATTGGCTTTTCCTATAGACTCAATGTGATGTTGGATCACTAAAATAGAAAATGTAGAGTCTTGAGCTTTGAGCTTGAGCCAATCCTTTTGTCCTTAGCATTTTGAGGTGTACACTTTTCTCATCCATGCCATGCCAATCATTGAGCTTTCCTGAGATATTAATCTTGAAATAGCATTAGCTCAAATGAGCTATATGTTGTTAGGAATTACCAAAACCACCTAGGGATAGTTGCACTTTCAAACGCGTTAGTATTAAATAAAGTTATATATTCCTCAATGGCACATACAAAATATAAAACGATTGCCATGGGGAAAATGGAAAAATCCACTCCACTATATATAATGGAGCTTGCCTGCCGAGGTTTGTCTCTTGTCACACCATCTCACACAAGGCGGTGGTGGCCTCTCTCTCACCGTTGGTCAGTGATCCGGCTACATCCCGTCCGCCGGCGGAAAGGGATGATGTGCATCGTTTCTCCGTTCGACGGCGTTGAGGCAGCACATCCCGATCTGCGGTACCCACCATTCTCTCTGACCAAGCTCCTGCGTGGTAGGGCCTTCGCCACTTGCTCGTTGCCGTAGTATGGGCAGATCCCGGCTGCCGGTGCTCTCCTAGTAACATCCCAACGACCCTCAGGTACAACTTCCTCCAGCCTTGCTCCATTGCCCATCTTCCCACGTTGTTGCATGTGGATCTTCTTTAGTTGTTTGCTTAAACGTATCTCGACCGGCGTGCTTTCCATCTTGCAATCTCGTCCTCAAACCATTTTTGATAAACCAGAATGCTTCTATATTTCCCTTATTACGCGGACTATGCTTCTTTTTTGTCACTGTTTGTGTCTTCAACTCGTGTTATTGGGCAGTAATTGTTTCCTTTCTACCTCCTTTTGCAAATAGGGCTATCCATTTCACATCGTTGCTATTGCGACCTTTTGGTGAACTGCACAAATCACTTTTTTCTTAAGAGTGTTTTGTGCAGTTCTGCCAAAATGTCACACGGGAATCATTTTTACATTTATGTGGGACTGCAGAAAGGGAGATTGGTTTTCCTATCCTCCTCATCCAACTCCATGCCTAATCTTCTCCAACAAGTAGTTAGTCCTAAAGAGAGATCACAGAGGTGATCGGCTTCTATTTGTGTGTGTTATGTTTCATCATCTAGTTCCACTATTATTGTAATGACACTGACTGGATATCTTTGCAAACAGGGATGGTCAGCTCGATTTTAGTGGAGCTGCACAAAATGATCGGATTGTGGTGTCCCCATACACCTCTTTTTTTGGCTACACAGCTGGGTGAAACTAGCTGCCAAGCAATGAACATTGTGCCCAGGAAATGGAGCCATGCCTATGAACAACATCAATCAATTATATATTTTTCTTTATTTGTACACCTTCTCACAACTTTGTCTTCAGTTGTGATGTGAATATTGGCACTGATCTGCGAACCATTGAGATGCATTAGCAGCCATCGTAGTTTCATTTGTATTTGATGGAATGTTGTAACGAGATAATCTTGAGGCAAGAGGACACATGAATCCTAAGTTGAAACCTTTTTTCCTATGGGAACCAACGTTGAAACCTTCATAGCATCACCGTACAATTTCATTAAAATTATGCGTACATATAAACATATCCTAAAGGATTGATAGCAATGCCAGAAACAATTCAACTTCGTTTCACCGACATGTGGGACATCCTTCATCCGGCTCCACCTGCCATGCAGCAATATTGAGTGCACAACCGCAGGGAAAGATTCACCCCGGTCATTGCGCCGCAATAGTAATGACTAGTTAGCAGTCGAATCATAGAGCCCCACCTTCGCCACAGTAAGTTGCTTGAATGAAGCAACCATCATTTCTCTGCTCCTTGAATCCGCTGGTACTCCCATATTCCCAGAGTAATAAGTTGCTCGGGCGAAGCAACCATCACTTCACCTTTCCCACAGTAAGTACTAGTACCTCCTTTTTTCTAGAAACAACCACATGCGAATATTGGACGGTAGCAGCATAGCAACTGAATCAGAAATCGAAACCAACCAATGAACTAGTACTAATGGTGAGCGTTTGCTAGTATCATGTACTCTGTCAGTCCATGTATATAGGGCTTAATGCGTTTTCTGAGACTAACTTTGGCCCTGTTTGGATCCATGGGTTAGAGCTAGTTTGAGCTAGTTGGGGCTCAAATAGCCCTAAATTATCCAAGCATGAGGATTAAATTGGAGCAAGTTGCACCGAACCCACCAAAAAAACTATCCCACCCAAGAGGTGCTAATTGGAGATAGTTCTCATTGGGCCCACTGAAAAATCACTTTTCTCTCTCCATCAAGTGCATTTATTGTCAATCTAACCCTGTCACCCAAACACCTCTTTGGCTATAGTTAGCTCAGGGTTAGTCATGAGTTAGTCTAACCTCTAGCTAAGTTAAGGTATCCAAACAGGAGCAGTGTAGGACATGCAAGTTTCTCAAAGCATACAGTCAAATTCGTACATCAAAGGATCTTTTTTTAAACAGAGCATGAAAGGATCTTCGAATGATATAATTTTCAAATTATATAAAATCTTATCAATAGTCAAAGGCATCCTCGAAGAATACATTAGGCCCTATATAAAATCTTATCAATAGTCAAACCAAGTGTTACTACTACACCAAACAAGTTCAAAATGAGAAACTGGACCCACTCACGGCACGGTACGCCTGTCTCATTTGGTCCGTTGGTCAAAGCGTTTCCTCTTCTTGGCATAACAATAGAGTATAGTAATTTTTTAAAATGCTCTTGGCATGTCGCTAACATGTGATGAGTTAACCGACCTCAATAGATGGCAAAAACGCCAGCCCGCCGCACTTAGAGAGAGACGAGGAGCGAGAAGCAATACAAGCTGCTCGATTACTAGAGCTAGGTGTTGCACGAAGGCCAAGAAATATGGTGATAGAGTGGGTTAGCCATGTAGTATGATGTAACTACACTGGGCTACCATGTTTCGTACTCTTCCGGTCTATTGTGGAGATGATTGGTTGATTTTATATCGCCGAATAATATAAAATATTATGAGTGCTGACGCTCCACCACGAGGTCCCTCGCTCCTTCTCGATCGTCGGGAATCTATGTTCTTCCACTCTTTTTTTGACATGAGCTTTGTTCATCCTTTTGCCAACACGCGGCAACTCGTAGAACGACGAGAAGCTTGCTTACTACGCCTTCTCCCTCACCAACGCGTGTGTGGTGGCTCGCAGCACGAGGAAAAACTTTTGCTTACAAGTGGTGGACGTGCAGCAATTCATTTGGTGTCAGATTGCCAGCAGTTCATTCGACTTCCTGAAGCAGCGAAGAGCCAAGCGCAAGGTCACCTACTAAGGCTGGTCATAGTGGGAGTAACATAGGTAGTAACATGGCGCAGTCCAAGACAAGTTTGCTTATGTGGCATGTATTTAATGAGGAGAGATATGTTTAGAGTAACATAATATGTTACTGTAACATAGCGCTTTCCAAGAGAGGATGAGTCTACAAGGTAATAAATGAAGCCAACTAGTATGACACTAGGTACTACTATGTTACTTTACATTATGGAGGTAGTAACTTAGACTAGTGTCATATGCATGAGACTAGTATAAGTTAATCCCCACTATGACCAGCCTAAGAGCATGGTCAATAGTATAGCCAGCTGATGGCTATAAGAAACTACCATGTCATGTATAGCCATCATTTATAGTCACTTATATAGTAGTGTGGGCTACAAGGTTGGCTATAACATTACTACTTTTTTCAACCTTCTCTCTTTCTCTTTCTTCAATTTATTATATTTGTCTAGGAATCCGCATATAGCTAGGCTCTTGCATGAGAGCCCACTCCCTTAGACTATCCATAGTGTGAGTAACATAGATGGTAACATCACACATCTCAAGGCAAAACAGATGATGTGGTGAGTAATTAGTGAGAAACGAGAAGCATGTGGTAACATAGCTAGTTACTGTAACATCACATATACCAAGACAAGGTGAGTCTACAACCTAATAAATGGAGTGTTGCATGACACCACACATACTCTCCACTATAGAGGTAGTACTCTAAGTTACTACCCATTGTGACTAGTCTTACTTTTTCATCACTCTCTCCTCCACCTAGGCAAAAAATGCCATGTAAGCGGGCTATAAGCCCACTATTATACTTGCGAGAGAGAGAGAGAGATGTGAAAAAGTAAGGGGAGTGGGCTCTCATGCAAGAGCGTATAGCTATATACGCATTCCTAGGTAAATGCAATAAATGTGAAGAAAGAGATAGAGAGAAGATGGAAAAAAGTACTAATGTACTAATAGCCAACCTTATAGCCCACACTATTGCATGAGTGCATATAGATGATGGCTATAGATGACATAGCGGTTCCTTGTAGCCATCTGTTGGCTATATTATTAACCATGCTAAGGCTAGTCATGGTGGGCGGTAATTTAGACTAGTAACATATGCATGTTACTAGTTTATGTTACTATCATCATAGTGGGCAGTAACATAAATTTAGTGTCATGCAAGCCTTCATTTATTAT
The DNA here is from genome assembly GCF_056163025.1 of Triticum urartu. Taxonomy (NCBI): domain Eukaryota; kingdom Viridiplantae; phylum Streptophyta; class Magnoliopsida; order Poales; family Poaceae; genus Triticum; species Triticum urartu. Next base: position 483,578,190 of record NC_141874.1, on the reverse strand, counting down.
GTTGTAGACTCATTTTGCATTGGTGTGTGTTATGTTACGGTAACATATTATGTTACTACAAACACCTCTCTCCTCATTAACTCCATGCCACATAAGCATATATGTCTTGGGATGCGTTATGTTCAAAAAAACCTTCGATTAACATGTGTTCAAAAAACAAAAAAATGTCAAAAATTACAAAGCAAAGACCTTGATATTAACTAGACGGATGGGTCACTGCAAAGGTTTATAATAAACCTTTGCAGTAACCCATCCCTCTAGTTAACATCGAGTCCACTTCCCATCCGGTCACCCATCTCATGACTACACCAGCCTCAGCAGAGTTAACTTGGGAGTTCTATTAGATGAGCTATCGGTAGGGAAGTTGGTCCTTGCTGATATAGGATGCCTCTTCGTATCCTATATGGCATACCCGGATGACCGCATGTTGCCGCCCAATAGCCAATGCCACGTTCCCTGCGAATGTAGAAGTTTCCCTCCCTCGTCTTAGAGCAAGTATAATAAGCTTATGTAAGCAGGCTGTAAGGGTTAAAAATATTATTTTTCTACTGACATGGAGGGGAGAGAAGAGGAGAGAGAAGATGAGCCGGCTACAGAATAAGTGCCAGCTGCAACACGTGCTCCTATGCAGTATGTGAGAGTGGAAGGTGGGCCCTGTATTGATGAAATAGCACATCTTTGTATCTTACTATTATACTTGAAGGCTACAAGGTTGGCTATAGATGACGTGGCAATGTCATGTAACCATGCTCTTAGCTGGTTCGCGTATTTTCCTTGTTTTAAGCCGCCTGTCCACCTATAGAACTGCCTCGCGCAGGCCAATTCCTCTCCAAACACCTAGGGAGGCGGTTGAACCGAACAAGTCTAACTTGTATCTAGTGGGTACATTGGCGTGGCATCGAAAGGGTGTGATAGCTGACTCTGGAAAAATAATTGACTAGTACCACATTGGCATACATGAGCATGGGGCCTGGACACATCAAAAGTAGTGCATTAATCTCCAAAAAGGGTTGACCATGTCCATGGCTACCATCCCGTGCTCGGTCATTCGGTGTGTACTTCTCATCGTTCTGCGAGTTGACGGGACACATCAAAGTTAATACATATTTAGTACTCTCTCCAAAAAGGGCCGACCATGTCCATGGCTACCATCCCATGCTCGGACATTGTACATGCACTATTCACGTGCCATCGAGGAGGAAAAATATTGCATAGCACTAGGTGCCATTGTAGTGCACGACTCACTTACGCACTACTTATCTCCATTTTCTTGCATGACACGTGCACCTTGATGCTAGATGTCCCGCGTGTTGGCAAAAGGATGAACAAAGCTCACGTCAAAAAAAGATAGTGGAAGAACATATATTCCCGACGACCGAGAAGGAGCAAGGAACCTCGTGGTGGAGCGTCTGCACTCATAATATTTTATATTATTCAGTGATATAAAATCAACCAATCATCTCCAAAGTAGACCGGAAGAGTACGAAACATGATAGCCCAGTGTAGTTACATCATACTACATGGCTGACCTATGCTATCACCATATTTCTTGGCCTTCATGCGACACCTAGCTCTAGTAATCCACCAGCCTGTATCACTTCTCGCTCCTCGTCTCTCTCAAAGTGCGGCGGGCTGGCGTTTTTGCCATCTATTGAGATTGGTTAACTCATCACATGTTAGCGACTCTTGGGTGGGGTAGTTTTTTTGGTGGGTTTGGGGCAACTTGCTCCAATTTAACCCTCATGTTTGGATACTTTAGGGCTATTTGAGCCCCAACTATCTCAAACTAACTCTAACCCATGGATCCAAACAGGGCCAAAGTTAGTCTCGAAAAACGTATTAAGCCCTATCTACATGGACAGACGGAGTACATGATACTAGCAAATGCTCACCAGTAGTAGTAGTTCATTGGTTGGTTTCGATTTTTGATTCAGTTGATGTGCTGCTACCGTCCAATATTCGTGTGTGGTTGTTTCTAGAATAAAAAATGGAGGTACTCCTACTTATGTTACTCCCACTATGGCTAGCCTAAGGTTAGTAGGTGACCTTGCGCTTGGCTCTTCGCCTCTTCCGGAAGTCGAACAATAATGATGGTACTACGGTAGTACTTCTGGCAATCTGACACCAGATGAACTGTTGCACGTCGACCGCTTGTAATCAAAAGTTTCTCCTCGTGCTGCGAGCCGCCACACACGCATTGGCGGCGGAGAAGGCGTACTAAGCAAGCTTCTCGTCGTTCTGTGAGTTGACGGGACACATCAAAGTTATTTAGTACGTACTCTCTCCAAAAAAGGGTTGACCATGTCATGGCTACCATCCTGTTCTCTGTCGTTGAGTACGTGCACTATTCACGTGCCATCGAAGAGAAAAAATATTGCGTAGTAGGTGCCATCGAAGTGCACGACTCACTTACGCACTGCTTATCTAATTATCTCCATTTTCTTGCATGACACGTGCACCTTGATGCTAGATGTCTCATGTGTTGGAAAAAGGATGAAAAAAGCTCATGTCAAAAAAGAGTGGAAGAACATAGATTCCCGACGACCGAGAAGGAGCAAGGAACGTCGCGGTGGAGCGTCTGCAAGGAACCTTGCGCATTTTCCCCTATTTTTTGCCGCCTGTCCACCTATAAACAAATAAAAGAACATGAACTCTTCGCTAACCACTAGAGACGATACATCAGGATGCTAAGTTGAAGATATTTTATAGTTTATATTGATAACCATGCAAGAAGCCACGCATGTATAGGAGGCATGCAGCCACGCATGTACGCACGCCAACGCACTAACTCATGCTGATCCAACTCATGCACATACGCGCACAGCATGGAGCACACAAATGCACATCCACAACACATGCATGCACACACACTTGGCCGCAGAATGCATGTGAATAACACATACATGCACACACACACACACTCGGCTGCCTGGAGGCGTGCTCCATCTGCGGCGACGTCCGGTTCGTCGTGCCACGACGAAGCTTGCACACAATGGCGCCTACGCATCTCTTACAGCACCTCTTTGTCGTCGTTGCTCAACGACTAGCCGGAGATGAAGATGACCGCAGCCTCGGTCTTAGAGCTAGCACTGATGGAAAAACATGCATGCTGCACGCACACAAGCACGTACGGAGTGCCCATGACGTGGTGCATCCCCAGTCGCCTCTACTCCTTCTGCGCACGTTGTCTATGAAGGCGGTTGCATGCCTAATGATGATGTGGGTGAGATCTTCTAGGACTTAGATGATGACAAGGAAAATTATGAGGGGGGTGTCTCCAACAGGGTTCCTCGGCTCGCACCTCTTGCATCACGGTGGTCGATCTTGGAGTCATTCATCTGGTACACGTGGCATCTCAGATCTGGACACAAGGTGACATACACCGTCAAGGTCCACGGTCAAGGGGGTCAGGGCGGATGCGACCTCTCACTGTGTCCGCCATTTGAAGCGGCGCGCCGGCCCAGGGTGTCGCTGTAACACCCACGATGCGGCTATATCTCCCACGTGTCGAAGCACGACTTAGAGGCATAACCGCATTGTAGGCAATGTCGCAAGAGAGGTAATCTTCACACAACCCATGTAATGAATAAGGAAAGGGATACAGAGTTGGCTTACAATCGCCACTTCACACAATACATGAGTAAAACATTACATCAACAGATACAATCAAGGTCTGACTACGAAACCAAAATAAAAGAAGACTACCCCTAATGCTACAGATCCCCGATCGCCCCAACTGGGCTCCACTACTGATCAACTAGAAACGGAAACAACACAATGAACAAGATCTTCATCGAGCTCCTCCTGAGCTCGGTTGCGTCACCTGCACGGTCATCATCGGCACCTGCAACTGGTTTTGGAAGTAATTTGTGAGTCACGGGGACTCAGCAATCTAACACCCTCGCGATCAAGACTATTTAAGCTTATGGGTAGGAAAAAGGTGGTGAGGTGGAACTGCAGCAAGCACTAGCATATATGGTGGCTAACATACGCAAATGAGAGCGAGGAGAGAAGGCAAGGCACAGTCAAGAATCTATGATCAAGAAGTGATCCTAGAGCAACCTACGTTCAAGCATAACTCCAACACCCACTACTAGGAAAAGGCCTACTAATGGCGCACCAGTTTTGCCTACTAATGGCACACTACTCCCATGGTGCGCCATTAGTAGTTTTAAAAAAAATTAAAAAAAAATTTTACTAAATTTTTACTAATGGCGCACCGTGGGAGTGGTGCGCCATTACTAGTTCAACTAGTAATGGCGCACCACTCCCACGGTGCGCCATTAGTAGTTTTGAAAAAAATTTAATTTTTTTTACTAATGGCGCACCGTGGGAGCGGTGTGCCATTACTAGTTCAACTAGTAATGGTGCACCACTCCCATGGTGCGCCATTAGTAGTTTTGAAAAAATTAAAAAAAAATTGTTACTAATGGCACACCGTGGATGTGGTGCGCCATTAGTATTTGGACACTAATGGCGCACCAACACATGGTGCGCCATTAGTATATACTAATGGTGCACCACATGTCTGGTGCGCCATTAGTGTCATTTCCATCTATAGCCCTTTTCCTAGTAGTGACCGTGTTCACTTCCCAGACCCCGCCGAGAAGAGACCATCACGGCTACACACGCAGTTGATGCATTTTAATTAAGTTAAGTTTCAGGTTTTCTACAACCGGACATTAACAAATTCCCATCTGCCCATAACCGCGGGCACGACTTTCGAAAGTTCAAAACCCTGCAGGGGTGTCCCAACTTAGCCCATCACAAGCTCTCACGGTCAACGAAGGACATTCCTTCTCCCAGGAAGACCCGATCAGGCTCGGAATCCCTGTTACAAGACATTTTGACAATGGTAAAACAAGACCAGCAAGACCACCCGCTGTGCCGACAAATCCCGATAGGAGCTGCACATATCTCGTTCTCAGGGCACACCGGATAAGCTAAGCGTATAGGAGCCGAAGTAACCCAAGTTTCCAAGGATGGCCCTGCACGGTGCTCTAGTTTGGAGCAACACTCAGAGGAGCACTGGCCCGGGGGTTTAAATAAAGATGACCCTTGAGTCTGCAGAACCCAAGGGAAAAAGGCTTAGGTGGCAAATGGTAAAGCCAAGGTTGGGCCTTGCTGGAGGAGTTTTATTCAAGGCGAACTGTCAAGGGGTTCCCATTATAACCCAACCGCGTAAGGAACACAAAATCAAGGAACATAACACCGGTATGACGGAAACTAGGGCGGCAAGAGTGGAACAAAACACCAGGCATAAGGTCGAGCCTTCCACCCTTTACCAAGTGTATAGATGCATCAAATAAATAAGAGATATTGTGATATCCCAACAAATCCATGTTCCAACAAGGAACAAACTTCATCTTCACCTGCAACTAACAAAGCTATAAGAGGAGCTGAGCAAAGCGGTAACATAGCCAAACAACGATTTGCTAGGACAAGGTGGGTTAGAGGTTTGACATGGCAATATGGGAGGCATGATATAGCAAGTGGTAGGTATCGCGGCATAGGCATAACAATAGAGCGAGCAACTAGCAAGCAAAGATAGAAGTGATTTCGAGGGTATGGTCATCTTGCCTGAGATCCCGCAAGGAAGAAGAACGAGTCCATGAAGAAGACAAACGGACAAAGTCGAACGGATCCTCACAAGCGCAACGTTAACAGAACTAATCCGAAGAAGCAACACCGGAAAGAAGCAAACAACATAGTAAACAACCAACACATAAACATGGCATGATGCACAATCAAGTATGATGCATGTCCGGTTTAAATATGCATGGCATGGCAAAGTGCACAAACAAAACTACAAGTTAAGTGGAGCCCAATATGCAATGGGTTGCATATTGACGGAACACCACATCAATTATTTAGTTCACTCCCGGTTATGTACTCAACAATATTAAATGTTGATTAACATGACAAGAGGTGAAGCATAACAAAACTACACCATCTAAACAATTTAAATGGGGCCGGATATAACAAACAACAAATCCGGTAAATCCCCATATGCATTTAGCAAATTGGTGCAACAACAAAGTTAAACATTTAAATGTTATTATCATGATGCGGATGACATGAACAAGTTTATGCAATGTTTATTAAAAGTTGACAAGCGCATGATATGAAGCATTTTGTCATCGTGGCGGAAACGAAAGGGGTGCCACGACAACGAATCCGAAAATGATGCCACGACAACATATCGTTTTCGGTATCATATGGAGATACCGATACAAAAGGAAAAGTGACGGGAGCGTGACATGCGATAGAAGGTGGGGTGATCCCGGTAACCGGGTTCCCACGGGTCGATGATGGTGACAAGGCAAAAGAGGGGCAACGTGCACCGACAATTCGAGCACGGAGCTAGCACGAGCATCTCATACATCACAAGCATTCGTTCCCGGGCGGTCGTCTCGGGGTTATACCTTCGAAGCGTGCGTTATCGGAGCGATTCGGGTCAAGCGGTGTAGTCGTTCACGATCGTCGTGGGAAGTAGTGGTACTCGGCGATGGTAGAGGAAGTAGTTGTTCACGGTTCGTTGTGGGAAGTAGTCGTTCTCGTGGCGATGGTAGTCGTTCACGTTCTTAGTCTCACAAGTCTCCGTAGATGTTTGATACGTCTCCAACGTATCTATAATTTTTGATTGCTCCATGCTATATTATCTACTGTTTTGGACTATATTGGGCTTTATTTTCCACTTTTATATTATTTTTGGGACTAACCTATTAACCGGAGGCTTAGCCCAGAATTGTTGTTTTTTGCCTATTTCAGTGTTTCGAAGAAACGGAATATCAAACGGAGTCCAAACGGAATGAAACCTTCGGAAACGTGATTTTCTCATCGAACGTGATCCAGGAGACTTGGACCCTATGCCAAGGCATCAGAGAGGCGGTCACGAGGGTGGGGGGCGCCCCCCCCCTAGGGCACGCCCCCCTGCCTCATGGGCCCCTCGGAGCTCCACTGACATACTTCTTCCTCCTATATATACATACATACCCCCAAACGATCAGATACAGAGCCAAAAACCTAATTCCACCACCGCAACTTTCTGTATCCATGAGATCCCATCTTGGGGCCTGTTCCGAAGCTCCGCCGGAGAGGGCCATCATCACGGAGGGCTTCTACATCATCAAAGCCTCTCTGATGAAGTGTGAGTAGTTTACCTCGGACCTTCGGGTCCATAGTTAGTAGCTAGATGGATTCTTCTCTCTTTTTGGATCTCAATACAAAGTTCTCCCCCTCTCTTGTGGAGATCTATTCGATGTAATCTTCTTTTTGCGGTGTGTTTGTTGAGATCGATGAATTGTGGGTTTATGATCAAGTCTATCTATGAATAATATTTGAATCTTCTCTGAATTCTTTTATGTATGATTGGTTATCTTTGCAAGTCTCTTCGAATTATCCGTTTGGTTTGGCCAACTAGATTGGTAGTTCTTGCCATGGGAGAAGTGCTTAGCTTTGGGTTCGATCTTGCGGTGTCCTTTCCTAGTGATAGAAGGGGCAGCAAGGCACGTATAGTATCATTGCCATCGAGGATAACAAGATGGGGTTTATTTCATATTTCATGAATTTATCTCTCTACATCATGTCATCTTGCTTAAGGCGTTACTCTGTTTTTAACTTAATACTCTAGATGCATGCTGGATAGCGGTCGATGAGTGGAGTAATAGTAGTAGATGCAGAATCGTTTCGGTCTACTTGTCACAGACGTGATGCCTATATACATGATCATGACTAGATATTCTCATAACTATGCTCAATTCTGTGAATTGCTCAACAGTAATTTGTTCACCCACCGTAGAATACTTATGCTCTTGAGAGAAGCCACTAGTGAAACCTATGGCCCACGGGTCTATTCTCATCATATCAATCTCCATCACTTTAATCTTGTTTTGCTTTTTACTTTGCCTTTACTTTTTACTTTGCATCTTTATACCAAAAATATTATATCTATCAGATCTCACTCTCGTAAGTGATCGTGAAGGGATTGACAACCCCTAATCACGTTGGTTGCGAGTAGCTATCGTTTTGTACAGGTACGAGGGACTTGAGAGTGGCCTCCTACTGGATTGATACCTTGGTTCTCAAAAACTGAGGGAAATACTTACGCTACTTCGCTGCATCATCCTTTCCTCTTCGGGGAAAACCAACGCAAGCTCAAGAGGTAGCAATGTTTAGGGGCACGATGAGAAACTTGACGTCCATGGAGTCTTCGAGGGTCGACGGTAGTGGTACTTGGCAAAATGCACGTCGATGGTAGTTGTTCTCGTACCGTCATTGTACTTGGCGATTTCGGAGACGGCGGAAGACGAACTTGGCAGTCCTTGTTGACCTAGTACTTGGCGTGTCCAAAACATAGCAGCACAAATGTCTCGGTCGGAAGCACTCGTTCGGGCATCCAAGGTCTTCGGCGCTACGGTAGTCGAACTTGACATTTTCAAGGGGCTCCGGATGTCGTGGTACTTGGCGAATCCGCATGGTCATACACATCCGTAAGTGTTCGGGGCCAACTGTAGAGGTACTTGGCTTTCTCTGAAACGTCTTGTGGCGGTTCCTGTCTCGGCAGCAAGTCTTGACGGTCCAAAACTCCAAGAACGAAGGTGCACAAAGGCAACAAAATACTCGGGGTTCTCGGTCATGGCCATGCCAAAACTTCTCGCGGATGGCCGACAAGGACGAGTGGAGGCACGCACGGGAGGTGCTCGGGAGGGCGCCATGGTTCTTCGTGCATGCTCGAGCAATGAGCCCCTCTCGCTAGGACGCGGCGTGGAAGATGGAGCTCGGGCTCCTGGACGCTGCTGCGGGCATGAATGGACGGGAGATGGGGAGCTCTGGCCGGACGGCGCTCCAGCGGGCGAGGCGGCAGCATGAGTCAGGAGGCGGCTCGGCTTTGGGAGGAGGCACGCTGCGAAGTCATGCCTCGCGGTCCACCAAATGGAGCAGGGGAGGCGCACGGGGGAACCACAGCGAGGAGAAGGGAGCAGAGGTGTGCGTCAGGGGAAGGCAAGCGGGAGGTCAGCGGGTGCCAGCGGCAGCGGCAGCTCGCCGGCCAACGGGGCGCCATGGTCGCCTGAAGAGGCCGCGACAGGGGGTCGGGCGAGGCCTGGGCGGCGCTAGCGAGAACTGGACGAGGGGAGAGGGGAAGATGGGGACGAGAGGGATGGAGAAGAAAGGAGATCGAGGGAGAGAAGGGATGGGGATCGAGCTGCGGGATAGGGATCGCTCTCCTGCGCGTGGGCGGCGGCGCGAGATGAGGAGAGGGAGACTAGCGAGAGGAGTGGAACAAGCGTCGGGCGTGGGCTTCTGGTGGCGCTAGGAGGAGGGATGCAGGGAGAGATGGGGACGCTAGGGTTAGTGCAGTTAGGTGGGCCGGTGCTGGATGGGCCTATAGGCTGGCTGGAGTGGGGGGGCCCAAGCGGGTTGTGGTACTGCGCGGAGAGAAACTGGGCCTCAGCTAGAACTCTCCTCCTCTGTTGTCTTTGCTTATCCGTTTATAAGAAAAAAAATAGAACTTGCATAAATGCACAGAGAGGTAGCAAAGTAATTAGGGAGAGACAAAAATAGTTCTGGATTCCTTGGAATATGGTCAATTAAAGAAAAGTGGTGTGAGGAATTTTACAGACCATACACTTAAACATGTTCGAATTTAATCCAAACATGCCTGAATTTATAACCTAACCAAACCGAACCCAAATGGGCTTAAATTTTATAGGATGACCCTACATAATAGATATGATTTATGGGCACAAGATGAACATTAATGGAGAAAGTAAAATTGCAACTCAATTGCAATTTAACTTAAAAGGTCAAAACGGAAGGGTAGGAGGATAAGTCGGGTAAGGAAAGAGTTGAAGTGTAGTGCAATTGTGTTATGGGTGATTCCAAGTTAATGGAATATTTTAATATAGCTCCCTAAATATTAGGAGAATATGTTATAAAGAGAATCACCATGTGAATTCCCTTGGTTTAAACGGATCGAAGATCCATACGGTTTATTTAGTTGAGTTGCAAAAATTAATGATATGATGGCATGATAACATGATGCAATGCAAAAAATAATAGGAGCAAGCAAAATGAAACACACGGAGAAACCCGGAACCTATGGAAGTCTTCTCGAGCATCGGTCTTGGGGCGTCACAGTCGCTCGCTGCACTCCCAGTTGTACCCGCCTCCTCACCTCATTCAAAAACCTACATTTAAACCCGCGTGGAATGCGAGAAACCAACTCCGGCCACACACGTTCGTTCAGGAGCAGGACGCCGGCCAAGCTCCTCCTTCCACCATTTTGTCCACTCTTTCGGCGGCATCCAACGACCAGGAAGAGCAGTTCTCCAGCATAAAAGCCATCTGGGTGGCCCGCCAAGCCCGACAGTTACGAGCGAGGTAGCTCGCTTCTCCACCTACCTCGCCTAGCCCATCGGTGGCAGTTGCCGCACTAAGCCAGTGCATGGTTCTGCAGCTGGCCTCTCCAATATAGCTCGAGGTAGAGTGCCGACTTGCTCCACGCCGGCTTGTCGGGGAGCACGGCGGCACAGGCATCATCTCTGCCCTCGACGCCGCCACGTCGTACAGCGCGTCCAGTGTCTGCGACTGCTCCATCCGCCATTGACACACACGTAGCCATGACATGCAGGCAGAGAAAGAAGCCGTCGCGGATGTCTATGAGGTGATGCGGCTATGCGGATGTCGATGAGGTGACGGGCAACACGTCCCCGCCCGCCGCCATCATCAAGGAGAAGTAGAACATGGGAGGCCGCCGTCGATTATATCCCATGAAGGCCACCGCTGAGGCGACGCCAGCGAATATAGCCGGTGTCTTGCACGGTTCTTCTTCTACCGGATGTTGGAGGAGGACAAAGAGATCGGGCGGTGACCATTTAGATTAGGTATTTTAATTCTACCAGGCTGGTTGTAATGGGAGTATTATAAGTAGTATCATGCATGCCAACTAGTAGTACTCCCTCTGTCTAGGTGTGTAAGTCATCGTAAGAAAAACAAATAATCCCAAAACACTTAGGAGCGCTGCATTAACTTCTACCTCGTTTCTTGTTTCTTAACATATCAACCAATAAGAGATGTGGGTGTGCATGCTTTTAATGACTCGAGACTACCAAACACGACATGCAGTGGTTAGTTCATTGCATGCAATTCTATTAATTAGCAAATAAACATTAAGTTCTCTCATTTTCCCCTCCTCCTTGGCAAGTAGTTAATGAGAAGTGGTACTCCCTCCATCTAGGTGTGTAAGTCATCTTACAAAAACCAAATAATCCCAAAACACTTAGGTGGTGTTTGGTTCTCTAGTCCTAGGACTTTTTCTAGTCCCAACTAAAAAGTCCCTAGTCCCTAAAAAGTTCCTCCATGTTTGTTTCCAGAGACTAAAAGTCCCTAGTCCCTTTCTAGAGGTTATTAAATGACCATGCTGCCCCTAGTATATAGAAAAATAACAATCAAACAACATCATGGGGTGGCAGGCCAATGGATGCATGGAGGGGCATTGTTGAAAAAGTCCCAAAAAGTCCCAAAAAGAATCTCCTTGAGAGTCTTCTTCATTTAGTCCCGAATGACTAGTTTAGTCCCTAAAAAGTCCCTCCCGTTTGGTAAAAAAGTCTTTAAGAGGGACTTTTTCTAGTCGCTACACAAAAAAGTCCCTGGAAACAAACACCCCCTTAGGCATGGTACATTAACTCACTCATCGTTTCTTGTTTCGTGACATATCAACCAATAAGAGATGTGGGTTGTGCATGCTTTGAATGACTTGAGACTACCAAACATGACATGAAGTGGTTAGTTCATTGCATGCAATGCTATTAATTAGCAAAAAGGCATTAAGTTCTCTCGTTTTCCTCTCCGCCTTGGTCGCTGTGCACAACCTAAGATGACTTACACACCTAGATGGAGGGAGTAATATGTTACTGTAACATGGCGTTTCCCAAGACAAGATGAGTCTACAAGCTAATAAATGAAGCCATCATAACATTACTGTACTACTCCCTCCTTTCCGGTTTATAGGGCTCAATTCAAAAAATCTCACCAACCAAGGGAGATGATGAGTGGTGGAATACTTTTTGTAATTTGCAAAAGCACCCAATTAATGCTCTTGTTTTCCTCAAAAATTTATGTTTACCATGTATTAATTGCAATGCATGCATGCATAAAGTTCATGCATTGGTCAATTTTCTCTTAATACTTGCATGCAATTATTTAATGCACCTTGAAATCTAAACTTGTGACTGGGAACAACCAAATTGATCCTTATAAAATGGAAAAACTAAGATTTTGAGATAAGCCCTATAAACCGGAAAGGAGGGAGTAGTAACATACTCCCTCCTTTACTACTCCCTCCTTTCCGGTTTATATGGCTTATTTCAACCTTTTTGTTTTTCCAATTTAGAGGGCTCATCTCCATCTCATTTTTAGTTTCCAATGCACATTAAATCATTGCATGCAAAAACTAAAGAGGAACACACCAATGCATGTAATGTTCCTACTCCTCTAGTGGTCAAGCATGCATGCACTGCAATTAATCCAAATTAATGCATGAGTTTAATTGGGGTAGTTTTGTAAAGTATGAGATACATTCCTGCACTCACAAAATGCCTTGGTTGATGAGATTTGAGATTTGAGCCTTATAAACCGGAAAGGAGGGAGTAGACTAGTGTCATATGCATGAAACTAGTGAGTATGGGAGCACATGATATTTCCCCGTCCAGACCGATCCCAAGTTGGCTTCTCACCTTCTTGGCCCACCAAAAACCCGTCCCCCCTCCCGCGTGCGCTTCTTGCCCGGCGCCTGCTGAGCCCGCCACTCCACATTGATGGCAAGTTAGGGCGACGCGACCTCTCACTGCTTCCGCCGTTGAAGTGGCGCGTCGACTGAGGGCACCGCCCGCTGCACACCTGGCATTTCAGACTACATAGTGGAGAGTAACTTTAGGGCAAGTACTACAATTAGATGGCATAAGCAGGCTATAAGGATTTAAATATAGTATTTGTGCTTAGTTGAAGGAGAGAGAAGAGAAGCTGGTTGTAAACTTGTAGCTGGTTGTAGCAGGAGCTCCAACATACTTTGTGAGACAAAAGGTGGGGCCATTATTAATGATATAGTATTATACTAAAGGGACTAACTATTGTACTAGAAGGCTACTAGGTTGGTTCTAGATGATGTGTCAATTTCATATAGCCGGATGTTGGCTATAGTATTAACCATGCTCTAAGTGTGGTGTGAGTGGGACTAAAGTTTAGTCCCATACTGCTACTCCCTCCTTCCATCTATATAGGGCCTAATGCATTTTTCAAGACCGCCTTTGACTATTGATGAGATTTAACAGTACATGAGATGTATAATGTGAAAATTATATCATTGGAAGGTCCTTTTGAAGGAAATATGCCCTAGAGGCAATAATAAAGTTGTTATTTATATTTCCTTATATCATGATAAATGTTTATTATTCAGGCTAGAATTGTATTAACCAGAAACTTAGTACATGTGTGAATATATAGACAAACATAGTGTCCCTAGTATGCCTCTACTAGACTAGATCGTTAATCAAAGATGATTAAGTTTCCTGACCATAGACATGTGTTGTCATTTTATGAACGGGATCACATCATTAGAGAATGATGTGATGGACAAGACCCATCCGTTAGCTTAGCATAAATGATCATTTAGTTTTATTTCTATTGCTTTCATCATGACTTATACATGTTCCTCTCACTATGAGATTATGCAACTCCCAAATATAGGAGGAACACCTTGTGTGCTATCAAATGTCTCAACATAACTGGGTGATTATAAAGATGCTCTACAGGTGTCTCCGATGGTGTTTGTTGAGTTGGCATAGATTGAGATTAGGATTTGTCACTTCGTGTATCGAAGAGGTATCTCTAGGCCCTCTCGATAATGCTCGTCACTATAAGCCTTGCAAGCAATGTGACTAATGAGTTAGTCACGGGATGATGCATTACGGAACGAGTAAAGAAACTTTTCGGTAACGAGATTGAACTAGGTATGATGATACCGATGATCGAATCTCGGGCAAGTAACATACCAATGACAAAGGGAACAACATATGTTGTTATGCGGTTTGACTGATAAAGATTTTCGTAGAATATGTAGGAGCCAATATGAGCATCCAGGTTCCGCTATTGATTATTGACTGGAGATGTGTCTCGGTCATGTCTACAAAGTTCTCGAACCCGTAGGGTCCGCACGCTTAATGTTCGATGATGATTTGAATTATGAGTTATGTGATTTGATGACCGAAGTTTGTTCGGAGTCCCGGATGAGATCACGGACATGACGAGGAGTCTCGAAATGGTTGAGACATAAAGATTGATATATTGGATGATGTTATTCGGATACCGGATGAGTTCCAAGAGGTACCGGATAATTATCGGAGTGCCGGAGGGTTATCGGAACCCCCCGTGGGAACTAATGGGCCTTAGTGGGGAGAGAGAAGGGCCACAAGGGTCTGGCCGCATGCCCCCCTCCTTGGGTCCGAATTGGACTAGGGGAAGGGGGCGGCGCCCCCTTTCCTTCCCTTCACCCTCTCCCTTCCTTCTTCCCCTTCCTCTAGGTGGAATCCTACTAGGACATGGAGTCCTAGTAGGACTCCCCTCTCCTGGAACGCCCTACAGGGGCCGGCCGGCCTCCCCCTCCCCTCCTTTATATACGGGGGCAGGGAGGCACCATAGAACACACAAGTTTCTCTTAACCGTGTGCGGTTCCCCCTCCACAGTTACACATCTCGGTCATATCGTCGTAGTGCTTAGGCAAAGGCCTGCGCTGGTAACTTCATCATCACCATCGCCACACCGTCATGCTGACGGAACTCTCCCTCGTCCTCAACTAGATCAAGAGATCGAGGGACGTCATCGAGCTGAACGTGTGTTGAACGCGGAGGTGTCATACGTTTGGTGCTTGGATCGGTTGGATCGCGAAGACGTTTGACTACATCAACCGCGTTACTAAATGCTTCTGCTTTCGGTCTACGAGGGTATGTGGACACACTCTCCCCTCTCATTGCTCTTCATCTCCTAGATAGATCTTGCGTGATCATAGGAATTTTTTTGAAATACTATGTTCCCCTACACCTTTCACATACGAATTTGACCGTATGCTTTGTGTAAGTTGCATGTCATATATTATTGCTCTAACATTTGGTCAAGTTAGCCTCGAAAAATGCATTAGGCCCTATATAGATGGAAGGAGGGAGTAGGTGAGTGTGAGTTGCACCACTTTATAATGTGATATATTCTAGCATTTGCATGAGCATGATAATAGGAAACCTACACACACTCTCTTTGGGAATGAGCCTGTCCAAGGACAAAAGCTATGCACATGGTCTATATTTTTGTTGGTCGGAAAATTTAGTAAGTCATTAATTAATAATTAACAGATGCCTTAATTACTCAGCCATTTCTGATTCTTTTGGATAGTGGGGCTATTATTGACTTGGACGTGGGGTTTGGGCCAAAGGCCTACTACTACTATACTTGGTCTTACTCCCACGACCGACCTAACAGGCTCTACCCTAGCCGCTGCTATATCATATGGTTTCGCACTGTTCCAGATCTTAGCACCGCCATGCAATTTTTCTCCATCCCTCCTTCCGGCGTGCACCGCGAGGAGGGACAGCAGTCTTCCGAACCCCGCCTTTTGTGATCCTTTATGGGAGAGGGGCCATCAGGTTTTTGGGGAGCACACTCATGTGACTGCTGCCAGCGACGACTTCCTCAACGACAACCTTCTTCCCCGACCTCGATAACCTCTTCATCAACGACATGAGTGACAACATCAACCACAGCGGTTCTACTCTCCCTGTACAACATGCGATTTTGTCCTCCTGGTTTAGTCCGCATCATTACTTTGATCTTTGCAATTGTCGTCATGATCTATTTACTGTTGATTTAGATTAATCTCATAGTAAATTGCTCATATATTCAATAATCCAACCCAAAAACCTGATTATAGGTAATTTACTCCGAGTGGTTTTGCTGCGCTTTTTAAGCCGCCTACTTTTAAGGGGGTGCAATATAAAAGGCGGCGCACAAGAGTAGTATATTGGTTTCAGATCATGTACTGCTATGACGGCACTAAGGGTAAGCCTGAGGGCGATCTTAATCCTACACAACATGAAGCTTTTGAGAACATGGATCCCTCTTCAAAGCGGCCCTACTGATTGTTCTTGACGATTCCATTGTGGATTCATATATGTCATTTGACAGCGGCAAACACATGTGGGCTGTGCTCGAGGCCACGTTTGGGGCCTCGGGCGCTGGCAATGAGTTGTACATCATGGAGCAATTCTGTGACTACAAGATGACTGACAAGCGCTCTGTATTTCAGCAGACTCATGAGATAGAGTCACTCACTAAGGAACTTGAGTACTTTAAGTGTGTGTTGCCGGACAAATTTGTTGCTAGGACCATCATTGCCAAGCTTCCACCTTCGTGGAACAATTTTGCTACTTCTCTTAAAAATAAGAGACATGAGTTTTCCGTTTCGGATCTCATTAGCACTCTTGATTTTGAAGAGAAGGCAAGAGCAAAAGACACACGTGCTCGGGTCGCTGAGGGAACTTCTAGTGCCCACATGGTACACGAGAAGAACTTCCAACCCAACCAGCCCCAAAACAAGAAGAACAAATCTCAGGGGAAAAGCAAGTTTGATGCAAAGAACAAGCCGTCACATTCTACCAACTTCAAGAAGAATTCTCATAATGGGAAGGGGTACAAACCTCAATTTTGGTAGCACCGCACAAAATTTATATGGCTGCATCTACCTGCTGTCAGCTAACCTCATGGTGCTCAAGGTATTCCTACATTCGTAACTAGGTACAATGACCACCGCAAGATGAAATAAGCTTATTCGCACGTTGACTTGCTGATTGCAGTGCGGAACAATCCTGTCATGTGTGGAGGATCAAACAAGCAGTGCAACTGAAGGTGGAAATCAACTAAGGACTTATGAAATTATATATAATCTTCCTCGGGAAGGTCAGTATCCCCTTCGTCTAGATGATCGTGTTTTGTCATGCCGAGCTATTGATATGTGCTATTGTTTTGCAACACCGTTTAAGTATAGCTATTGGTTTCCTATCTTTTTAGATTCAGGACAATCAAGATGATTTTAGGGGAACTGCACAATATGGACTCATGTTGAGTCATCTCTATTGCCTCATGTGTTTGCTGCAAATGTGTTAGCATCAATTGCAAGATGTGGCAGCTAGCTAGCTGTGGAGTTGCCAACATTCTCAAAGTGCTCGCAACATTGAGAAGAAACAAGCATGCCCAGGAAATTAATGTGTGCGCACGGAGGCCCTTTGCTGAGGGAAGCATCGACCGATTTTCTTTATTTCCACACCTTCTCACAGCTTTGTATTGGTTATAGTATGGTGAATCATTGAGATGCATAAACATGCTGAACTTTTGTTCTTCTGAATGTTAGTATGCATACCGTATCTTCTAAAGCTTAGTTTAATGTGAATGTTGACTAGCCTGTGAACCTTCAAAATCTAGTAAGTATATTGTAGGCCTGTTATTTGACACCTCACTTTGCCGCGCTACGCGACCAGTGTGAGTGTATGCATCCAGTACCACATCGGCTAATTTGGTGGATGCCAAGTTGAAAAAGGTTACCGATGAGTAGCCATAAGCTGGAGGCATCTCTTATTTTCTTTCAAATGGGAAATAAGCTGGAGAGTGTCTCGGGCTGCCTCTAGCACAAGGCCCTCCAATAAGAAACACGGGCAGCCGACTCGGCCGATACAAAAGCCTATCCATCTTAAAGCCAATTTGTTTTTGTTTTTTGCGAGGAGAAGCCTATATTTCTTGAAGAGGGGGTGATCCCAGAAAAACCCTCCTTCCTCCTCGCTTCCACTCATACTGCAGCTCGCTATCCCGCTTCCATCTCCCCCCAATTCCCCCTGCTCCCCATCTTCCTCACTCGTCTAGAAAACCCCCACTCACCTACTTCCTCACTCGTACAGAAAATGGCTGCTCCTCTTCTTCCACTCCTATAGAAAGCCCCAGCCCTCCTTCTTCCCCACTTGCACTGCCACTAGGGTCGTCTCTGGCTACTCTACTCAAACCCGTGAGCTCGGCAGGACGCCCACAAGGAAAATGGAGTCGGCCCGCCCCAGTGACAAGAAGATGAGGCTCCCACCAGCGGCGACGCTGGGTGTAGATCCCGCACCCAGCGGCGCGGGGAGAAGTGGCGAGCCCCCCCACCCACCCACTCGGATCTGAGGAACCGGTAGAATCTCCGGTGGACCGCATCAGCGATCCTTGAGGATATCATCTCGCTTCTCCCCACCAAGGATTGCTGCTGCACACAAGTCCTCTCAACTCGGTGGCGCCCTCTATGGCGCACCGCGCCCCTCAATCTCGACTGTCATAAGATATTTGTCCTTCCTGAATTTGATCTCCTCGGAGCCATCATCTCCTCTCACCGGCAGGGCCCCATTCAACGCCTCTGCATCCCAACACGCCACCTGCTATCCATACCTGGCACGGTGGACGCTTGGCTGACATCCCCTGAATTCGGAAAACTCCAGCAGTGTGAGTTCTACCATTACCACGAAAGTTTCATACCATGAACACACCAAGAATTCGTGCCCACACCACCGTTGTCCATCTCATGGTTTTCCTCCTCTCTCCACACCACCACCTTTGCCCGGTGCAATCTACCAGACGATCTGGTACAAATGCTTCGACTCCCACTACTAGAAAAACTTTCGCTTGTGTTAGTTTATCTGTTGGAGGCCTCACTACACAGCATCATCCACTCTAGTTGCCCTGCCCTAGAGCGCTTGCTGATTGTTTTAGGAATAGAAATCCCTATCAGTTGTCTCCAAATAAAGTCACCTCACCTTAAAAGCATTGGAATTTGTTTTGAAGGACAACAGCTCATCATCGAAGATGCCCCTTCACTTAAAAGGTTGCTCCTTGATGATTGTTATAAACCTTCACAAATAAATGTCGTCTCTGCGCCCAAACTGGAGACCTTGGGTGTAATTCATGATCCGTTTAATGATCACAGGAAGTTGGTGTTTAGCTCCTCACTTTTTCAGGTATCGTATATTATCATCTACACATTTGTAATCATAAGCTGCATTTCTCATTTGTGCACATAAGTTTTATATCATCTTGGAGTACACTTTGGGTACTAATATTATGTTATATGCTCAATGAAGAGTACGTCCATGGATGGCCTATCAATGCTGCTGGATTCTGTCAATGTCTTATATATCGGAATGTTTAGTTTTGATCTGGACATAATTATTGGCTTGCCGCAATGATTTCGATCTTTGGAGAATTTATATAGAGAGAGGTGATGATTTCATGCATATTGAAAGCCCGTATATATTGTACTAGAATTAACCGTTTAGCTGTCCCTCTTTCGACATACTCTTTTTTCAGACCTTAACTGTTTTCAATCTTCATGTCTACTTAGGCACTGCTACCACATGGAGAAAAACATATAACCAATAGGTGGCGTAATAAGCACCAGGGTTTTCTCAGTTCTCATGACATTTGTTTGAGGACAATAACGATGGATGGATATGCATCCAACCAGCCAAACAGAAGCTTTGTCACATTCTTCCTGTTGAATGCGAGGTTACTATTGTCCATGAGGCTTAAGTTTTTCGTAAAGAGATTTCTCACGGACGGACATGTTGAATAGAAAAAAAATAAGTTTCAGGTGGACAAATGGGCTTCTGAACGTGCTCGGCTTCTATTTACAACAACTTGTAGTCATCCTCCGATAATTTTTTTTGCACAGGATGTTGATTTTATGGATCAGACCGATCCATTTGTTTGTGACTGCGAAAAAGAGTGGTTGGGTTAGATGTTATTGCCATGTTCAATCTGGGTCTTGTCTAAATTTGATGAACAATTAATCCTTGGGCTTTTTGTACTGTTTGTAAGCTTCAGTTACATGTGGTTGCCATCGTACTACCCTCCGCCTACCACTACACTGCCGCACCTTCCACTACTCCGGTTCGTTCCCGTCCGAGGCCTCGCCGTCGTTCTCCGCCTTGGTTCGCTCGCTGTGCCCGCTGCCGTCTGGCGTTGTCAACATGGTCAACAACCAAGAGGAATCAAGAGATGATTGTACGTGGAGAGGCTGACAGTAGGGACCCACCAGGGTCATTGCATTACGCCAGCAGGTGCCTCGTTATTACTCCTACAAGCCAAAAAAATACTTCCTCCTAATTGTTTGAGAACTAGGTCCCATGCCATTATCAATGTAGTCAATAAACGAGAAAATTACACAACGAGCGGATAACACCAGGGACGTAGCAGCTCGCCTAGTTGTTTTTTAGCTTTAGAGATGGAGCTCAACTGCGCGTTGTGCGGGGGCTGTGGCCCGTCTAGCCCACGCTTACGCTTTTATTTAAGCACATGACGATCCTAGTTGATATCCTTTTTCTTTCTGAAAATGGCTAGCCTAGTTTTTTTGGAGAATACCCAACTGAGGCCTACTTGCTTTTCTCAGCCCTGCTAGGGCACAAATCTTTTAAGACGAGAAGGGATATGTAAGTAGTGAGAAATGGGCTTCCCTAGAAAATGGTCTATAAGTTGTAAGAAATGGGCTGTAAATTTTTAAACCAAAGCCAACTGGAAATTACATGAAATATTTGTTTTATGTCTCAAAAAAATTAAAATATCATTTTTTTGGATTTCTCTACTCTTACAAAAAGCAGAGTTGGGGATGATGGTGTGCCTACCATCCTGCAATATAGGCCATCCGATCTATATCTAACGAATAGGGAGGAAACTATGACAATTTACCCGCACTTCCGCTCCACATTTGCAGATAAGGCCTTCCCTCGTTCATCCTTTTCTCCCACAAGATAAACTACTCATACAAATGCATCTTCATGTTCCGTGCAACGCACAGGCATCTTGCTAGTAAATATTTTAAATTTCATTCATTTTTTGGCGAAGAATTTTTCTGAATTTTATTTTGATATATTTTTTTTAAAATTATTTTTAACGTGACTCGAAATTTCATGATTAAAAGAGCTCAGACCCCACCGAAATATGAAATATTTTGTTGAACTTTTTAGTAGTGCCCAGAATATATGGTCTGTAATGCTAATAAAAAGAATATGGGCTCCAAAATATCCTTAAGAATTAGCAAACGGGCTGTAAATTGTTGAAAATAATGGCTAATGGGTTGTATGTTGTTTTCCACAGATTTGGAGGCTGACTTCTGGGCCTACTAGGTTCATGATGACGCTATCCTAAAAAAATTAATGCGTACGCAAGGCTTTGTCAACTTAGTTAACATAGAGCAATGATTGTTGGATGTCCATCCAACGGCCGCCGTGCTTCTTCAATCTCTGATCTTCTTGATCCAGCCGCCCAAACCAGCGCCGGTGGGACTGCCTGCTCCCTCCTCCCGTTGCCGGTTGTGCTGCCGCCAGGCCATCCCTCTACCCACCCGCACATCCTGTTATTTTCCAGCGATGTCAGCCTCACCCCGCAGCTGACTAGTCAGCGCTCGTACTCCCCTCAGCATGGGCATCCACTGTCACGTCTTCCCCGGCTCTGTGTCATTCCCTTCCTAGGCCTCGCCATCGTCCACCACCGTGGTGCTCTTGGCGCGGCGTGGTCAACGTGGTCAATGAACGACATCCATCGGAAGTGGACGGTACATGGAGAGGCTGACAGCTGGGTCCACGGCCGCACACAAATAAATGCCTCAAAATAATGATTCCTACACCTGACAGCTGGGACCCATCGGAAGGGCCTCTATATTTCGCAAAAAAATGTTCCCCCCACTGACAGCTTAGACCCGCCAGCTATATCTTTGCACGCAAGGAAGTGCCTCCTTATTACGCACAAAGAAATGAATACTCCCCCTGCTAGCTGGGACTCACTAGAGCGTGAGGCTGACTTGTGGGCCTACTAAGTTGATGGGAACGGAGGGCTTTGTCAACTTAGTCAATATGAACGGTTCTAGCTCCAGTGACCATACGATGTCCATCCAACGACCGTAGTGCTTCTTCAACCTGTGGTCTTCTTGCTCCAGCCGCCGAAAGCACCGCCGGTCGTGCCGCCTGCTCCTGCCTCCCGTGGCCGGCTGTGCTGCCGCGGAGGCCTCACCGCCGCCTACTACTCCCACCGCTGGCCAGGCCATCCCTCCACTCACCCACACCCCCTGTTATTCCGCGGCGACGGCAGCCTCACACCGAAGCTGAACCAGTGAACCCTTGTACTCCTCTCCGTGTGGGCATCCACTACCGCATCTTTCCCGGCTCTGCGTCGTCCCCTTCCTAGGCCTCGTCGTCGTCCACCGCCCTGGTGCTCTTGGCGTGGCGTGGTCAACGTGGTCAAGGAACGACTTCCATCAGAAGAGTACTGTACGTGGAGAGGCTGACAGCTGGGTCCACGGCCGCAGCAAGGAAGTGCCTACTTATTATGCGGAAAATAATGATTCCTCCACCTGACAGCAGGGACCCACCGGATGGGCCATCATATTTCATGAAAAAATGTTTCCCCCTGACTGCTGGGACCCACTAGCTACATCTTCACACGCAAGGAAGTGCATCCATATTATGGGAAAAATGATTCGCCCCTGACTGCTGGGACCCACCAGCTACATCTTCACATGCAAGGAAGTGTCCGATAGTCGGGACCCACCTGGTCAAAGCGTACGTAGAATTGTCATTCTGGTCGCAAACGTGTACGTACATACTAGTCGATCGGTCTGTCTGCAGGTTGCAGCGATGAACCATGGCCGTGTAAGGAAGGGCACGTGTTGTAGTAGACGCGCGCACATAGCATGTCACGCAGTCCCATTAATATCGTGTACACATACGTAGAGCGGCCAGGGTGCAAGAAAGTAAATACGGCCACGTGCATACATACGAGTGGGGTCTCGAACGCCTACTCGTGCATATGTATAGCCAGGTCTCGTGTACATGGCTGGGTCGGAACGGAGAAACTGTGTCGTCGTCATGTTCATGCGGAGGCAACAGTGTGCGTCGTGTTCATCGGGAGGCAACAGGATACGTCATGTTCATCGAGAGCCAACCGGCTTGGACGGAATAGCCGATCGAAATGAGGCCTGGCGTACTACAGAACGGTGGAAATGTCCCTGTGTTCGACCGACCACGGTCGAAACGGGATCCTGTTCACCGGGAGGGGTCTGGCGTACCGCAAAACGGAGGAAATAGACTTCTCTTGGACCTCCTACGGTCGAAACAGGGTCATGTTGATCGGGAGGGGTGTTACGTATCGCAAAACGGAGGAAACGGACTTGTGTTGGAGCGCTACGGTTGAAACAGGGGTCCTCTTCATCGGGAGGGGTGTGGCGTACCGCAAAACGGGACTCCACGGGATACTGTTCATCTCCACGTCAACCTCCTCCAGCCTCCATGGGCTACTGTTCATCCACCGTCAACCTCCTCCAGCCTCCACCTGCGACTGTTCATCCACGGGCTCCTGTTCATCCAGCCTCCACCGCTCCTCCACCAGCTACTATTCAACCAGCCCTCTCCACGGGGTCCTGTTCAACCACCCTGCTACCTCTTGAGCATGCATTGGTTTTTCCTTGAAGAGGAAAGGGTGATGCAGAAAAGTAGCGTAAGTATTTCCCTCAGTTTTTGAGAACCAAGGTATCAATCCAATAGGATACTACACGCAAGTCGCCTAGTACCTGCACAAACAATCAAGAACCTCGCAACCAACGTTATAAAGGGGTTGTCAATCCCTTCATGGTCACTTACGGAAGTGAGATCTGATAAAGATAATAAGATAAATATTTTTGGTATTTTTGTTGTATTGTTTGAAAAGTAAAGATTGCAAAATAAAATAAATAGTAAACTAGAATTGTAGATCGGAGACTTATATGATATAAAATAGACCCGGGGCCATAGGTTTCACTAGTGGCTCCTCTCATGATAGCAAGTATTACGGTGGGTGAACAAATTACTGTCGAGCAATTGATAGAAGAGCGCATAGTTATGAGAATATCTAGGCATGATTATGAAATATAGGCATCACGTCCGTGTTAAGTAGACCAAACGACTCTGCATCTACTACTCTTACTCCACACATCAACCGCTATCCAGCATGCATCTAGTGTATTAAGTTCATAAGAACAGAGTAATGCTTTAGGCAAGATGACATGATGTAGAGGGATAAACTCAAGCAATATGATATAAACCCCATCTTTTTATCCTCGATGGCAACAATACAATACGTGCCTTGCTGTCCCTACTGTCGCTGGGAAAGGACACCGCAAGATTGAACCCAAAGCCAAGCACTTCTCCCATTGCAAGAAAGATCAATCTAGTAGGCCAAACTAAACCGATAATTCAAAGAGACTTGCAAAGATATCAAATCATGCATATAAGAATTCAAAGAAGAACCAAATATTGGTCATAGATAAACTTGATCATCCACAATTCATCGGATCTCGGCAAACACACCGCAAAAGAATATTACATCGAATAGATCTCCAAGAACATCGAGGAGAACTTTGTATTGAAGATCAAAGAGAGAGAAGAGGCCATCTAGCTAATAACTATGGACCCGAAGGTCTGTGGTAAACTACTCACACATCACCGGAGAGGCTATGGTGTTGATGTAGAAGCCCTCCATGATCAATTCCCCCTCTGGCAGATCGCCAGGAAAGGTCCCCAGATGGGATCTCATGGGTACAGAAGGTTGCGGCAGTGGAAAAGTGTTTCGTGGCTCCCCTGGATGTTTTAGGGTATAAGAGTATATATAGGCAAAAGAAGTACGTCGGTGGAGCTAAGTGGGGCCCATGAGGGTGGGGGCGCGCCCTCCTACCTCGTGGCCGCCTCGTTGCGTCTCTGACTTCCACTCCAAGTCTCCTGGATTGTGTTTGTTCCAAGAAAGATCCTCGCGGAGGTTTCGTTCCATTTGGATTCCCTTTGATATTCCTTTTCTGCGAAACACTGAAATAGGCAAAAAAACGGAAACTGACACTGGGCCTCCGGTTAATAGGTTAGTCCCAAAAATAATATAAAAGTGCATAGTAAAGCCCATTAAGCATCCAAAACAGATAATATAATAGCATGGAACAATCAAGAATTATAGATACGTTGCAGACGTATCAACATCCCCAAGTTTAATTCCTGCTCGTCCTCAAGTAAGTAAACGATAAAAACAGAATTTTTGATGTGGAATGCTTCCTAACATAATTTTCATTGTAATTTTCTTTATTGTGGCATGAATATTCAGATCCAAAAGATTCAAGACAAAAGTTTAATATTGACATAAAAATAATAATACTTCAAGCATACTAACCAAGCAATTATGTCTTCTCAAAATAACGTAGCCAAAGAAAGCTCATCCCTACAAAATCATAGTTTGGCCATGCTTCATTTTCGTCACACAAAATGCTCCTATCATCGCAACCCCGATGACAAGCCAATCAATTGTTTCATACTTCAGTATTCTCAAACTTTTTCAACTTTCACGCAATACATGAGCGCGACCCATGGACATAGCACTATAGGTGGAATAGAATATGATGATGGAGGTTGTGTGGAGAAGACAAAAAAGGAGAATGTCTCTCATCGATGTGGCTAATCAACGGGCTATGGAGATGCCCATCAATTGATGTCAATGCGAGGAGTAGGGATTGCCATGCAATGGATGCACTAGAGCTATAAATGTATGAAATCTCAACAAAATAAACTAAGTGGGTGTGCATCCAACTTGCTTGCTCATGAAGACCTAGGGCATTTTGAGGAAGCCCATTGTTGGAATTTACAAGCCAAGTTCTATAATGAAAATTCCCACTACTATATGAAAGTGACAAAATAAGAGACTCTCTATCATGAAGATCATGGTGCTACTTTGAAGCACAGGTGTGAAAAAAGGATGGTAACATTGTCCCTTCTCTCTTTTACTCTCATTTTTTTCGGGCCTTCTCTTTTTTTGGCCTTCCTATTTTTTTCCTCACATGGGCAATGCTCTAATAATGATGATCATCACACTTCTATTTATTTACAACTCGATAATAGAACAAAATATGACTCTATATGAATGCCTCCGGCGGTGTACCGGGATGTGCAATGATTCAAGCGTGACATGTATAAAATATTATGAGCGGTGGCTTTGCCACAAATATAATGTCAACTACATGATCATGAAAGGCAATACGACAATGATGAAGCGTGTCATAATAAACGGAACGGTGGAAAGTTGCATGGCAATATATCTCAGAATGGCTATGGAAATGCCATAATAGGTAGGTATGGTGGCTGTTTTGAGGAAGATATAAGGAGGCTTATGTGTGATAGAGTGTATCATATCACGGAGTTTGGATGCACCGGCGAAGTTTGCACCAACTCTTGAGGTGAGAAAGGGCAATGCACGGTACCAAAGAGTCTAACAATGATGGAAGGGTGAGAGTGCGTATAATCCACGGAGTCAACATTAGTCATAAAGAACTCACTTACTTATTGCAAAAATCTACAAGTCATCAAAAAACAAGCACTACACGCATGCTCCTAGGGGGATAGATTGGCAGGAAAAGACCATCGCTCGTCCCCGACAGCCACTCATAAGGAGGACAATCAAAGAAACACTTCATGCTTCAAATTTGTTACACAAAGGTTACCATACGTGCATGCTACGGGACTTGCAAACCTCAACACAAGTATTTCTCAAATTCACAAATACTCAACTAGCATGACTCTATTATCACCATCTTCATATCTCAATACAATCATCAAGTATCAAACTTCTCATAGTATTCAATGCACTCTATATGAAAGTTTTTATTATACCCATCTTGGATGCCTATCATATTAGGACTAATTTCATAACCAAAGAAAATTGCTATGCTGTTCTAAAAGACTCTCAAAATAATATAAGTGAAGCATGAGAGATCAATAATTATATAATAGAACCACCACCGTGCTCTAAAAATATATAAGTGAAGCACTAGAGCAAAATTATCTAGCTCAAAAGATATAAGTGAAGCACATAGAGTATTCTAATAAATTCTGATTCATGTGTGTCTCTCCCAAAAGGTGTGTACAGCAAAGATGATTGTGGTAAACTAAAAAGCAAAGACTCAAATCATACAAGACGCTCCAAGCAAAACACATATCATGTGGTGAGTCAAAATATAGCCTCAAGTAAAGTTACCGATAGACGAAGAGGAAAGAGGGGATGCCTTCTGGGGCATTGCTACATCTTGAGCACTTGCGTTGGTTTTCCCTTGAAGAGGAAAGGGTGGTGCAGCAAAGTAGCGTAAGTATTTCCCTCAGTTTTTGAGAACCAAGGTATAAATCCAGTAGGAGGCTACGCGCCAGTCCCTCGCACCTACACAAAACAAATAAATCCTCGCAACCAACGCGATAAGGGGTTGTCAATCCCTACACGGTCACTTACGATAGTGAGATCTGATAGATAAGATAAGATAATATTTTTAGTATTTTTATGATAAAGATGCAAAGTAAAATAAAAGGCAATGAAAATAACTAAGTGTTGGAAGATTAATATGATGAAGATAGACCCGGGGGCCATAGGTTTCACTAGTGGCTTCTCTCAAGAGCATAAGTATTTTACGGTGGGTGAACAAATTACTGTTCAACAATTGACAGAATTGAGCATAATTATGAGAATATCTAGGTATGATCATGTATATAGGCATCACATCCAAGACAAGTAGACCGACTCCTGCATGCATCTACTACTATTACTCCACACATCGACCGCTATCCAGCATGCATCTAGAGTATTAAGTTCATAAGAACAGAGTAACGCTTTAAGCAAGATGACATGATGTAGAGGGATAAACTCATGCAATATGATGAAAACACCATCTTGTTATCCTCGGTGGCAACAATACAATACGTGCCTTGCTGCCCCTACTGTCACTGGGAAAGGACACCACATGATTGAACCCAAAGCTAAGCACTTCTCCCATTGCAAGAAAGATCAATCTAGTAGGCCAAACCAAACTAATAATTCGAAGAGACTTGCAAAGATAACCAATCATACATAAAAGAATTCAGAGAAGATTCAAATATTGTTCATAGATAAACTTGATCATAAACCCACAATTCATCGGTCTCAACAAACACAACGCAAAAGAAGATTACATTGAATAGATCTCCACAAGAGAGGGGGAGAACTTTGTATTGAGATCCAAAAAGAGAGAAGAAGCCATCTAGCTAATAACTATGGACCCGTAGGTCTGAGGTAAACTACTCACACTTCATCGGAAGGGCTATGGTGTTGATGTAGAAGCCCTCCGTGATCGATGCCCCCTCCGACGGAGCTCCGGAACAGGCCCCAAGACGGGAGCTCGTGGATACAGAAAGTTGCAGCAGTGGAATTAGGGTTTTGGCTCCGTCTCTGATCGTTTGGGGGTACGTAGGTATATATAGGAGGAAGAAGTACGTCGATGGAGCAACAGGGGGCCCATGAGGGTGGAGGGCTCGCCTGGGGGGGTAGGCACGCCCCCCTACCTCGTGGCCTCCCTGTTGGTTGCTTGACGTATGGTCCAAGTCTCCTGGATCTTGTTCGTTCCAAAAATCGCGATCCCGGAGGTTTCATTCCGTTTGGACTCCATTTGATATTCCTTTTCTTCGAAACCCTAAAATAGGCAAAAAAACAGCAATTCTGGGCTGGGCCTCCGGTTAATAGGTTAGCCCCAAAAATAATATAAAAGTGTATAATAAAGCCCAATAATGTCCAAAACAGTAGATAATATAGCATGGAGCAATCAAAAATTATAGATACGTTGGAGACGTATCAAGCATCCCCAAGCTTAATTCCTGCTCGTCCTCGAGTAGGTGAATGCTAAAAACATAATTTTTGATGTGGAATTCTACTAGGCATAATTTCAATGTAATTCTTCTTAATTGTGGCACGAATATTCAGATTTGAAAGATTCAAGATAAAAGTTTAATATTGACATAGAAATAATAATACTTCAAGCATACTAACTAAGCAATTATGTCTTCTCAAAATAACATGGCCAAAGAAAGTTCATCCCTACAAAATCATATAGTTTAGTCATGCTCCATTTTCATCACACAAGAATGCTCTCATCATGCACAACCCCGATGACAAGCCAAGCAATTGTTTCATACTTTAGTAATCTCAAACTTTATTAACCTTCACGCAATACATGAGTGTGAGCCATGGATATAGCACTATGGGTGGAATAGAGTATAATGATGGGGGTTATGTGGAGAAGACAAAAAGGAGAAAGTCTCACATCAACGAGGCTAATCAATGAGCTATGGAGATGCCCATTGATTGATGTTAATGCAAGGAGTAGGGATTGCCATGCAACGGATGCACTAGAGCTATAAATGTATGAAATATCAACAAAAGAAACTAGTGGGTGTGCATCCAACTTGCTTGCTCACGAAGACCTAGGGCACTTGAGGAGGCCCATTGTTGGAATATACAAGCCAAGTTCTATAATGAAAAATTCCCACTAGTATATGAAAGTGACAAAACAACAGACTCTCTATCATGAACATCATGGTGCTACTTTGAAGCACAAGTGTGGAAAAAAGATAGTAGCATTGTCCTTTTTCATTTCTCTCTTCTTTTTTTGGGCCTTCTTTTTTTGGCCTTTCTCTTTTTTTTGGGGGGACAATGCTCTATTAAATGATGGTCATCACACTTCTATTTATTTACAACTCAATGATTACAACTCGATACTAGAACAAGGTACGACTCTATATGAATGCCTCCGGCGGTGTACCGGGATATGCAATGAATCAAGTGTGACATGTATGAAAAATTATGAATGGTGGCTTTGCCACAAATACGCTGTCAACTACATGATCATGCAAAGCAATATGACAATGATGAACGTGTCGTGATAAACGGGATGGTGGAAAGTTGCATGGTAATATATCTCGGAATGGCTATGGAAATGCCATAATAGGTAGGTATGGTGGCTGTTTTGAGGAAGATATAAGGTGGTTTATGTGTGAAAGAGCATATCATATCACGGGGTTTGGATGCACTGGCGAAGTTTGCACCACCTCTCAATGTGAGAAAGGGCAATGCACGGTACCGAAGAGGCTAGCAATGATGGAAAGGTGAGAGTGCATATAATCCATGGACTCAACATTAGTCATAAAGTACTCACATACTTATTGCAAAAATCTACAATTCATCAAAAACCCAAGCACTACGCGCATGCTCCTAGGGGGATAGATTGGTAGGAAAAGACCATCGCTCGTCCCCGACCGCCACTCATAAGGAGGACAATCAAAGAACACCTCATGTTTCAAATTTGTTACATAAGTTTACCATACGTGCATGCTACGGGACTTGCAAACTTCAACACAAGCATTTCTCAAATTCACATCTACTCAACTAGCACGACTTTGATATCGTTACCTCCATATCTCAAAACAATCATCAAGCATCAAACTTCTCTTAGTATTCAAAAAACTCATAAGAAAGTTTTTACTAATCTTGAATACCTAGCATATTAGGATTATTTAAGCAAATTACCATGCTATTTAAGACTCTCAAAATAATCTAAGTGAAGCATGAGAGATCAATAGTTTCTATAAAACAAATCCACCACCGTGCTCTAAAAGATATAAGTGAAGTACTAGAGCAAAACTATATAACTCAAAAGATATAAGTGAAGCATGTAGAGTATTCTAAAAATTTCCGAATCATGTGTGTTTCTCTCAAAAGGTGTGTACAGCAAACATGATTGTGGTAAACTAAAAAGCAAAGACTCAAATCATACAAGACGCTCCAATCAAAACACATATCATGTGGTAAATAAAAATATAGCTCCCAGTAAAGTTACCGATAGAAGTAGACGAATGAAGGGATGCCTTCCGGGGCATCCCCAAGCTTTGGCTTTTAGGTGTCCTTAGATTATCTTGGGGGTGACATGGGAATCCTCAAGCTTAGGCTCTTGCCACTCCTTGTTCCATAATCCAGCAAATATTAACCCAAAACATGAAACTTCACAACACAAAACTTAAAGTAGAAAATCTCGTGAGCTCCGTAAGCGAAAGAAAACAAAAGACCACTTCAAGGTACTGTAATGAACTCATTATTTATTTATATTAGTGTTAAACCTACTGTATTGGAACTTCTCTATGGTTTATAAACTATTTTACTAGCCATAGATTCATCAAAATAAACAAACAACACACGAAAAACAGAATCTGTCAAAAACAGAACATTCTGTAGTAATCTGTAGCTAGCGCAAGATCTGGAACCCAAAAAATTACAAAATAAATTGCTGGACGTGAGGAATTTATCTATTAATAAAGTGCAAAAAGAATTAACTAAATAGAACTTCCAAATAAAAATGCAGCAG